>NW_011888994.1:3539453-3565843 GCF_000151845.1 Pteropus vampyrus | reverse complement strand
TTCTTTCTTTCTTTCTTTCTTTCTTTCTTTCTTTCTTTCTTTCTTTCTTTCTTTCTTTCTTTTCTTTCTTTCTTCTTTCCTTCCTTCCTTCCTTCCTTTTTTTCTCTTTCTTCCTTCTTTCTTTTCTTCTTCTTTCTTTCTTTCTTCCTTTCTTTCTTCCTTCCTTCCTTCCTTCCTTCCTTCCTTCCTTCCTTCCTTCCTTCCTTCCTTTCCTTTTTATCTCTTTCTTTCTTTCCTTTCTTTTTCTTTTTCTTTCTTTCTTTCTTTCTTTCTTTCTTTCTTTCTTTCTCTTTCTTTCTTTCTTTCCTTTTTCTTTCTTTCTTTCCTTTTTCTTTCTTTCTTTCTTTTCTCTTTCTTTCTTTCTTTCTTTCTTTCTTTCTTTCTTTCTTTCTTTCTTTCTTTCTTTCTTTCTTTCTTATTTCCTTCCTCTTGGCTCACTAATTTTCATCTGCTTTTCATTTTTAATGAAATAAAGGTTCCTAGAACCACTAGTCAGGAAGCTACTGTTTGGCTGTAGGCAGTGGTCACTGGGACTCTAGGAAGAAACTTGGCTTTGATTAAAATTAGGATTTCCTTCTGATTCCAGGCATCTAGATGCAAGAAGAGTAAAGTGGGAGGATAGACTATGAATTTCCTCTAGGAAGAGATTTGGGTCCTCTATTAGTGACCTTGGACTTCACAGCTCTTTTACAAAGAGCAAGAATAGAGTGCTTATCTATTGGGTCCAAGGAGAAAAAAATAAAAAATAGAGTGAATGAGCTTTGTGTTCTATTTCTTTGCATTAATGGATACTTTTTTACCTGTTGTTTCATAAAAGGACTATATTGGAACATGATTGTTTTTAACTATTATGTAAGTAGCATGTCCTCATGCCATATCCCTCTCTGTGCAGTAGGTGTCAGACTCACACAGCCATTCTTTTCCTAAATCCATATTCATAAGAAAATGACCCTTTTACCCTTTCCATGGTTAAAAGAATAATTTTTTCCCCCATCTTAAACATGCAAAACAACAGGAAAGAGTCACCCACATATTGGAAAGAGTTGTACTAAAGTATTTGGAAAATAACCAAATCGAGAACCATGTCAAGGGGTGAGAAATGTTAGGGAGGTGAGGAGGGCGGATTAAGTCCTATGAGTCTCACTGAACAGATGTTAAGTGTTGGCTTCAAGGTGGGTGTCTAAAAGGCACAGTTATAACAGCAACTCGAGAAGAGGTGGACGTGGTCTTATTAAAGGGTCTTCTGTTTCCTTCAGGCAAAGGAAGTTGAGGCATCAGCAAGTAGCTTTGTGTCCTGGGAAAGGCTCTCAATGTAAACCATTGATATCCCACTTGTCCATGAATCGGTCAAGTGTCTTGTCTTTGACCTCAGGTAAGAAGACACTTGTCTGAGCCTCAGCTTTATAATCTTTACAATAGGAAAAAAATAACTGATTTGTCTACCCTAAGTATTTAACAAGGAGGAAAAAAAAATTGAGATGTTATGCATAAAATAGTTTGTAGACAGTAAAGCACTATTTAAATGTAGAAAATAGAATAAAAGATATAAAGGCAAATGTAGAATAGAGTTAATGAGTAAAAGCAACTTCAGTGCTCAAAATTTAAGAAACTTCAGTTAATTATTTCTATGGATTTTTCTCAACATGTGACAGCAAGACTTTTTTTTCATATGTTAGATGTTTGTCATGTGGAATTTTGACATGCCTAGGGTTTATTTCACAAAAAAGATCACAACCTGAAGAGAGCCATATAATATGAATAAATAGTCCTGTTAAAGGAGGAGAGAGTCTTTTCCTAGCTTTTACATTGTACCATTCATTAATAGACAGTTATTAATGGTACAAGTGCTAAAGCAATAGAAATATTAATTTTCAACAACCCTTCCTTTCCAATTTGGCGTGCTTAGTATCACTACATCCCAAGAATGTATTTGATCCCATAATCCCACCTCAACCCCCGGTTTAACTTCTTAGTTCATAGATTGAGATGGCTAAAGTTTACCACATTGTAGTCAGTTTGCATTGATTTGGGCAAAAACCTCAAATTCATCACATTCACCTTTTATCTTGTATTTATTCTACATAATTTAAATTTAGAAATACAAACATTACTGAAAGAACTTATGTTTCAAACTCAAAAAGATTATTTGCTTTATACCTTGATGTTGAAATTTGAACAGAAGTCTTCAAATCAGATTATTTAAACATGAATCCATCAATTTTTCCCTCAGTGGTTTCTAATCTTGTCAGGAAAAGCCAGGGGTTAATTCAAATATTTTCATCCCATGACTCATCCTCTCCCATGGAGTTTTGTGCTGTATATTCCTTGCCCTGTCCTTTTCTCTCTCTCTCTCTCTCTCTCTCTCTCTCTCTCTCTCTCTCTCTCTCTCTCTCTCTTTCTCTCTCTCTCTCTCTCTCTCTCTCTTTTGTTTTTGCCAAGGCTTTCGATTTTCAGTATCTTGAACTGACAGAGAAGGAGAAGGGGTTGAACTCTTAATCTTTGAAATCTCTTAACACTTGCTGAGTGATCAAGGAGCAAAGTGGAAAAGACTGACAATTGGACTTTCCCCATTTTGGGTAAAAATGAGGGAAAAGCCTTTGCTACAATAGTTCAGCCATCCTCATTTTGAGGGATTAAGTATTATTTTCCTTAAAATCCAAAATCTTTTGGAACATTTTCCAAAAAAGTGAGGTCAAATTTCTTTACTTAGTGGTCAGCTTGGGGAACTTTATTTTTTAGAACTGCTTTAAAATAATTTACTTTTGCATAACATATTTAATACAAATTCAAAATACTTTTATTTTAGATTTATAGTATTGTCTGCTATATTGCTTCTTGCTGTGGTTTCAAAATACTTTGCAATTATAAATAGACATCATTGCTCTCATGCTTAGGGCAGCAGTTTCTGGGTGAAATTCTCCAGGGAAGCCAAGACACAATATCGATATGGTCATAAGTTGGTCATATCTGAACATCAACAATCTGCTTCATGATCAGAGAAGTGCTGCTCCCCACCCCCTCCCTGTGTGCCTTTCAAACAATTTAAAATATTAGAAGCTGTGAAAGGCCCTATTCTACCAATTTTTTGTCATTCTTTCCTGGGACTAGAGTGGGAGTCTTTTTTTTTTTTTTTTCCCCTTGTCTCGGCTAACACTAAATAAGAGCTGTGAACAATGAGGCTACAACCTTTCCCTGGTGATTTTGTTTCCGCTATACTCTTTATAGCTCACTATTATACTAAATGAACCTCTTTTCCATTATTTTTAATTCTTTCCATTTCTCTCCCCCACCAGTGGACCTCCTCCCCCTTTCAGAAACTTGAAGATAATGTCCCTACAACCATCTCTCCAGTATCCTCAAATGATCCAGACATAAATATTTTAGCATAGTCACCAGTGTCTTTCTGATGGCATGAAAGAGTCAGCGCAACCAGTCTCTTATTTATAAAGCTCACAAATGCTGTATGACTTGTAACGCTATACTAGCGAATGAACTCTCCCAGAACAGTTGACAGGCATTTTACTTCCACGTCTTACAAGGAGATGGAGAAGAAGAGACGATTATAATGAAAAATATTTTAACCCATCTTCTCGGTGATCTTTGGGGGTTGGGTGCTAACATTTAAACTGAAGAGGAAGGAGGAGACCAAGTGAGGATGGAGAGGAATGCGCGGAGTGAGGGCGGAGCTATCTCAGCACATAAAAGCACACGCAAAAAGGGAAGCACATTTGTGTGTGTCAGAGCCACTCTCCTGTCACCAAGAGCGATGGGGCAATCTGTGTCGTGAGCACAGAGATCGGAAGGGAGAAAACAAGGACAAGAAGACAAGGGAGCCAGAAGAGGACATTTGGAAAAAATCGGAAGGCAAAAGACCGGGAGGCGAAAAGAAACCCACAGCAGGTGGAAACGAGATCCAGAGCAAACCGGTCGAGTCCACGGTTGTTTTTCTGCAAGGGAAGAAAGTACCAGAGGATTGCTTTTTTCCCCTTCAGTTAATGAAAAGTACTTCTATCCCCATAAAAGAAAAGACTAAGGGGAGGTAAAAAATCTGTTTTCTTAGGGGGAGAGCTGAGGGAAATCCAGACTATTTCTTTTCGAAACGTCTGAAATAAGCCACTGCCAAATACACATTGCAGAACTATCCTATTTTCGGAAGATCTACATCCCTTCCCGGAGAATTCCAGCCAGAGTAGCTGATACAATTTTATTTTTGTATTTAAATATCTGTCTCTTTTTTTCCCTCCCTTTGAACACTTTCCTTGTTTGTAAGTACGAATGACAAGAAAGTGTCAGTACAGATTAGAAATATTTTCAGTTTTCTCTTTCACCTGCTTGTGTCCTTTTTGAGGGGGAAGGAGTGCTCTTTATTTCAGAAAAGGACATTTTAATTTCAAAGGCTCTCTCTGTCAACATATTTACACTCATACACATTTAGAAAGAGATACCTTTCAGAGGTTGAAATCCTACTGAGAAAGATGGAAAAAGGAGCCAGGCACCGAAATAATCCTGAAAAGAACCACCCAGGTGGGAGCCAGTCCGAGACCAGCCACGATACTGGGTCCGGAGGGGGCGGAGTAGCCCTGAAGAAAGAAATTGGATTGGTCAGTGCCTGCGGTATCATTGTAGGTGAGTCCGATTTCTCTTCCCACCGACCACTCCTCTCCCCATTTGGTGGTCCTCCTGTGGAACCTTAACTCCCTAAAGTTCTATTTTTGCTCCCTACTCCCTTAGAAAAGAATTGTCAGTCACCTGTACTGTAACTTACCTCTTGCTGGTCAAGTTTGAGAGGTATGGGAAATGGTGTATGTCATATATCTCTTGCTTCTGATCAGGCTGAACAGTTCTGTCCAGTGTTCATAAAATGGAGCAAATAGGGATCACACACCTGGCTGATGGGCAGCAGTGTTTGGGAGCTTGTTGAAAAAAATGCAGGAGTCCGGGCTCCCCACCTTGAAGGTTCTGATTCAGTAGGCTTGAGGTAGGGCTAGGGAACCTGAAGATTTAACAAGCTTTTATGCAGCCATCTCCTCAGCAGGTTCTGGACTGGCTTTTGAGATATATTTAGTAGATATTTTGTTGTTTTATGTTATATGAAACTATAAGCTTAGGGGTGAGTAATAATAAAAATCGCTATAAGGGCCATAATAATATCTTGCTTTTGTATAGCTTTTCCATCTTATGCAGCACTTTTGTGAAGTATATGTGACAGGGCTCATTCCCATTTCACAGATGAGGAAGTAAATTATGGAAGAAAAGAAGAGACAGATTTGTGTCTTGTTGTAAATGTATAGTTTGCAGTTTCTCTAGTTGCCTAGTGAAGTCCGCCTGTCTCTTAACATCCATGGAGGACCCTGTGAGGCTCTCAGAGGGAACTGGGAGTAACTAGAATGTGGAGTCAAGGAGGAAAAGATGGGTAAAATGTTTCTCAGCTGGGAGGCTTTGAAGCTGGGGAGCCTGGGTGGCCCTGAGAGTGGCAGTGCAGGCCACTCCAAACCCCTAACTGTATACTCCACGCAGAAAGGGGTCCCAAATATGGCTCCATCTCCAGAGAACACATCCTCCTTTTTCTAGAGAGGCCCTGGAGATGGGTAGGCAATGGCACATTTGCTGTCCTCACTCCAGATGGTGAGAATTTCTCCTGCTGTCTTTGGCAGAGGGCTTTACCTTCCACCATGGAACCGGGTGCAGCACAGTCAGGCTGGATATGCTTCTGTGTTGTCTCTTCAGTGTTCTCTTTGAAGGCTTATTGTGTCTTGGTGTCCAAGAACCAGTTTCTCTGGATGACCCCATGGTCCATGTGGTAGCACAGAGACATTTTTGGCAATTGCGCAATAGTGACACTGGAGAACACCCTTGAAATCAAATAAAATCAGTACAGTATTCAAATAATCCCTTTGCCTCTATACCCAGACTTCAGTGGTTATGTTATCACCACTCTGTTTTTAAAATAGAATCCTACTTTATCTAATGCTCTGACTCAAGGTGGTTTTCTGGGCATCTACAGTTATAAGAAAGGTACTGTTATTTTTAAAAATTATAGTCATGATCTAAATTTCTCATTACCTTTTCTTTGCCTCCTCTCCTTCTCAGCTGCTCTAAAAAATGAGATCAGCAAAGTACTCAATATGTATAGCACATGCCAATTTAAGGTCTATAAATAGCCCAGAGCCCATTACCTCTTTCACCAGTTCGACTGATAGGAATAAGCATTTTCCTCTCTTTGGAAAGGTTCTGATTCATACACAGACGTGCACACCCACATGAACACAAGCACAGCTTCCTTCTTCCTGCCTCAGCTTTGCTTGCCCACCCCTATATATGTGCAGGTTTTCAAGGGTAGAGGATGTTTTCCTATTTTCTGAGGTTGTTTTATCTCTTCCTTTTAATATTTTTCTAAGACTGTGAAGAAATGGGAGTGTTCAGATACAAAAAGTACAAGTTGAGTGTATGTTACTGCTGACTCGTCCACGACCTCCTGGATGGCACTTCAATGTGAGAATAGACCCAATGCTCCCGCTGGCATTACAATAACAAGAATAACTCTTGTGTTCTATGGTGAAAAGAGATCCCAAATATGTGATTTCAGAGAAATCAGAATTTTTTTTCCAAAATGAGAGAATCCTTGTAGAGTTAATGAGAATCCTTATAGAGTTACTAAGCACTATTCTATCTTCATTTAAGTTAGGATGAGAGGCTAATTTCCCCTTTAGGATGACATGGGGGCAAAATCCTTTCTTCTTCCCCTCCTGCATGGCTATTGAATTGTAAATGTTCTGAGCAGCCGCCCTGTCCTTTTCTAGAGGGTTTCTGAGTGGATGATAGTGACTCAAGTTTTTTCAAGACCAAGTGCAAAAACAGAAATAGCATTTTCTGTGCAGAATTCAGTGTTCTTGTGTTCAGTGTCAACACTGTAGAAGAAAGAGAATTAGAAGGCAAAAAGAGAAAAGAAATTTCCTAAGTGAATCAAGAGATACAGTATGAGAAAGTAGCAATTGCCCCAAGTCTATCTATCTCATACCCAATTAACTTAGAGGGATAAGTGAAACTATATTTCATAGAGGCTCATAAAATTTCATTCACAGCTCATCATTGATGATCTAAAGTAGAAATAACAGAATGGCAGGTGCTACAGAAATATAAAATTGACTAAGGGAAGACTCATGCCCTAGAGTTACTAAATAATCTGATTGGGAAGATGATTAAACAGGGAACACTGAAAATGAATGATATGGTTGATTTGTGTAAGAGGTGAAGGAGGGCAAAGTTAAGTGAATGGTAGGAAGCACAAAAAGATTCTCACCCAAAACTACATTAGGAAGCATCTCAAAGGATGTGGAGAAAGATGCAGTAGAGAAGATGATTTGGGGGGATTTTGTGAGTAAAAGTACAATGACTAAACTGTTATTTCCTTGAGGAAAAAAAAAAATGTGTCTTGTACAGCTCTGAGTCCTTAGTGCTTAGCACACTACCTGACATGAAACAATTACTCAAATGATTGTTGAATTTATTGACTCTTGGACAAAAGTCTGAAGACAGTAGTAATAAGAAGTATTTATCTGAAGGGCTCTTGGGAACCTGGCTTGAAAATCTTTAAGCTAGGAATAATATCATTAACCTGGACAATGAGGTTTTTCTATTTTTATTTTTTATCATTACCTTTGCTCCAATCTAAATAGGCTATTTCTCTCCGTGTACTTGGCTAAGAAAACCTGTTGGCAACAGATGAACTTAGATTTCTACATGAATGTGGAGTCTTCCCCAAATCTAAAGACAGTGTAAAGGAGTAGCAAAGTTCATATGTTAATGATATCAATGCTCCTGTTAATAGTTATCATTAGGAAACACTTACTTGCCAGACACTCATCCAGTTACCTAACATACATTATCTTATTTATCTCTCATAATAACCCTGTGTGACACTTATTAACCCTTTCTCCCGATAAGGAAATAGACGCTCAGAGAGATAAGTAACATGGTGAAGGTCACACAGCTGAAAAGTATTGAAGCCAGGATTCAAACCTTAGGTTGTCTGAATCCTGACTCGAGCTTTTAAGTATTATTCTCTGCTATTTCTATTTTTACGTCTTGAAAAGGGTGTTTTCCTTTAGACCTCAGACAGAGGTCTTTATTCATTTTTATAGACGAAGCAGTTAGTGTAGTATTCCCATTGATGACGTGTCCTAGTTTCAAGGGGAGTTGGGCAGTCAGCTGGGGGTAGAAGAAAGTGATGTTTCTAGTGCAGTTGAAGGAAGACTTGGGGGTGGGGAGCCTGAGATGTGTCAGCTCAGCTGCTACAGGATCTGGCCAGTACAGATTATGCTCCCATTAGCTCTCTCACATGTATATCTTTCCTCTGTGGACCAGGGGTCTTCCCACCCATGGAAGAGGGACCCAGTTCTTGGCTGTTTAGGTTACTTTATACCATTTATGTATTTAGGTACATACTCAGAATTTAGGTCTGAAGGCATCAGGCCTGCTGCAGAGCCTAAAGAAAAATATTCATAATATGTCAGACCATTTTGTTTTTTGCACAGTGTGTGTTTATGAGGGAACTTGATCTATTTGCTGCAGCGTGCTAGTAGACTACTATCTCACAACTAAAAAACAGTATTTAAGTATTTATTGAGCTCTGCCAGTTCCTGTGCTATATATAAACTCCATATATTACCTTATTTAATCCTGACCACAATCCTATGGAAGTAGATATTATAACTATCTCTATTTTAAACATCATAGAGCTGGTAGGTTATTTGCTAGGGTCACACAACTGATTAGTGAGATGGCCAAACTGATTAGTCCATGGCCAGAGCTCTTAGCCATTCCCCATTTCTAATTGGTAACCAAGAGAAGAGGGAGGGAGGCTGGTGTATATTGTGTGGTGGGGAATGGGCCATGGAATCTGGAAAGCTCATGGATGAAAAAATTTTTTAAGGCTATTTGTTAGCAAGGAAGTGTGGTTATAGTTATAACCATACTGAGATAGCCCTGGGCTGATTTGGAAAATTTTCAAGTTCAATAAATTTTCAGATTCATGAGTTCTATACCACTTTAGAAGATTTCACATTTTAGTCTCTAACATGATGTATTAGCTTTCTAATCCCTCAAATGTCTATTGGATACTAACCAGAGGGATGGAGTATGAAAATTGCTTCTTGAGTTTATACTTCAGTTATTATTATTTTTTTAATACATGGAGAGGTTAGGATTTGGTTCATTTGGGGTGAAAATATGTTTAAAACTCTCATTGTTCTTTAGGAAAATTCTGAGATAGAAGCCAACTAGGACGCTTGTCAAAACAAACACATCTTTGGTGAATAGAGAAAAGCTATACCCAGCAGCATAATGATAATAAGTAGCTACCATTTACTGAGCACTGCTACGCACCAGATACGTAGTACCTGATCGGTGCTTTATGAACATTCTCATCTAATCCCATGAAATAAGTACTGTTGTAAAAAGGAAGAGTTTGAATGAATAAGTAACTGGGCAATGGCAGAGCCAGGATTCCCACTCAGGTCATTGAACTCTTAAGCCACTGCGCTTAATCAAAATGCTCCACAGCATGGAGCTCAGAGAGGCTGGAACCAGAGATACTGTTGCATGTTTCCCACACCAGGAACCAGGGAGCTCAGGGAGCAATCTGGTTGAGCCTGCTACTGGGGCTACAGTATGTTCTCTCAAAGAACAGAGTTATGCAGAATGAGTGACTAGCAGGAGACATGTAGGATTAGGGAAACAATTA
This sequence comes from Pteropus vampyrus, assembly GCF_000151845.1. Classification (NCBI taxonomy): domain Eukaryota; kingdom Metazoa; phylum Chordata; class Mammalia; order Chiroptera; family Pteropodidae; genus Pteropus; species Pteropus vampyrus. Next base: position 3,556,101 of record NW_011888994.1, on the reverse strand, counting down.
TGTCCAAGAAACGGAACCAAACAGCCCATTTTATTTAGAAAAACAGCAAAAAAAACCACCCTGTATCCAGATCAGATATCCTTCTCGGAGAGGCCGGCACCATATAGTATATAACTTTTCTGAATTAAATCAGCTTCTTGAAGCTCATGGAGGTATAAGACAGACTGGTTGGGCTTCTCAAGTTGCCCGGCTACCAAAGTTTTTTGCTTTCCTCTGAAGGTTAATCCAGCAGCGTGGCTGCCTACAAAGAAATGCCTCAGGAATTTCTGTTGTTGCTCTTGTTTTGTTTCTATTGCTTTGGGGTGGGGGTGGGGGCTGTTAAAAAAGCAGGCACGAGCGAATAATCCCAAGAATATATTCTGAGGTATAGAAAACAACAACCATTCAGGAACCCAGGGGACTAGAAACTGTTCCACTACAATTTTTAACTCCCAGATGAGCTTATAGGGCAAGAAAGACCATGCCCTTTTTCCCCTCCCACAACGTGCCTACAGAGGAAGCCCCCATATTTCTACATTAAACAAATACTCTTTGAGCACATTATTTGCTAGGTAGGCCCTGTGCTGAGCAATGGTGAATTTTATTTTTAAAAAAGCAAAATTATCCCTCAAGTCTATTTTAAACTGTTTTATCTATAGAAGGAATAAAGTTTGAGTCAAAAAGCTTTTTCGATTACATCTCATCCTTCAGTCTTCCTATTGATTTTCTCCCTGCTTTAAATATACTGAGTTTAGCAGTGACTTCCCTGGAGGGGGTTTCAGAACCGCCTTAAGATGTTCAGGGCAACCTCACACTGAGCTGCATGCTGTGACGGTGGATTACCCAGAGAGAGAACCATTGCTGCAGAATTCTTACTGTACTTCTCTCATCTATATATAGATTTTAAATGTGCTTTTTGTACATCTATTAAATGCGTAAATGCTTTAGCTGCTTCTTTAGAGTACAGTTCTGCTTAGGGTGTTTAGTAAGCAGCTGATACAGACCAGTCAGGTTGCCTGAGGGATAAGGAGGCATTTGTTAAGTGGGCCCTGATGCTAGAAGTAGAAAGCATATAATGACTTTTTCCATGATTTGCATCAGTGTATGCAGAAAGAGAGGAGCCATCGATCCTATTGCAGTGAAAGAAGGACTTTGGAGATAGTATTGTGTTTGTAAACTGCTTCCCTATTTACGAGGTTGTAGCCTGGAACAAGTTAATTATCAGTTTACTTACTTGTAAAATGAAAGTTTCTTTTTTTTAAATTTAAGTTGTTTTTTCAATTTGACTTGGATTCTTTTCTTTTTTTATAATGGTGACATTAGTTAACAAAAATCTAATAAGTTTCAGGTGCACAGTGTAACAGTAAGGCATATATACATTGCATTGTGTTCACCACCCATAGTTAGATTTCTTTCTGTCACCACATATTTGACCTCTTTTACTCCATCTACCTCTCTGCCCTTCCCTCTGGTAACCACTAGTCTATTGTCCATATCAATGAGTCTCCGTTTATTTGTCCTGTTTGTTTGTTGCTTTTAGGTTTATATCCCAGATATAAGTGATATCATGTGGTTTTCAACTTTTTCTGTCTGGCTTATTTCGCTTAGCATAATTACCTCAAGGTCCATCCATTTGTGTTGTCGCAAATGGCAGTATTTCATCTCTTCTTATGGCTGAGTAATATTCCATTGTATATATGTACCACAGCTTCTTTATCTAATCATCTATTGTAGGACACTTTGGTTGATTCCATGTCCTAGCCACCGTGAATAATGCTGCTATAAAGAACATCAGTGTGCAAATATAATTTCGGATATGGGTTTTCAAGTCTTTGGGGTAAATACCCAGTAGAAGGATTGCTGAATCATATGGTAGATCAATTTAGTTTTTTGAGGATCCTCCATACTGTTTTCCATAGTGACTGTACCAATTTGCAGTCCCACCAATAGTGTATAAGGGTTCCTTTTTCTCCGCATCCTCTCCAAAACTCGTTATTACTTGTCCTGTTGATAACAGGTATTCTAACAGGTGTGGTTTTGATTTGCATTTCCCTAATAGCTAGCAATGTTGAGCATCTTTTCATGTCTGTTGGCCATTTGTATGTCTTCTTGGGAGAAGTGTCTATTCAGGTCCTCTGCTCATTTTTTTTTAATTGGATTGTTTGTTTTTTTGTTGTTATTGAGTTGTGATTTCTTTGTATATTTTGGATATTAGGCCCTTATTGGAGGCGTTGCTTGCAAATATATTTTCTCTTTTGGATGGTTGTCTCTTTACCTTGTTGATGGTTTAAAATGAAAGTTTCTTGTGGAATATTAAAATAAAGCCAGTGTCCTGCAATGTGTGTTGAATAAATATTAGTTTTTTTTCTTCTTAAGCTCATCTTCCACCACCCCCATTTCCCTTCTTACCCCAACGCAAACACACACACTGTACTAATTCTGGTTCAGAAATTTCAGTTGGAGTGATCCAGTAACAGGAGCTGGCCAATTCAGCCCAAGTCAACCTGCTGTTGATTTGAGTCCTCTTACTCATCACCCTTGGTCTTGTGCTTCCCCTCTTCAGGAAGATTTTTCTAAACAGCCCACGCCAGTCATCTTTTCCATCTCTACTATGATTTCTTGTCATATCTTGCAAAAGAACTCATGCAACTTCTGCTCTACCGGGTGTTGTCAGCTCGTGTCCTTGTATATGTCTCCACTGCTCCACGCAATTCCTTGAGGGCAAGGACTGAGTCTTACTCATTTTTTCACCCCCATGTATTCAGCCTGGCATGCATAAGTGCTTAGAAAGTATTTGTTGGCTAATAACAGTCAGTCAAAAATAAATCATCCACTGGGAATCTGTTTTCCAACAATGTGAATTGAATATACTTAATACTACTTAACTGTAACTTTAAAATTGTTAAGATGGTAAATTTAATATTATGTTTTTTTACTATAATATTTTTTTAGCTTAAAAATGAGTTGTTCTCATGACCAATCAATTTTTGCGCTTTCCTTAAAACAAACAAGCAAACACCCAAATCATCAAAATCCAAATTTATATCCCACATATAATGAGGATATAAATGGGGATTATCCAGATGATGACATTGAGGATTGAAAGTAGATCAAGGTTTCTCAACCTTGGCACTATTACCTTTTGGCCAGATACCTCTCTGTCATGGGGAGCTGTCCTGTTCGTTGTAGGACATTTAGCAGCATCCCTGGCCTCTATCCACTAGATTCTAGCAGCGGCAAACAAAAGTTCTCCAGACTTTTCTAACTGTCCCCCGAGGGTGGGACAATGGTGCAAAATTGCCCCTGGATGAGAACCACTGAGGTAGACAAAGCCTCTCACTGCTGGTGCTTGATTCCCCAGCCAGACAGGGAGATGCTAGAGGTCAGATGTGAACCTTTAATGGGCATATTTGAGGGCTCAGCATTCTTAGCCCCTCAGGCCTGGATACCTGTCTTTCAGTGGCTGGTGGGTGGTAGTTGGTTGACTACCACTATTTCATTAAAAGTCCATGTGTGAACAAGTGCTTCCCAATTACCTTTCAAAGCAAGCATGTAGACTGCGTGCTGAATAAATAGTCTTTGAGATGCAATTACCTGTTGGCTGCCCACCTATAGCATCTAAAAATTATACCGAGACAAACAGAGAAATGACTCAGCGAATACTTCATGGTCCTGGCTCTACAGTGCTATTTTGGAGCCAAGCCTTGGATTCATCTAGGGATGATCTCTATTCCTACTGCTATAAATCCTAGCAATTCCTTACATTTGCCAGCATTTCACAGAATATAAAGTGCTTCCACACATATGTGATCTTCTTTGATTCCCGCAGCAACCCCCTGAGGTAGGCAGGGAAAGAACAATAATTCCCATTTGGAGGATGAAGGAAGGGAACCTCAGAAAAATGCAGGTCACACGTGAGTGGCAAAGCAAGGACTCAATGGCGGCTCATCTGACTCTTAAGTCTAGTGTCTTTTTCACTTTTTAGTAAAGAATCCAAGACAGCAGAGTCCTGCAGCTCTTTCCATGGCTGTGCTCTGCAGGAGACAGCAACTCCACAGTGCATGTGTTGGAGTCTCGACTGGCTCTCACCCCAAGGTAGCTATTTGGATAGTCTTAATGAGGAAGTGTATACAGAGTGAGAGGCATGGTGAGCTTCCAGGCCTGCCTTGAGGATCAAATCCTGGCCTCAACCTACTAGACTCTGCTTCCACGCTGTTCCCTGAGTCCTGAAAATCCTGAGATCTTCCCAGCCATTTTATGGGAGAAGTACAAAGAAGGTTCACGTCAGCTTTCTCTGGATATCATGGAAATAAACAGATCCTCTAAGCCTCAGGAGACGCTCAGACTAGATTCCAAGGCTAGCATGGGTTAGTAAGGAAGACCAAAGCCTTTTGGATCTGAGGGTCTGTTGGGCATTGGAAGTCTGTCATTCCATGCCCTAGGAAATTCTTTGATGGCTGCAGCATTCCAGTGTGGACATGCCTGGATGTGAGTAAAGCCTTTAATAGGGGTACATGAGTATTGGCTCACTGGTGGAGAAATTAATGATTACTCATGGCAAATGTAGATTTTCTCAATTCCAGCAGTTTTTCTAGTGAAGACTTGTCCACTGATACAACTTGCCTCCTGGAGTGGTTTGCTTGGCTTTACTTTGACAGAACAAGCCAAGCTTGGCCTCATAATCCAGGCATCCAAAGACCCATTTTTCACTAAAGAAGATCTGTGTGATAAGATGCTTATTTTATTAATTGGGGTGGGTGAAAGGGAAGGTTGAAACCCTGACCTCCAATACCTTGGCCCTACCAGATGGGTGGGCATCTCACTCCCGAATTGTTTTTTGGACAAGAGTCTAAGAATCAAACAATAAAGAAAAAAATCCCACCATAATCAACTTTCTTCCAATCTTTCAAGAAAGGTTCAGAGTCAAGGAGGAAGCCCTTTCCCAGTTCTCTTTTTTCAAAGACACTCCAGAAAAGTCTCATTTGGACAGTGTCCACATTTAAAAGCCCTGTAGCTAAAGTATGTTATGCAATTTCTAGAGGAGAGGCAACGTAGGGTAGTAGAGGAAATTCTAGGTCAAGAGTCCAAGGCCTTCGTCTCTTGTCCAGGCTTTGCTAACTATGCAGTATATGACTTAGATCAAGTCTCCACACTTCTCTGAACCTCAATCTTCCCACAAAAGTAAACAAGAATGATAGTACCTGACCTATGCACCTAAGAAACTAGTTATGAAAATCAAGTGAGGTAATGGACATGAATGTTTTGTAAATCACCATTGGAGGTGGTATTGCAATAAAAGGAAGGAATCAGATCTGTGTTCCAGTTCTTTGGTAAGCATCTTCTGTGAACCACTGTCAGTATTTATAGAGTGGAGCATGTAAAACTGATTACTTTCAGGTAAAAGCTTGATTCTGTGGCAAAAGATTTAGGTTTTAAGCCAATTTCTACTAACTCACTCTATGATTTAGATAAATAACTACCTCTCTGGGTCTCAGCTTCTTCATCTGCAAAATGGGAATAATAATACCTCCCTAATTGTCTCCATTTGGAAAATAGGAATATAGTTGCCATACTTTCTTTCCCTATAAATTGAGGATGGTAATAATAGCCAGTCTAGTCTCCGTGACAGTGAAATAACTGGGTTGCTTTACTCATTTGCTTACACTATACACTTGACATATTTCACAGGATTTGAAGGTTCCAAAGAAACAGGTATATTAAACTGCTATATGGAGATAAGTTCTAAATTGATGTCAGATATCTTTCATTCAGATACCTCACCTTCACAGGTGAGGGGAAGCAATACAGTTTCTATTCTCATGGAACTTAAAGACTAGTGGGGGAGATAAATATTAATCAAACAATCACACGAAAGATTGTATATAGCAGGCATTACTTTAGGATAAACGTGAATGTTCTTTTGGCTCCAGAACACAGCTCTGCTGTGAGTGACATTCCTGCCCCTACAGAAGCTCCAAAGGCCGCTAAGGTGGAGCAAAGCAAATGTTACCTGATTCTGGTTTTCTAGGTAGCGGCTGCCTAGAATCACAGAGAGGCATTCCTCTCCTTGTTCCCTAACGTAATTCAATTTTTTTAGCTTTTATCTTTGTAATTTTAATTTGGTCAAAATTAATATTGGGAGGAGAGGAGAACCCAATAATTTTTATAAAAATGAAGATTCTTGTCTTCATGCCAACCTGTTGCGACTCTCACCATCTCTCCAGCAGCTCCATGGAAGGACATGCTATCTAAGAATACTGTAAGTGGAGGCAGGAAGTGGTCAGACCCCACTATGGGCTGTGGATGTGGCACATCCCACCTTCCTCGACTTCCTCCACCTGGAATGAGGGAGGGAGCACACACTCTGGAAATGTTAGAGTGTAAGGCAGAGAAAAGAAGTGATTACTGATTCCCATTGCAAAATTTGTTGTCCAAAAACCCTTAGTGGAACGTTAACACTCTTCATTCTTGAGAAGATGGAATCTTTTCAATAACATCGATCCCCACTATCCCCATTGCCACAGCCATTCTTGGCTCTGAGAAACACCTAGCTACTCTCCAACCCCTCTGTTTCACTACCTTAAAGACCAAAGTCAAACTTTGTTTTTCTCCTGTACTGATTGCTTTTCTAACTCCTTGAGCTAGTTTTATAACCCTAGCTATATTGCTCTCTTCTCTGCTGGCTTTGAAATGCCCTACAGGTCACTCTTCTGATAAATACCTGTTAGGCAAGGAATTTACTACCATCTTTCAGTGCTGGTTCTCAGCTCCCAGCAGCTCCTTTAATTTGGCAGTTGAAGGGTCGCTTCACAGAGTGATCCTGTCTTAAGTCCCGGGATAGTAGTACCTTTGAGTCTCTACCAACCCAACATTCATGCAAAGCACACATGGGGACTGTCTAGACCCCTTTTCTCTCCCGTTACTCATCTCATACTACAATTTTTCAGTTTGAAAAGAAGCAGCTTATTATGCATCCCAGAGGAATAGAACTTTATTGCTTTTGGAATATAAATATTCTCTTCTCTTCCTCTTTGACTGAAACAACTGAATGCTTGGCCTGGGATTAAAAATTGAATTTTGGTTTGGTGACTTTCAGGACTGGATTGAGGTTGAGTTATGGCTGAGATCTAAAAGTCTGTTTTTGAAAGCTGAGCATAAAATCCTATACTCTATCTCGTTCAGTCCAGCACTAGTTCCAAACCACTAAAGAGATATGGTGGGAGTCTGAGATGTTCTCAGAACACTGTCAAATCCAATTGACCTCATAAGACTCCATCTAGAGCTGCATTTCTACCCAGATCCATCTGACTTCTGCTCCCCCGCTTTGGGCCTTTAGTGGTGCAACTCGGTGGGGCTGGAAGAGCTTTCAAAGCACCTGTCCACTGGACCCTGATCACCGTCTTGAAGCATAAGAAGGACGTAAAGCTTGGGAAGAAGCATGTCAGGAGCTGCCCCCACACACCTACTCCTCCCCTGTCCAATATACACACCCCAGTAGCCAACCATTCAGTCCTCGCTGCCGGCCTCACCTCTCAGGAGAAATCCAGCCTCTTGCATACAGAAGCAGAAGTGGGATTAGTGGCAAGAGCTCTGGATTAAGTATCAGGAGACTGACTTTTAGATCCAATTTTACCCATTAGTAGTTGTGGAATTTGGAATAAGCCACTTAACCCCTCTATGTCTTAGGTTCTTAGTTTGTAAAATAGAGAAATACCTGCCCTTTCTCCTCTTCTTGAATTTCATAAGATTGTTGTGAGGGTCACATGAGACAGTGGAAGGGAACAACCTTTGGAGGAATACAGTACCGAGGCTTTGTAAGATTGCACTCCCATAAACCACTTCCAAATGACTAGGACTGTTTTTAAGGGGTTATTTCATAATTCTCACCAAGGGTAGGGCTGTCGCATCTGGGGTGGAGGCCAGCCTCCAGGAGTGCTGTCTACACTCATGGGTCTCAAAAACCTCGGTCATGGGGTATGACCACAGTCTGTCCCTTCGGCTCACTTTGGAAGCTTTCTAACTGGCAGCAGGTCTCTAAGAACAGTCCAGTTTTTCAGCCCTACCATTTTAAGCCAGCCTTAAGACCCTTGTCACCTTGGGTAGACCATGTGCAGCCCAGTCAGAGGGTCCTGAGTTTCAAGACTTGCACCAGCACTTGTTACTGTGTGGACTTGGGCAAGGCACTTGATATGTCTGAGACTCAGTTTTCTCTCTGTAAAATGAGAGAGATGATATCTGACTCCACTGGTTTATCCTGAGTATTAAAGGAGACACGTAGAGTACCTGGCCATATCTCTGATCTCTATGGGCCTGTGGTATGCTCCTCCTTCCTTCTAAGGGGAATTATTGCTAGATACACCTGCCCGAAGGTGATTCATGCAACCCAAAGGTATTTTAAAATCAGATTGAAGATGAGACTGCCCCTGAAAATGCGGGTACTGCCAACTATGCTGATGCCACTATCTCCCCTGTATCTTTGCTGCCTCGTGCAGGGAACATCATCGGCTCTGGAATCTTCGTCTCACCAAAGGGCGTGCTGGAGAACGCCGGATCCGTGGGCCTCGCTCTTATTGTCTGGATCGTGACGGGTCTCATCACAGCTGTGGGAGCCCTGTGCTATGCTGAGCTCGGGGTCACCATCCCCAAATCTGGAGGTGACTACTCCTACGTCAAGGACATATTTGGAGGACTGGCTGGGTAAGAGGCTCTGCGAAGGCCTGAGTGGTCTAGGAAGCCAAGGCCAGGGGCTTTCCAATATACCAAGAAGAGCTAGAGAATGGGATGCCCTTTTTGCCTCTGTGTCGTGGTTGCTAATATCGTCTTGTGTCCCCTCCGATGCTCCTGAGAGTGACAGAGAAACCAAGTTGTAGTTTTAATCTCTATTGATCTTACAGGGCAAGATCCTATGAGTAAGAGCAAATAGAACTATGTGACAACTTTGACCAAAGACTCTTAGGGAGAGCATATCACAAAACGAAGCCCCTTTTTCTTGACAAATCAGAGTGACAACCTAAGAGACGAAGTAGCGTCTTTTCACATTACCAAGAATAATGGCCTCCCTCTAGAACCAGGCCTTGATCTTGAATTTCTTGGCTCCTGTAGCCCTACTGCTGAAGAGCTCAATCATCACCAAGGGGTCCATGAGTGTGGAGGGCACTGCCCCCACAACGCCCGCTCAGTGCTTCCCCTGGCAGTTACTTAAGTGGCCACACTCCCAGCATGTCCTGGCTGTCAAAATTCTGGAGTTGCAAATTTTATTTTTCACCACTGGATGCTGGAGGCCGGAGTGGTAGAGAAGAGATGATTAAAGGAGAGGGGAGAGTGAAAAAAAGAACACCTAGACGTGTGTTAGAACTAGTTGAAACAGCTCTTCATCGTTAAACCATTTTATTACCATTGCTAAGTGTCTCGTTTGAGGAGGAACTGGGCTCCTCAGCTTCTTGAAAACCAAAAGAAAACTCATCTCTTTAGCCCACCTGCCTCTCCTGATCCTGCCCAGTGACTTGCCCAGGCTTCCCCTGATGACTTCTGAATCCCTGCCATGCCTTTGGTGGGGGCAAGGCTCTGTCTCCATTGCTGTCTTGGGTCAAGTTCCATCCTGTTCCCCCTTCAGGTTCCTGAGGCTATGGATTGCTGTTCTGGTGATCTACCCCACCAACCAGGCTGTCATCGCTCTCACCTTCTCCAACTACGTTCTACAGCCGCTCTTCCCCACCTGCTTCCCCCCGGAATCTGGCCTCCGACTCCTGGCTGCCATCTGCCTACGTAAGTGCCATCTGGGCCTTGCTTGCAGGGCGGCCTCTTTTAGCCTTCCTGGTGGTCTCCGTGTCTCTGCTTCTCCTCTTCTCCCTCTTTCTTTCCTTCTCTCTCTTATTTTCCCCCCATTACTTTTCTATTTCCTACATGTGTTGCTTTGGATGAATGGATTCTGCAGAAGATTATCTGGTATTAAAAAAAAGAAGAAACTTATGTAGCTGCTCAGAGGCCCGGTAATTTTCATTGGCAGGGTTCTTCACAGCATACAAAGCACTTTCACTTATATGATCTGATGTGTGCAAATGACAAATCCAGGAGCTAAGCTGGGCAGTATTATCCTTTTCCTAGTGTCAGTGAGACAATGGAGCCAGGTAGTGACTCACCCAAGATGGCAGGCCCGGAGCAGAGTCTCGGTCTCCTGATTCCTTCTCTTCCAAGCAAATACACTGCACTGGAGGCTCCCGCTGCTCGTAAGAAGGTTTTCCTGGCCTCGTCCACCTCTACTTCCATCTGCCAGCTCACATATTAATACCCTTTGGAAGGAAAATTTAAAGACATAAGTTGTGTAACTGAGGAGAAAAGCCATAAGGTGGATTCTGTGGTTAGGATTCAATTGCAGTAAAAATTCAAAGAAGGGAGAAGGATCTCTGTGAGCTGGAATAGATTAGAGAGGCTTTAGAGAGAAGTTCCGCAACCTGTATTTCTAGAAGTCTCAACACTTAGTCTCTGATAACAGGGATCCCAATGGATTGGGGTATTTTATATCTTTCAACCAAAAACTAATTTCTAAAGTAAATATTTGGATCTTTCAGAGCCTCCATTTCTAGAGTTAGCTCAGTTCCTGCTTACTCACACCTTCTGACACACATACACTTAGCTGGGGGTAGTGAACATCCTGGCCACACCCTTTCCTAGGTCTTGACACTTTCTTTCTATCATGCTGGTGGGATGGGGAGGGAAGGGTCACTTGCCTATCCCAAGGCTTCTCACAGGGCAGCCAGATAGGGCTCGAGGGGTGATCTCCTTGGCAAGTGTGCCCTCTTCGGCAGTGATGCCCTAGGATAGACCCCCACCATCCAAGCCACTGGAGCCGAGACACTTGTTTGGAGCATATGCCTTGTGCTTGGTCAGGGCAGTTCACAGATCTGGAGAGGAATGTGGGCTCCAGAATCAGGCTGCCAGAGGATGCATCACCACACCACTTCCTAATTACTATGAGTGCTTGGCAAAGTAACCCGCCCCACCCCATCGTAAGATGGAGATTGGAATCCTGCCAGCACAGGAGATTATGGTTGCAAGGACTGCAAAAGACAACAAATGTTTTTAGCACTGCATTGGGCGCCTTGTAGCCCAGCCATTAGTCATTGAAGGTAGTCACTTGCTCCTTGCTTACTAATTGGATCTAGAGATGGGGGAAGGAGGAGAAAGAGGGCATGGGAACACAGGAAGAGTTGCCGTTTCTGCCATCAGACAGGCTAATAGCGGTTAGAAGGGGACCACATGAGTTCTGGACACTGCTATTTCAACATCTCATGCACACTGATGTGGCTTCCTTTTTCCTGCTGATTCTGCTAAAGTGTCTCAGACAAGAAGCCACCCTTACCCTCCAACTAGAAATTGAGAGTCCCGAGTCTTCAGTCCATCCCTTACAACAGAAAAGAGGTCTCAGGGGGTAGTTCCCTGGGAAGGTGGACCCCATGGCTTCCTTTCCCAAACCCACCAAGGGTAGGTGACTTCTTGGACAAAAACCCTCTGGAGTAGTGTAGCCTCCTTGATATCCCCTCAGGCCAGAGAGGTGCAAACCCTCCCAGGAAATAAGGATCACTTGCTTGTAGCCCAGCTCCAGAAAGACAGGTTGTACATGGTCTCTTCGGCAGACCACACCTCACCTGGACACTGCTAGCACCAAGCCAGAAGGAATTTAGAAATTCTAACAAAAAATAAGATCCTCCCCTCTCCCGATTCCTGACATTAAAGGTTCAATAAAGCTTTTGTAGCCTGTCCTCTGCCTCCTAAGTAGAACCACGAAGAAATTATGACCAACTTAGCAGTAGTCAGTCTTGCCCTCCAGAGATAGGAATTTTTCAACATCCTTGAGATATGTGTTCAAGTACTTTTCTGCCTTCATAAGCAGGAAAATCTTCTTAAACCCAAGCTTATTCTTCCTTATTTCCTTGGGGGAAATAGAAACAAGCTCCTCACCTCACCCTGTGCACTATCCTTTTCTTCCCAGATGTGAAGGCCACATAGAGCCCCCAACTCCTCTCCCCAGAGGGGTGCACACATATGTACGTAGCCACAAACCCACACTTCCTCACCAGACACTCCCAGGTACTTTGAATCTGTGTTCAAAGTTTTTTTTTTTTGTTTGTTTGATTCTTTTTTTTTTTGAGCCCACTTCTACAGGCCCCTCAAATCATCTTTTAAAATATTCAGTAAAATAGGAACCAGGCTGTCAGGAAGGCTTGGTGGATGCTATCTCTCATTAAATACTGATACCTTTTATTCTAGCACCCTTCCCACCATCATCCAGCCTCACACATCCTCTTAGCTGGTGCCAATCAAGCCAGCCATGTAGAATAGGCCCAGTGTTCTTTGGCAGTAGAACTGAGAGTGGTCCATTCCAGCCATATTCCTAAGAGAAGTGGTAGAGAGCTTGGGGATGGTCTGAATGTATTAATATAAGAAGCTCTGCTTTCTGCTCTGTCATTTTGGCATGCTGTGACAGGCTGGATCCACTGTGGAAATGAGAGTTTCGAGGCAAAGGCCAGCCTCTGTGTAGAGGTAGCGTCTGAATTGAGGGAGCTGGAGGGCAGGAGCCGGCAGGGAGAACCAGTGTGGCAAAGCCCCTGGCTGGGATTCATTGTGGGAGGGAGACGATGAGGTCAAGTCTGGTTCCATGGGGCCGTTTTGGAATAGATCAGATGAAAAATGATGGTGGGAGGAATCAGATGGGGTAGAGAAGCAGAAAGAACCTGCTGTAACTGGCTTGCTCGCACAGAGTCTGGAAGGGGTGGGGAGGAGAGAAACGAGAGAGAAGGAACTGCAGATTGGATCATGCTTATGCAACTGCAGCTGCCTTTGCGTTATTTTATGATTTAGGTCAAAGCTGATTATTCACTACCGAGTCAGCAGAATATTCCTAGCCTCCAGGCAGTAAAAAAAAGAAAGTATTTTACATTTTAATTAAATGAAAAGCCGTTCTCTCTTCTCCAGAGCAAGCATATTAGTGCCTTCTTTTGTGATTTGCTTGAGTATTTTCTTTCTTTTCTTCTGTTTTGTTTGCGTGTATTGTTTTATTAATATTTCATAAGTAAAGGACTTTTTCCTCTAGCAAGGTAAAAGGTAAAAGGTGTTCCCCTTATCTTCACCCAGTAGCCTTGGTAACAGTAAATATGTATCCTTACAGTTCTAAATAAATGCATCTGTCAGTGTATACATTTGGGTATATAGATCAATAGGTTCTTTCTGCAGTTTGCTTTTTTTTTTCCCTTTAATCATTTAGCTGCATCTTACCTGTGTTCCTAGTTAGAAACAAAGTGGTCCCAGTGACAAAGAAGGAGCACCAGGTGTTCCGGGGTCCCACATTTGTTCTTCTTGCCTCCTGACTCTCAAAGGATTTTCCTTTGAGATCTATTTGTCCCCCATCTCTTGGACACCAGGCCACCTTTCACTCAGGCAGCTCCTGGCATCCTTCCTCTCTTTTGGGGCTGGAGTCACATCTAGCATCTGCAATAGATTATTTTCTTCTCATTCAGGTTCCCCTCTTGTCCCTGAATGCCTGGTACTAAAGAAGCTCCTTCTCCATTCTCACCTTGAAGAGAAAGGAGTACCTTGCATGTGTTTCATGAATAAACAATGCTTATCTTGTTTTCTGTCTATCTACTGAGATTCCTAAGAGGCTAGTTTTCCAGAGCTTCAAATTTTTTCTTCTTGAAGACTTCACTGTATGCATTTCTTTTAACCCTGGGTTATTCTGCAATTCCTCTACAGAAAGTTTCCAGATTCTTGATGCAAGATGCTGTGACAGATAAACGTGTGTGTTGTTTTGCACATCTCTTATAAATTAATCCCTTGACATCAGAGAATTCAGCAGCCTTTCCTAGCATCTAAATCCCTTAATCTCAGTTCATTTTCCTTTGAGGCTTCATATTCTTGAGCCCCAAACTTCTCATCCCCGGGCATTAAACATATTGCCTCAGATACCTGGGCAGCACTGCCTTCTTGCCCTTTCCCTTGACCCCAAAGAGTTCTTTGGGTGTCTCAACAGTCTTGTATATGTATATGAATCCAGACAAATACAGACTGACCTAGATTTGATTCCCATATATCCAAGTCCCCCTTTTTTTCTGTATATCTTCTAACTAGACAACCTTTAAAATTTAAATGTATTAAGAAATCTCTTAGTTTTTATGCAATGGTCAATTTGACTAAAATCCCATTTTCCATGTTTATAATGCGTTAAGATGAAAATTACTTTGTAAATGGATTTTCTAGGAAAAAAAAAGAAATTGCAAATCCATCAGTTAATTACCATATTGAGCTCCTATACTGAGTAGAGATAAGGCATCATTTATACAGTCTTGGAAGAGATGAAAGGCGAGTGAAAAGATTGGTGTACAAACAAATAATTACAGTACGGTGTGATGACAAGAGATACTTCAAAGTTGGGAGAGGAGTGCTTGGAAAGGTTCCCAGGTTGAGTGAAATCTTGAAAGGCGAGTAGATAGGCTCTGGATAGGCATAAAATAGAATAACCAGGTAGTGAGAGGGGCACAGGCAAGACTTGGGGTCAAGAGAGAGATGACCTGTTGGAGAGAAGCAAGTACTTTTGAGTAGGTGGAGCTTCAGAGAGTGACAGGAGATGAGGCTGAACGGGTGAGCAGGAACCATACCTTGAAGGATCTTGTACATCATGCAGAAAATAGCAGACTTCATCCAAGAGATGGGGAACCACTGAAGGATTTTGAGCAGAATAACATGATTAGGTTCACATTTGAGTGAAGAAAAGACAGTGACACTTGAAGCAGGGAGATGAGTTAGCAGGCTAAGCATTTGTCCAGGGCACAGAGGCAGTGGCCTAAAATAAAAACAAAGTTACAACGTGGTAAAACAAGAAAGATTTAGGGGCAGAATCAGCTGACCATGTTGATTGATTGACTACTTTGAGGAAGGAATCAAGTTTGTCTACAAATCAAAATGAAATATGTTGCAACTTAACTGTCCCTAGTATTTGTGATACGCGGTTATGTGCTGTATGTGTTTCTGCCTTCCATGTCCTCTACAAAGCTCTAAGGAGCACTGAACAGGTCTTTGGTTGGGAGTCTTCCTCAGGTGGTTACCCCAGAATGCTGCTCGAAAGCTTGCTCTAGAGCAGTATAACTTAGGGTTTGGGACTCTCAGGAAGCATTATATAAATGAGAATCTTTGTTCATTCAATAACAATACTTTGTTCATTCAACAAATATTTATCAAGGGCCCAGGTTGTGCTAAATACTCTTCTTGGCACAGAGGATACAGCAATGAGCCAGAAAATCCTCCTTCTCATTTGCAGCAGCAGCAGAAAATTAAGTCTTCTCTCTGAAGCATTTATTGAGTCCACTTGTGTGTTCTCTATAGGTACCGCAGGGCACAGACTCATTCAGTTGTTATCAAACATCCAAGTGTCTGTTCTGCTCCAGGCACCGTGTTATTCATGAGGATACTTAGTTCTTATATTAAGGAACCCACAGTCCAACAGATGATTCTGACAAGTACACAGGGAATTTCAGTTCCAAGTGGTAAGTTCTCTAAGAACACAACATCCAGGGAGCTAGATGTAACAGAAATGGAGGCCCTCTGGAGGAGCTCTAGGTAGTTCGGTATAGCCACAGCATAGACTAGGAGGTAGAAAGTGTAGATAGAAGTGGAGACCCGGCCATGAAGAGCCTCAAGGGCCATGCTAGAGAGATTCGGCTTTACTCTAAGAGCAAGAGGAAAGCATTATAGCATCTCAAACAGAGGATCGACATTATCATATTTATATTTTCAAGAATCATGGCTGCAAGGGTAGAGGATGGATTGGAGAGGAGAATAAAATCAGAGGCAAAAGGACCAGTTACAATGTGGTTATAGGAATCCAGATTTGAGATACCAGTTTTGTGAATCAGAGATGGAGCAGGGGCAGTGTGGAGTAGATATACAGTTGACCCTTGAGCAGCATGGGTTTGAACTACACGGCTCCAATTATATATGGATTTTTTTTCCCCAATAAACATACAGTTGGCCCTTCGTATCCCTGGGTTTCACATCTATGGATTCAACCAACCTGGGATCGAAAACAGTATTTTCATTCTGTGGTTGCAAATCTGCAGGTACAGAGGACTGACTGACTGTATGTGTTGTTCTACGCCATTTTATATGAGGGACTTGAGCATCCACGGACTTTGTTGTGGGGATGGGTTCCTGGAACCCATCCCTCTCAGATATCCTAGAAGGACTATAGTTAAGTTTCTAGGGAGTCAAAAGTTATGTGTGTATTTTTGACTGTGTGGAGTGTCAGCACCCTAACCCCTACATTGTTCAAGGGTCAGCTGTGTTTGGCATTTACAAGGTAGAATTGGTAAGACATGGTGATTCAGGGTGAGGGAGGATGGCACAATGTTGTTGGAATGCAGGTGAAATGGATCAGGGACAACATGATCATATCATATGTCCTCTCACTGGTGTGGATCAGACTGCACTGAGTTGGCCCCTCTGTCTTTGCCACGCTTCCTATTTATTCTTCAATACTTAAGATCTGTTGTGGACACTTGAGGAAGGCATCCCTATGTTTTTGGACTGTATGCTTATAATAGCAGAGTAAACACCCATTCTTTAGTGGTATTTCACCTCCTCCCTGCCCTGCACAGCTTCTGGAGTATTCCTTGTTCCT
>NW_011888994.1:3535971-3538013 GCF_000151845.1 Pteropus vampyrus | reverse complement strand
AAGGCTGGGATTGGATTACAGGATAGTTAAGATTCTGTGTTCGCGCTTTAGAAGGAGGAGTCCTAAAGGGGCCGTTTCAAAGGTGTGTGAGCCTAGATGCACAGAAATAATGCACGGGTCTCGCCTACAGCAAAGATAAGCCTTTTACTAAAGAAGTTATATATCTGGGCGTGACTACTCACCATGACCTACCCAGTTAGGAATTTATGATCAGGTCACCCCGTGAGGTTACTTTCCGTAGAACCCTTTTTTCGTCCACACTGACCAGTCTTGGGAATATTGCAGCCGGAGTCCAGGTTTATAGACCCTGGTGGATCCTAACAGAGCCCACAAGCTTTCCAGTCTGAGAACCAACCAGACTCCTGCAACCCACACCCTTTCCTCCAAGACTGAGGATAATGGAGAGTGAGGCGAGGCCTCTTGAGTTCCATGGAGACTCTTTGCTCTGAGTCTGGGAGGTAGGTGTCAGGCCTGAGAATTGGGGCATGAGATATAGGAATTCCTCAGGCCTGGGTTGGAACAGTTGTGAGTAGGGTTAAAAAGGGGCTCCCCAAGGTGACATGCTGCACTATGTCTGTCTCTCCTACTTTCCGTGTGTCTTCCATTTTTCTCTTCCCCCCTAGCTCAGGAGCCATGCTTAGCTAATGCTGGAAAGAGAACTACTCAGCTCTTAGAAAATGCTAAGCTAGGTGTTTGGGCTTCTTGGCCAAACTAAGTACTGGATGGTGATTCAGCAGAAAGTCCAGGTCAAGCAACTGGCACTTGCCTCTGAGGGATTAGGATAGGAAGGAAGTGGGAAGAGAGAGCCAGGAAGGGAAGGGGCAGGGGTGAGGCAGCGCAGGCGGGAGCTCCGCTGAAAGTGTCCAGGAAAAACTGTGTGATTCTGGACTTCAGAAGCTCCACAGGGTCTCTTTGCCCCTACCCCTCTGCTTGTTTATCCTTGGCAGAGAGAGGCCCTTCTAGAAGGCTCAGCACACCTCCTCTGCAGAGAGTGCTTCTGAGACTTCTCAAATGGTGGCAGTGCTTCTAGATGAAAAGGGCAAAATGTTACTGTAGTGTGGCAGGCAAGATCTATTTCAGAGCCTATTTATGAACCTAACAGAAGCTGGGATCAAAGCTTGGTTTATACGCAAGAGCTGCTTTGATTTTTTTTGGTGGCTGTTGCTTTGTTTTGATGTTTTGTCTTTCACTAATGGAGTTATTTACATGTACAATATACCTTTGTTTTAAGTGGGCAGAGACTGGAGACTCTAATGTGGCTCCTCACCCTACATGAAAAATGTCTTGGCCTTGGGCAAGTAGGGAAGGATTCTAGGAAGCTGGCTCTGTGTGTCTGCACTCCTACCCCAATGTTCCCACAGCCTCTCTCAGGTCTGTGAGGAGGAAGATTAGCTCAGACTGGCCTGCATGAGCAGAACTGGAACCTTATCAGAGCCCTGGGTTATATGCGTTAGAATTCAAACAGAGCTCCGTGTTTTCTTTGCCTGTCAGTGCCTTTTGGCAGCCGGCGCTAGTTACCTCCTAGATCTGGAAACGGTTAGGCAGGCCAACCCCGGCAGCCCGTCCGCAATTAGAAACACGTGCCCAGTTCCTTCCAAAAGCCGGAGTCTGCCAAGGAGCCTCATCCAGCCCCCGTCCAGCCTATCACAGAGCCGAGTGTCGCCACATCCCCTCCCCGCAGGCTGGGTGCTCACCCGCTGCTCCAGCATGGGCACCAGAGGACTGGTCTGAGGGCCATCGCCTCGCCCTTTTGCTCCAGGTCCAGAGGGAGGGAGTCAGGGGAAGCTGGCTAGAGCGTGGTGGAAGGCAGAAAAGTGCACACCCCAGCAAAAGGAGAGACAGAAACCTAGGCTCCAGCAGCCACATGACCAGGTAAAATTTACTGCTGCTTCAAAGGGCCGGGAAACTCCATCCCAGAAAGGTGCTTATTTTGAAGTTCTGGAGAGGAACAGGGTGTTCTGATTTCTGCAAAGTGGCATCATTAGCTTCCCTTTTCAGCAGCTGTCTGCTTAGTACATTCCATCTTTCTTTTTTCTTTCCCA
>NW_011888994.1:3504695-3534891 GCF_000151845.1 Pteropus vampyrus | reverse complement strand
GGCTCGAACATCTCCCTCCAGTGCCCAGAGCTGTCTACAAGGAGAGCTCCAACTGTTTCATGCTTCTGAGCCTGTTCTTACAACATTCCATCCAGCCCCCTCTCCATGTTTCCCCATCCCAAACGTCACCTCAGCACACCAGAACAGTGTAGTTCATGAAGCCGAAGCTGGTTTGGCAAAAGGAATGAGATGAGTTTGGGGATCCACACTGTGAAGTGTTCATTGGCCCTCTGATGAAGACACCGGATGACTCTTTGTGAGCCCAGCTCAGCGAGAGGCCAGAGTCCTGTGTCCAGAAGCGAGGGAACACCCAAAGACAGTCATCCAGTGGTCTCCGGAAATGACCTGTGCTTTGTGAGCTTTCTCGGAGGAAGGAGAAGCAGCCACCATATGTACCTTCCTCCTCATCTCTGTCTGACATCACAGGTACTTGCCTGCCCTCTTCATGAGACTGTTCCATGATGTGAAAAACCCTAATAGTTACTTCCTAGAGAAGCTAGTGGCTCCCATGCACCCTCCCTGATATTTTCTGCATAGCTTCATCCATCCATCCATCCTCCACAGTAAGCATTAACACCTAATGTGTGCTAGACAGTGTTATAGTGTGTCAAGGTCACACTAGCTAACAGGGTGATGTTTATGGCTGTGTGTGCACTGCTGGCTGCAGGAAGAACAGGGAAGTTTCATTCTCCACTGGGCCTGAGTAGAGCAGCAGCAGCAACAGCACTCCTTGGATTTCTGTAGGGCATTCTTTCCTAGCAATGATTTTTAAGAATTGGTGTAATTTTCTTCACTTGTGGAAACAGAGACATAGGAACATATTTGAACATCTGGGCTCCAGTCAGTGTCTCAGCTTTATGCTTACCGGCCCTACAACTCTTCAATCCACCTTCGTGCCTGTGACCCCACACTTCCAGGCAGCTCGTGTTGAAAGACCTCAAAATAGATAATTTGTGGATGAGCATTCTCCTGAGAAAAAGATGAAACATTAGAAATTGAGGAGCAGGGTCAGGGTAGAGGAGGAAGCAACAAGGAGAGGCACTGTAACAGTGCAGGATGTAGCCCGATGTGTGATACGGCTTCTCCAGGACCTTCCAAACCATCCCCTTTCCTGTCTACTCTGCTTTGCCTCTGATTGTCAGCATTATTCTAAGCAAATCACGCCCTCTTTTTGAGTTCTAGTTTCTTAGTTTATGTACAATCAGAATAACCACTTAAGATTTTATGGAATTAAAATGGATCACGCCTGCATTTTACAGAGAGGAAAGTGAGGCTCAAATAGCTTGATTAGCCAGTCCAAGCTCCCTGAAAGAAAGTGGCCAAGCTGGGAAGGGCACCGCAGCCATTGGGTCTTGAAGTTCTAAAGTTCTTTGATACTTAGAATCAGCCCAGGCTGCCAGATCCCTCCAAGGGAACCATCTCTGCCTCCCGCGTCCCTCTAAGCTATTCAACCCCCTGCCCCCATTCTTAACACTTCACTCCTTACACAAATTCCTCTGAGCCCTACTTGCTTGTTCTGCACTCAAAAAAGACATCAGAAGCACACATGGCCCTCCCCTCACGAGGCTTACTAGGTAGAGCTGAGGGGAGGAGTGATAAAGTCACAGCCCTGGCTCTATGCTGGTCGCAAGGACTTAAAACCAGTCCCACAATTCTCTAATCTATTTTTAAAATTTTCTAAGTGAAGATTTATGTATTTGCTTATGCTGATGATTCACTGGTGTTCTGCTGCAAAATGAGATATTAATTTTAAATTACCTGTTACCTACAGTCTATCATGTATTAATTTAAAGTTAATATTCCCCCAAAATGTTGTTCCTAGTCTTCCCTTCTAAAATTTGTGATCCTTTAGTCTCATATGCCTTACCTCCTACTGAGACAGGTTGAATTGATTCCTCCCAGGAAGCCACAGAGCATCGTCTGCTGAAGTGCATTTGGTATTGTCCACTACAACTCAGCACACAGTGTGGCCACTCTTTACCCTCCTGCTGGAGGAAGGAACTCAGACTCGTGACTCTTGAGTTTATCTCTTGGTTTTCCAACTTGATTTCTTTTATGGCCTTTAATTATAGCCAGTAAAATTAGGCGACCAGCAGAACTATGGGGGCAAAGAACAAAAGAACTATATCCGCATTCCATCTGTCTTGCAAGAAGCTTGT
The DNA here is from genome assembly GCF_000151845.1 of Pteropus vampyrus. Taxonomy (NCBI): domain Eukaryota; kingdom Metazoa; phylum Chordata; class Mammalia; order Chiroptera; family Pteropodidae; genus Pteropus; species Pteropus vampyrus. Next base: position 3,532,732 of record NW_011888994.1, on the reverse strand, counting down.
AACGCTTGGGCCTGTGTTCATATGTGTATCTGAGTTGTGCGTGTGGGCCTGTAGTTGTATGGAATATGGAGGAGAATGGGGGAGAACCTGGGATTAGAGATGAAAGAAGGGTATTGGGAGTGTCTTTTGCTCTATATTTTTATGAGAGAAGCACAGCTAGAGTTATTATAGGGCAAGCCTATTTGTATTGAATTACAAAGGGGAGGAAAAGGAGGCAGTAATGCTCTAGCCATAGAATCCCAAGGGTGTGGAAGAGTTGGGATGTTGTCATGTGGCTGGAGATTTGCCAACTAGGCCAACACCTTGGTGACCTCACTTTCACTACCCACATGAAGAGAGCCCCACCTCCCTCCACTTGGTGTCCTGCAAGGCCTGTGGACCAGTTTTCCGTTGGGGTCCTGGTATGTGCTGCCTGGTTATTCCTTAAAAGTTTTTCTCTTTAAGGATATGCACCTGCTTTCTGGTCTTTCTATATGATATCTGGCCATGTATTACTTCCCCATTGCTGCTGTAACAAATTACCACAAACTTAGTGACTTAAAACTACACAAATTTACTACCTTAATAGTTCCAAAGGTCAGAAAGTACTAAATTCAAGGTGTCAGCAAAGCTGTGTTCTTTCTGGAGGCTCTGGGGAGAATTGTTCCCTTGCCTTTTCCAGCTTCTAGAGGGCCCCCACATTCTTTGACTCAGGGCCCCTTTTTCCATCTTCAAAGCCAGCATGACATCTTGAAATCTTTTTTCCTTTTTGATCTCTTTTTTGGTCATCATATCTCCTTTTCTAACTCTGACCCTCCGGCCTCCCTCTTAAAGAGCTCTTCTGATTACATCAGGCCCATTCAGGTAATCCAAAATAATCTCCCCACCTGAAGATCCTTAACTCAGTCACGTTTGCAGGATTCCTTACAACATGTAAGGTAACATATTCACGAGATTAAGATGTTGACATTTTTGGGATGCCATTCTTCTGCATACCCCCAGGAATTCTGATGTTATTGTCCTGAGGGAGGAAGTGAAGGAGAGGCTTCTTTGACTCCCCAGGGATCAGAGTCTGAAGATCAGGGCTGGGATGAGGCTAGGGACACCTTCTCTGCAGGAAGCAGGAGCTTGCCCACCCCCTCCACAGTGGACACATTCCAGGTCAGCAACAGGATCTGTATTGTCATTGATCTGAGGACTCTGCATTTCTCTGCCAGTCCTGCAGCTCTCCCACAGGCAGGAATCATTGAGCCCACCTCTCCTACTTGGCAGTTGAGAGGCCCTGGGCTTTCTGGGCAGGGCACAAGATTACTGGGGCTAACCTTGCTGGCCTCGTTTTTTTTTTTTCTTTTGTCTTTTTTTTCTTATCTCTCTTGTCATCTTGACATTAGGCTTTTCAAACTGGCAGATTCAGTAACCAACCCCTGACTTCAGCATCTTTTTCAAGTCTCGTTTTCTTGATAGTCTTTTCACCTTTTTTCTTTAAAACCCAGGAAACAAACGAGAAAGAGTAGAGAAAAGGCCCAAGAAATATAGATAAGTCTGGGCTTCCGATAAGGCCTCTAGAGAAGCAGCAACCATAGCCAGATTACAATGGACAAGAACCAGCATTTTATGCCTTTTTATTTATTTTGTCCAGCTTGGCCAAAATTGTAAAATTTTCCCTGTTGTTAGGGCCTCCCCTCCTATAGGAAGCATCTCTGATTACCCTGAGCTGAGTTAGGGCCACCTCATGGATGCCCACTGGCTTCCATGAAGAGCTCTGCCATCACCACATTGTTTTATGATCATCTTTTAGATCACCCATCTCCCCTCTTACAATGTCAACTTCCTGAGGGCAGGGACTTGTGTCTTATTTATAACCTCCCACCTACCAAAGCGCCTAGCATGTGTAGGCCCTTTGTTGATGAAAGCTGCGTTCATGGATGGATGCATGCATGGATGAAAACCCACATTTCAAGCTGAAGTGACTACTGGTCCCCATCTACATGTGGCTTCCCCTGAGGTTGCTGTATCTCAAGCATGCAGAATTCAGGGTCTGGCTAAGAAGAGAGAGGGGACATAGCCATTAGCAACAGAGAGAAGTGCTAGATAGCAGACAGGCAGAGGCAGGACACCTGAGCAGGGCAGGGGCTTGGCAAGCATCTGGCAAGTGTTGCCTTCACTCCCTGACCTTTCCTTTTTGGATGGAGGCTCGGGTTTCAGCCTGCTGTGAGAGAAGCTGTCCTGTGGTACCAGGAGACAAAGTGCCCTCCTTCCCCTCAGTCACATGCTGTGATCACTCAACTGCAGGGTGAAAGGTCAGACATGGCCTGCAGCCATTGTTCCAAGGAGATTAGTGTCACAGGCAGCCCGTCTCCTCACCTCATTCTCGGGATTTCTCTTTTAATTTCTGAAAGATCCATGCAAAGGAGAAAGGTTAAATATTAGTCAAGAGCTAGGTTCTTACGAAGTTGTGGAGATAAGCTCCACAGGACAGAAGACACCCACAAGATTATTTGACAACGTCCCTTCCTTCAAACATCTCTGATCCCCCCAGGATACTGTGGGCCCGACCTTTTGAAGAAGTTTTTCTGGCTGCCTTGACAAGATCTCTCTTGACAAGAGAATGATTTTGTGTTTTCTATCCCAGCATATGGGGAGGTAGTTACATTCCTCCTTCTGCTTAGTTGTCCTGCTCTGCCCTTTGTTGTCACCCACCTCCCTCCCTCTCCTCCCCTTGGTGGAGGACAGTTTTCTTCTCCACTACTTGTTCAGTAATCCTTACCTATCCCTGAGCCACGTAGGTTTTGTGTCCTAATCTTCCTTCCTTTCATAAGTCAATCTCTTTTATTTTTTAGCCATTATTGCTTGTGTCTGCCTGAACTCCTGGGACCCAGTGGCCCAGCCTCATCCCTAGCATGCCTTGGGGCCCTGGGGAGAAGCCCAGATCACAGGCCCCAGTTGCTTAGAGTGATTTGGGTTGTTTTGTCACCAGGCATGTGATCCTGAAACCCTTATTGAACTGAGTAAGAGAAAACAAATGTGTATTTATCAGACATCTCAGTCCATCTGGAACATTTGAGTATTTACGAAATGTTCTCCCTGTTCAGGCACTTAAAATCCTTCCTCCAACAACATGTTTTGGTTCTCCTTATATGACACCATCTTGGATAACAGCCCCTCCACGAGGAGTCAAGAGTTTCTACTCTTGAAGTCAAGTTTCCTGTTGCTCTTTTGGCTCCGTGAAACCAACTGGGGATCATGTCTCCTTTTGATGAGTTTCCTGGAGAGCAGGGAGATGGGTGTGCATTGTGAAATTTGTCAAATGAGATGAGATTGCAGGGCTAATGAACTGGGGCATTTTCTTTCTCCAGGTATTAAATATTTGCTGAGTACCTACTATTTGCAGGTACCAATAATATGTCCTGGGATTAAAAACATGAAACAGTCAGAGTTCCTGCCCTCCTAGTCTGCAAGGAGACAGAGAAAAAGAAACAGATCCTTATAATACAAAGAAATAAGTGCCAAAATTAGACATAAACAAAGTGGTCCAAGGGGAGAGAAGAGGGACAAACTTTGTTTCTCATCTATAAAACGCAGCTGATATATCTTACCTAGCAAGCATATTGTGAGGAATAAGTAAAATAATAATGACTTACAGAGAAGGTGACATCTGAGCTGGATCTTGAAAGAAGAGAAGGAGTTTGCCAGTTAGAGAAGGCACAGAGAGGAAGGTTACAGAGGGATAATAATGTCAGGTCCTTACCCTGACAAAATGTTCTCAGAATCAAGTAAGGTTGGGAAATATTTGGAAAGCAAATGCACAGTTCCAGGATAAGGTATTGATAGAACTTGATCAGCTGTTCAAGTGAAGTCAGAGGCCTGGTTAGAGGCTTGAGGAGAGAGAAAGAGTCTCATGCTTTTATATGTATGACTTGTACCCTTGGAGGACTAGGGTGCATCTTGGTCACTGTTGCAAAGGAAGGAGAAGCAAAAGGATTTTAAATTTTTTCCCTTTATTCTCGAGCACTTCATAACCACCAGGAGACTGAGCATCTCATTTCTGCAGCACAGGGCTCCCGTGGGTTATGTATGGAGTGCAACAGTAAAACAAAGGATCTTTCCATCCCAGTGCTCAGCCTCTGAGCTCTCCCCTCAACCCTGGAGGTTCCATGTGGTTGAGATCTCCGTGCCTCCTAGGAAAAGAAGTAGGTTAAAAGCCCCTCATACCACTCAAGAAGATAGAGAGATGGTGGAAATAAGCATATGAAAACACGCTCAACATCATTAGTCACTAAAGAAATGCAAATCAAAGCTACAATGAAATACAACTTCACACTTATTACAATAGCCAGACTATAGAAGCTGTCAATAGCAAATGCTGCAAAGATGCAGAGCAACAGAATCTTGCACACATTGCTGGTGGGAATGCAAAATGATACAGCCACTTTAGAAACAGTTTGGCAGTTTCTCTAAAGTTTAACATACATTTACCACATGACATACATTTATCCCACTCTTGGGTATTTACTCAAGAGGAATGAAAACCCCATTCAAAGACCTCTACAGACTACTTAAAAACTTCTGTGCAAGTGTTTATAGCAGCTTTATTCGTACTAGCCTCAAACTGGGAGCAACCCAAATGTCCGTCAGCTGGCGAATGGAAAAACAAACATATATTCGTATAATGGGAATACTACTTAACAATAAAAAGGAACAAACTACTGATATATACAGCAACATGAATAGATTTCAGAAGTATCATGTTAAGTGGAAGGAGCCCGACACAAAAAGCTACATGTCATATGATTCCATTTATGCGTCGTTCTGGAAAAGGCAAAACTACAGGATAGAAATCAAATTAGTGGTTGCCCAAGGTATGGAAGGGGACTGACGTCACAGAAACAGTGTACAAGAGAACTTTTTGGAGTGTTGGAGGTGTTCTATGTAGAGAGTGTGGTAGTGATTTAACAATGAATACACTTGTCAAATCTCATCAAATTGTATACTTAGAAGAATGAATTTTACTCTATGTACATTATAACTCGATAAGCCTAAGTAACAAAATATTCCCCTAAACCTCTTGTCCCAAAACCAGGATCAGGAAGATGACATCTAGGATCCCACAAGCTGCTCAGGGTGTCCCTTGGACATACAATGACTTGAAAGCAAAGCCCACACGGGTGCCCTGATCAGCTGCTGACTTTCCCCCCAAAGCCAGTTCCATGTCTTCTGGTTTCTAGCCTTGGGCAGGGCGCATTCTGACCAAGCTCTAATTTGTGACACATAATCCCCATGTGTAACCAATTAACCTAACCAGAGTTTTTGGACACTGGGGCTGAGCATGCGGGATATTTGGCTTGTCTGCTACAATCTCGACATCAAGAGCAAGGAGCATTTCTGCTTCTGTGCACAGGGTGTCCTGCAGCCTTATTATGGCCCCTGAGGGTATGTTTGGGGGTCTGTTGTTTCAGTGCTCCTCACATGGGTCAACTGTTCCAGTGTGCGGTGGGCCACCCGGGTTCAAGACATTTTCACAGCCGGGAAGCTCCTGGCCCTGGCCCTGATCATCATCATGGGGGTCGTACAGATCTGCAAAGGTGAGTATCATCGGATCCACAGGGTCTTGCCCAACTTTCCACCCCTTGCATGTACACATGCCCCTCACACTGTCTTATGCAGTCTAAGGCTGAGATTTCCCAATTCTGGCCTTAAATGACTTCTCTTCCTCACTTGTTTGACAAAGGGGAAGAGAAACCATCTTCCCAGAAAGTAGGGCATGCTTTGCCTGTTAGCAGATTCAGTCCTCCCATGCCTATCGTGTGGCTCTGAAGACCCCCAGATCCCTGGACTCCTATTGCCCCAACCCAGGCAAGCTCCCTGCATCTTATACTGTATCTTGTCCATATCTTAAAATGGGTGCTGCAGGAAGAGATTTTATATGTTTTAAAATTACTCACAATCTCTATAAGAGAGAGCTCTACGTTCCTGGGGCCCCTGCCAACATTCCTCACTGGATTTGGTCCTTTCCAAGCCTGAGTCTCTATTTGGTTTCCATGGGACCCATAGAACCACGAGGCTCTGCCCAGTGTCACTGCCTCCTGGAGAAAGTCAGATGACAAGCAGGAGGCCTCCCACCTCCTCACAAGCCCTGAAAGCAGTATGGGGTGCCTGGATTTTGACCCCAGGAAACATAATTAAGGTTCCGCTATATAAAATGTCCATGTTATTTTAATCAGTTGGATTAAGTTCTTTAGCAGGTTCTGTTGTTTTCAGGAATTTAGACTTAAGCCAATCACTGTGCTATCTTTTCAAAAACAGTGAGTCCGTCCTAATCTGGTCCCAACACCCGTCTCCTGATCACTCTAATCTATTTACTCTTCCAAGGTCAGATCATAGATGAATAAGTAAAGTATGGGCAGGCACTCTGTGTCTCATAGCAACTTCCATCAGCAGCCTTCCTGGAGGGCCCTCTGTGTGGACACTGTGCTAAGGTCTGGGAGGCCGATTTAAAAGCTCTTTGCTGAGGGCCCCAGTCCTCGGGGAGTCTGTGCCATGAAAAAGGAGACCAAACGCACACCTTAGAAAGAGGTGGGAGGAGACCAACGATGAAAGCAGAACAAGCTCAAACTCATATAGGATTATGGAAGCTTATGTTTGAGTGTTTGTTCTTGATGCTTTCTTCATGAAAAGGTACAAACTTAAATAAATATCAGGGAAGGTAGTCAGAAGGCTGCCAAGGGTTCTAATCCTGTATCTCCAAATCTCAGTATGCCAGCTCCACTTTGCCCGGCTAGCTCCAAAGTTGCCCTGCCCTCCCTGATGGCCTTCCCTGGGCCTTTCCTTCCCAATAACTTTGCCTTTGAAAAAAAACATTCAGAACTGTGTTTCAAACCTGAGCCCCCATTGGACTCATGCTTACCAGGTTCTAGGGGGTCTTGGACCTGTATTTTCCTCCTCCTTTGGGTCTCACTTCTCCAGTGCGTGGGGTTCACTGGAGACAAGACAAAGAGATGGATCATCGCCACTGAGAGTGGCAGAGATGGGACTAGCCAGGCCAGGGGCTGCCAGGTCTCTGACTGGTCTCTCTGAGCAGCCTTCTGCCTCTTGTGTCCACAGGAGAATACTACTGGCTGGAGCCAAAGAACGCATTTGAGGCTTTTCAAGAACCCAACATCGGCCTCATTGCACTGGCTTTCCTTCAGGGCTCCTTTGCCTACGGAGGCTGGAACTTTCTTAATTACGTGACTGAGGAACTTGTTGATCCCTACAAGTGAGTCGAAATAGCCTAGCTCTTCCTCTCTCCCTTGGAAGGCCAAGGCACCTGCCATGGGAAAGAGGGAGTCAGGGGTACACTGCCCACATCTCTTCCTCCCAGCCCCCATTCTGACCAAGACCTGATCGATCCTGAAGAAAGTTCATTTTCCAGAAACTTAGACCATTTGCCATCCACCCTGCCAGGAAAAGAAGGATGACCAGGTGACTGTCTCAGAGCAGACTGAAAAACAGAAAATGGTTCTGAGATAACACCACTGCCTTAAAAAATAAAATGTGCCCTGAAAAGTTGTCATACACCTTACTCACCTGTTTCGGGACAGACAGGTCTTTGTGTCTTGAGGCAATGGAAGGAGTGCATTGTAGAGATTCTGGTCAGGAAGAGATCAACAGGTGTGGAGTATATTTCCAGCCTAAGATGTTTCACTCCCTTTAAATTATTCTGCCCGTACTGAGACAAATTCCCCATTCCTGCCCCTCCAGGGAGAGGGAATGTCACGGAAGGCTGCTAGGTCAGCTTCAGGCAGCAAGACAGAGGGCACTCCCCAGACCCCGTGACAAGGCAGATGGTCCCAGGTGCCAGGCCTTCCCCCTCTCACCTCCTCTCCCTCTACAGGAACCTTCCCAGAGCCATCTTCATCTCCATCCCACTGGTCACATTTGTATATGTCTTTGCCAATGTCGCTTATGTCACTGCAATGTCCCCCCAGGAGCTGCTGGCATCAAACGCAGTCGCTGTGGTAAGAAATCAAACTCTGCAGTCTCTCGAACCAGGAATGTTGACATAGACTTGCCTGCTTAGCCACCCTTACTTTCTCCTGATCCATGGATTTGTAGAATTAGAAGTCATCCCAAGTCCTTAGGGCAGAAACCACATCTTCAAGTTCCCAGGAGCAAACTGACAGCCCCGCTGTACCTAGAATGGCAACAACAGCAGAGCTGAGTAGTTGCCAGAGACTGTATGGCCTGCAAAGCTGAAATATTTCCTATCTGACCCTTTACAGAGGAAGTCTGCCAACTCCTGATCTAGGACAGTTTAAACTCTAAATATGATGATTGTATAAAGGAGACAAGCGCTTCCCCAGAAAGACCTAATTTCGCACAAGATGCACCATTTCTGTCTGCCTCCATTTCTTCCTTTGGAAATTGTGACTCGACTCCTTCCCATTGAAAGTAGGAGTGGGTTGTGCTCTTTGGAGAAAGAGATCATGCAGGTCCAAGGCATTGGGGTCCCTGACATCCGGGAAAGACCTGAGAGCTGTGCCGTTCCCTCACCTGGCTTCACCTGGGCCACGACTTCACCCTGCCAAACAGTGTCATCGCTTGTGTTATCTATGGACTGAAGAAAGAGGCCCTCCAGTGTCCTATAGCAACCTGATCCATGACCACTAGCCTTCCCCAGCAGAACAGCTATTCTGAACAGCTCCCCCAGACGCTGTAAATCAAGCGCATGCTTGGCTCAGAGAATATAGAAGGGGCTGGTGCCTCGACATTTTGTATGACTTTAAAACATGAAGACTAGTCTATAGCTTCACCACCTTTTCTTTCTCAACCTACACAGTAGCCTCTTCTTATCATTTTGCCTGCAATATCATTTGTTTCTATGAACTTAGAAATTCTCACACTATGAATTAGGATTCATCCCTATTTTACAGATGGGAAAAATGCGGCTCAAAAATTAAGACCCTCGCTCAAGATCTCACAACTCCTAAATGATGGGCTGAGATTGGAGCCCCAACCTGCCTGATTCACTAGTATACAATGTAGTGAAGCCTGGACTCACACAGCCAGCTTCCAGTCCTGACCCTATCACTTCTTGGGTGTGTGACCTTAGGCAAGCTAATGAATTGCTTTGTGCCTTAGTTTCTTCATCCATAAATCGAGGATAACAAATGTTAGTTCATTATTAACAGTATTAGTATTCTCACCATACACTGTCTCCTTCAGTTAGCCCAAAAGACTTATTGGTTGCCCCTGCCGTGTTGTGGTCACTGTCCCTCCTCTCAGGAGTTTAGGTAGAGACTCACTGCTGGGGAGGGAGCATCCACAGCAGTGATGCTCTAGTGCAGGGTTGTAATTTCTTCTTTTCCGCTCATCCCTGGTTTTCTCTCACAGACTTTTGGAGAGAAGCTCCTAGGGGTCATGGCCTGGATCATGCCCATTTCCGTTGCCCTGTCCACATTTGGAGGAGTCAATGGGTCTCTGTTCACCTCCTCCCGGTGAGTGCTATCCAGGCCCTTTCTGAGCCCAGGGCCACTCTGCTGTGCATATTGCTCTGTGTATATGTGGGGGCTTGTCTCCGTCAGCGAAGGTCTGTGTGGGCACCTGGGTGGTGACCTTGCGGGAAGCGATTGCTCACATGAAGGTATGTGTGCATCGGTGTGGATGCAGAGGGCTGTGTGTGCTCACTTGGTTACCTATGATGTGTGTGGCTTCATACGTAGTGGTGAGAAGCCTCATCTCACCTCATTTCATTAGGAGCAGGGGCTGAGGAGGCCCCAGGCTGCCTGACACAGTCCCAGGTCTGGGGCTGTGGCTGGCAGCAGGACCTTCTCAGCTGCAGCCCCTTTTCTCTTCTCCTGGAAACAGGCTGTGCTGGCTAGAGAGGAGCCTCATCTGGAAGGGGTCAGAAGGGACCTATGCCGGGGACCTCTGGGCTAGCTTCCCAGGAGAGTTCTAGGACCAGACTGCAGGTGGGACGGGATCATCTCTGAGTGCCCTCTGGGTGCAGGCTCCTCTCCTCTGCTCAGTAGACAGGCAGCTGTGGGAGGTGTTCGCGTAGCCGCCCATGCAACTCAGGTAGAGCATGTTAAGTGAGAGGGCAGGGGAAGAGCAGAAGGAAAGCATTTGTCCAAAGCCACATCCCCCACCCCAAAACTCTCAGGGAAGCCAGAAGCTCAAATGGGCCCAGGAGCCCCTGGCTCCTGCATCCACATATCCAGGAATCTGGCCCTTTTGATGTCTTTTCTTGCTGTCTCCAGAATGGGCTGTCAAGGCCAGCAGATACTGCACAATTTCCAATGGTGCTGTTCAAGGGGCGTCCTCTGAGGGTTCTTAGAAAGACCCTCTGAACCAAGGGCACAGTCCTACTCAAAAGATACAGCAAAAAGAATAAGTCCCTGAGTTCAGCTGCTTCCGAAGCCACCCATCACATCAGGGAGGAGTTTCTGTGACATGATAAAGGAGTGCCATGTTTTCAGGAACCAAGGCAGGAAAGAGGGAGTGTGGGTGTCCCCCGTTCCCCAGGACCCTGTGACACTCATCCACAGCAACCTCATGTGCATGTTACACAGGTGCAGTGGCCACCTGGAGGCCCCAGCCGAGGGCGAGCAGTGGAAGAGCAGTGACCTATGAGGCTCTCTGGGATCTGTTGGAGGAGAGTGACTGGCTACAGTCACTTTAGAGTGGGGTTAGTCCCTCAGGCCGGCCAAGCCGCGGTCTGCGTGCATGTGGTGTAGCTGTGTGTGCATGCAGGAGATGCAGCCCGGTGTACTTGGCCTCTAATTCAGAGGCATGGCGCAGCCACCGGGCCTCCTTTTTTCCTTCTCTCTCTCTCTCTCTCTCTCTCTCTCTCTTCTCTCTTTCCCTCCCTCCCTCCCTCCCTCCCTCTCTCTTTCACTCTCTCTCTCTTATGTTTTGGAATATGAAGAGGATGATCCTTCCTGAGGAATAGGAGTGTGTGTGGGTGTGTGTCATGCTTACTGTCCTTGTCTCCTCTGTTGTCAGCTAGCTGGGCAGGGATTGTCTCTTGTGAACTTGACACTTGCAAGTGCTGTTGGACCTGGACAATTCCACTTGGTCCTGGCTGCATGTGAATGCAGGACCCTGGCTATGTGCATGATGAGGCCCACAGAGCACCTGGGGCTCAGTTGGGCGCATGAGGCTGCACTGTAGAGAGGCAATGCCATGTGGCTGCATGAAACTACTGACACTGGCCTAGGTATTTGATGATGGCAACTGATGGGGATGTATACGGACGGGTACTTGGAGCTATATTGACTCCCATTCTTGTGGTGGGCTGCTACTGTTAGCTCTACTCTCCCCGATACACAAATTACAAAGTAAGTGACAGTTCTCTTCAGAACACCCAGGATGCCGGTTCCGTGCCTTTCTGTCCCCATCACACCATCCTCTTTCTCTCACCCCTTAGGTGCTCCTTTCCCTGCAAAATCCTAGAGAAAAGAAAAAGTGGTCTAATTTGCACTAATATGTAAATGACTCCTAATAGCTTTTCTCTTTTCTCTTGGGAAAGGAAAGGGAAAGAAGGCCTGCATTTTATGTTAAAATTTCTCTTTTTAAAAATAACTCTTAAACATCAACATCTTGGTTATAATATTGTATGATAGTTTTGCAGTACATTACCAATAGGAGAAACTGTGTAAACGATACATAGGATTGCTCTGTACTTTTTCTTACAACTGCATGTGAATCTACAATTATCTCAAAAGAAAAAGTTTGATTTTTTTAAGTTAAAAAAATAATTTTTCTTCTAATTGCAAATTTCCTATTTTAGAATTTTGAATTTTTTTTCTGTAATGTTTAAGAAAATTTAAATCACTCAGGATCCCACCACCCAGAAATAATCAGTTGGTATTTTAATATATATATTTTTACATGCCCCATAAATAATTTTTAAATTAATTGGAATCATACTCTGTGGGATCATACAGTTTTCTATTCTGTTTTTCTTCATTTACCATTATAGTGTGAGCATGTTCTCATGTATCAGTTCTTTTGTAGACTATTATTATGACTGTATAAAATTCCATCTTATGGATATACCATAATTTATGTAATCTCCTACTTTTAGGCATCTAGAATATTTCCAGTTTTTTCTAACATCAGAATATCTTTGTATATACACCTTTCACTAACTCTCTATTCATTTCCTTAGGATGGCTTTTTGGGAATATAATAAGCAGCTTAAAGATATAAATTTTTAGGTATAATTTCCATATAATAAAATACACAGGTAGCAAGGGTTCAGTTTGATGAGTTTTAGCGATCGTCGACAGACACGTAATTACCACCCACAACAAGATACAGGACATTTCCACATAGCCCCCAAGTTCCTTCATGTCCCTTTCTGGCCCACCACAAATTCCCCACCCCCAGGGGCAACTGCTTTCTGACTAGGACATGAGTGCTTTTAAGGCTTTCCTTGTACAGTTCAGTCCCCGTGTATCCTTTGAGGATGGAAAAGGCACATTTTTAAAGGGATTAAGGCCTAGGCAAAGGAGAGAGTCTGCTCCCACAGCAGCACTCCAGGCTTAACCAAGAGAGACCCGCAGAGTGACAGCAGAATCATCAGTAACCCCAAGCCACCCTGGCCACGCTCAGGGTCTCCACGCACCCGGGATCCATGCACCTATCCACTGGCTGCCTCTGGTTTGCCTGTACCTGCATTTGTGATTGTGGGTCCTGTGACTATTGGGCTGGAAGATGTGCATGAGAAGGAGGGTACCTGGTTGGAAAGAGGATGCTCCTGTGTGGGCAGAAGGGGTATGGATGAGGGAGCCCGGGCTGGGGAGGGAGCTTCCTTGGGTAGTCCATGGTCCATCCCAGGCTGACCTGCTTTTCTCTCTGCCAGGCTGTTCTTTGCCGGAGCCAGGGAGGGCCACCTTCCCAGCGTGTTGGCCATGATCCACGTGAAGCGCTGCACCCCCATCCCAGCCTTGCTCTTTACGGTAAGGATCCCTCCTTGTGCCAGTCCTACACACACCCTCCGTCTTGTGCTTGCTCTGAGCTGGGAGTTCACCCTTCCCACACACACCCCTGTCACCCTTCTGGTCTGTGCCTAGGGATCACCGGGTCCTAGATAAATGGCAAATGGTATACATAAGCTTTAGTGATATTAAGAGACATAGCAAGAGATATGAGTCCTCAAAGACCTTAAGGCTCTCAGACCAGGTCATTTCTATCCTCCCATCCTTTTGGATCAAATTGAAGTGACTGCCTCAAGATTCTATAACTTCACAAAGAAATGTTTCCTTTCTGGGCTCTCTTTTACACCTGTTGCCCACAGAGTTGCAAATTTGGGCCTCTGCTCCCAACCGATCACTGCACGCCCCACCCCTCCCCATCCATCCTCTTGCCCCAAGAGGCTCTGCCAGTCTCTTGGCAGATGTCATTGAAATAAATTCAGTGTTAAGGGTACACCAAGTAAGAAAAACCAAAAGAAAGGAAGACTAGTGCACTGAAAAATGGAGAAAAGGAAAGCTGGGATGGGGAAAAATGGGAGTAAAATGACCCCAGAGTAGAATCATTTAGAAAGAACTAAAAGAAAGAACAAAGATTTGTCCCCATCCAGACTTTTAAGTTATTTTTTTTCATCTTCTGGATCCTGAATAAAATATTGAAAATGACTTTGGTCACCGGAGAAGCAGTTAGACCAGGATAGTGGAGCTCTCGGAAGTCAAGGGCATTCGTCGTTCAATGTTAGGGGGAATTTCAGAGTGTTCAGATACAACATGAAGGTCATCGTGAAAGGTGACTAGAGAAAACTCAGAACTCCCAGTGGGCCACAGACTTCTTTCAGTTTGAGCCACTGGCGCAGCACTATGACTACAAGGCAAGTCCTGCAAGAATCTGGCTTATTCATCAGAAAGAACTTCACTAGAAGTTCTTTCTGATGGCAGGAACGCTAATCAAAATATTTAATCACTGGTGTGGCATGAGCTTCTAGAGGTGGTGAAGTCCCCATTTTGAGACATCCTTTATGACATGGCACCATCTGCCTGAGCCAGGGGCACAATCCTTGACCTGTAAACAGCTCCAGTCTTCAAATACCCTTCCTATCACTGATGCGCTTCTCCCTGACCCAGTGCATCTCCACCCTGCTGATGCTGGTCACCAGTGACATATATACACTCATCAACTACGTGGGCTTCATCAACTACCTCTTCTATGGAGTCACAGTTGCCGGACAGATAGTTCTTCGCTGGAAGAAGCCTGACATCCCCCGCCCCATCAAGGTGCGAAAACCTCCCCGTGGGGTTCCCTCTCTTTCTCCTACTGGTTCTAGCTGCAGCTCAGATTTTTTAATCACCTTGTTCTCAGCTGCTGACCACAGATTGTCTCTGTGAAGGTAACAAACCGTTTGGGAAGCAAGGGCCAGTGTGAATGGGACAGTCATTTATTTCCATTCTCTGCTGCGGATAGGACCGGAGCAAATTGCAGCCGGAGAGATAAGTTAGATTAAATGATACTTTCATTACGTCATTCCTTCTTCGTAAACTCCAGCTGATTGTTCAAGGTTCCCTTATCTCTCCAACATTTCCCCGGGCCCTCTAGTCTGGGCAGTCTCTTCCCTGTCACTCCAAATAGCTGGGTCCGCTTGTGCTATGTTTCTATTCCAGAATGAGTTTCCTCCTCCCATCTGCCTATCTGAATCTAACCATTTTCCACATAAGCTTCAAGTACCTCCTCTTCTTTGAAGCTTCCCAGTCCACTCCAGCTGTCCATGAGCCTCTTTTTTTTAAATACTGTGGCCCTTCACGTAACAGGGTACCCAGTGAAACTATTGATTGCTACAAGAAATAACTTTGTGATGGGAATGATGGGATTGCTCAGAACGAAATATGCAAGAGTACTATGGGTTTTTCTGCAAATTAGAACAATAGAGCATAGCCCTGATTCATTTGAACGATTCTGTTCTGGAAGCAGAAGGAAACTAGATGCTTCTAGAAGATTCTTTCAGCTGAGAAACCAAGGGCTCCCCAAATCTCTGTTTTCCACTGCCACATTGCTACCACTCTTAGAAAACCTGCTACGGGGAAGAGGAGGTAGAACAAGCCCATCTCCCGACCACATGCATACCCTCTGAGAGGAGAGGACTAGGAGAAAAGCAGCTGAATCTAGAGGCTTGACGAGGACTCTACTGAGAACTCCTGCCTGTGGTCAACAAGAAGGAAAGCCCAGACAGAGACGCTTCTTTCTGAACAATGTCAAGGCCCTAGACTACCTTATACTACTTTGCTAGGTTTCTCGATGTTTCAAGTCTTGGCAGATCCATCTTCTCAAACTGCTTGAGAGAAACAAGTTGGGGTCGGTCGATCCTGTGGCCAGTGCCATGTGCCCAGATGAGGGCTCTGCCTAGAAGTGGGCAAGGAGCAGGGAGCTTGACTGACCCAGGTCCTTTTCTTCTTGCCCCTTACTCATTTCTCCACCTCTCCCCAACCCTAGGACCTCAGTAAGTATGTACCAAGGTACCGGCAAGCCTACCAGTCCCCACAGGCTGCTCTGGCTGCCAGAGGCACACAGCAGGGATGACAGGGCCCCGTTGGATCCCACTCAGGAGGGAGGAGATGGGCAGTGAGGGCCATTCCCTTCTTTGGTCCCCCCTCCTCTTCTTGTCCCACTGCCTAGGTTCACCAGCATTTATTGGCACAGCACTTGCCCTATCAGGGCTCTGGGCGTGGGAGCCACAGAGCTGAGTAAAGCCCAGCCTTGAACTCAAAGATGCTCCTGAAGGGTGAAGAAGAGGGAGAGTGCCCCGATCCTGGGCCAAGGAGTCTACACAGCTAACATAGCCTCTGTTCCGCAGATCAACCTGCTGTTCCCCATCATCTACTTGTTGTTCTGGGCCTTCCTGCTGGTCTTCAGCCTGTGGTCGGAGCCCGTGGTGTGTGGCATCGGCCTGGCCATCATGCTGACAGGCGTGCCCGTCTATTTCCTGGGTGTCTACTGGCAACACAAGCCTAAGTGTTTCAATAACTTTATCAGTGAGTTGTTGAAGGCTCTGGGTGGCTAGAGGGCCTCCTGGTCTGGGGTAGAATGGTCAGCAGTCCGGCAGGGGAGCCCCACCAGACTCAGGAGGCCTGGGCTGGCTGCAGAGTTCTAGGGATAGAGTTGGGAGCAGGCAAGGGCAGGTGCCTTCCCAGGGACCTCTGAGGAGAGAACAGCTGACATTTCCGCACAAACTGAAGAAAAAGTGATATGATAGCCATCCCATAAAAGCTGTTCTGGGCTGGGTGGAGACCAGTGGAGACCCTGGAATTGGTGGTCAGTGGGCGTGGGGATGGTGGAAAACTGGGGCTTTGATGAGCAAGGGGCAGCTGGCAACACGCTATCCAGAAACACAGGAGGCAGGTGAAATGGCATCTCCTGGAGGAGGTGCCTCCTGAAGGCACCGGCTGCTCTGCCGGGGCGAAACCCGGGAGAGGAGAACAGGGAAGGGCATGGCCAACCAGGCTGGTGGGGCACTCGGCACTGACCTGGTTTCTGTGTGACCTCTTCCCACAGAGTTGCTAACCCTGGTGAGCCAGAAGATGTGTGTGGTTGTGTACCCCGAGGTGGGCCAGAGCTCGGGGACAGAGGTGATAAATGAGGAACTGGAGGATCAGCAGCAGTTCATCAACCAACCCACCGCCTCCAAGGACAAGGACTCTGTGGAACATCCCCAGCCCTGAGGGCCACCATCTCCTCTCAGCTGCATTCTCCCTCCTTAACCCCCTTCCTGCCCGCCTTCCCTGCCTGGGTCCTCCTAACACACACACACATACGACCTGGGGGTGGGTGGTGAGAAACTATAAACAAAGACACTGACATCTATACCCAAAGAACCAGCCCTTCGCTCCCAGGACCTGTGTCCAAAGCCAGGGCTGCCGTGCTCCGAGCTGTCAGAGTGGAGAAGCAGGAGCGCCCTACAGGGCCCCGCTCCTGAGCCCACACCCATGCTGCCTCCTCAGAAGCCTGAGTTCAGTACTGCCTGCCCTCCTCATTCCTGACCCCAAGCGAGGCCTCAGCTCCGAGAGAAGTGGCAGCAACAAGCAACAGTGAGCCAGTTCGGGAAGGACAGAAACAAGCAAATCTGTCACTGTTAAAGTCATTTGGAGAGACCCGTATCCCCTCCCTTCACTAGGGACCCAGGAAATCAGAGGCAATGCTTCCTTCTTTCCTCTTCCTCACTTCTCCTCACCATGCCTCCGCCTACCCGAGCCTGGGCTCCCTGTCCAGAGTATGATTCCTATCTGGACGCCACCCCCCACTGAGCTAAGGACCAACGAAGCAGGAGAACTGCCTCTCCCCTGACCCCTAGCCAGGCCTGTGGAACAGATTGGGAAAGGCTCAGATTGCAGAAACCCAGCTCTGCCCCTGCCCCCTGCATCCTTTCCCCAACTGGGTGCCAAAGCTCCCTGAAGCCAAAAAGGTCTCTCTTAAAGACAAAGCAGCTCAGCGCCTTCCCTGTCCCCACCCCATGAGAAGGAGCAGTCACCCTGTCATCCTGCAGCTCCCAACACACTCCCATGTAGCCCGCACTGCCTGTGGCCCCATCATGCCCTTTTCCTCCTCTCTGGTCGTTGGCTCTCAGACCAAGGACTGGGTGTGAAGACTCCCCAAACCCTGCAGGCCTGAAACCCGAGCCAAATCAGCCTTAAGTCACTTCCCATCCAAGAACTGGACTTAAAAATACTCCCTTATTTCTAACCTTCAGGGCAGACCTGGTATGAAAAGCTTTCCCATCCCCGCAGAGGTACCTGTCCCAGAATCTCGGAGACGGGGGAGAAAGTATATTCTGCAGGCCAGCTCCTCCCTCCTCCCCCAACTCAGATAACTCTTCCCTCCTTTCGGGTCCCACCACTGCCCTATCTCTGGACAGCCTGCAGGGCAGGGTGAGAGGGCAGGGCGAGAGGGCATTGGCAGAGGTCATCCACTTTGGAGGCTCTTGGAGAAGCCCGTTGTCCATGGTATGCCTGCTCTGGCAGAGGCTGCCTTTCACTGTACTCCAAAGGAAGGGAGCAGTGTTTGCCCTGGGCCTGGAGCCTTCCCACCACACCTGTTGTACCAGGAACTAGGATCCTTTTATCCCAAAGCAGGAGTGTCCCCATCTCCCCTACTCCCCATTCTATCTACTTAAACTGGAATACCCAGGGAGCCCTCCTGGCCTGCTCAGGTCTCACAGCTTCCCGCTCAGCCTGTCTGACCCTGCATCGGTGAAATGCCAGGTTTGGTCTGAGTTACGACTCCTTCAGTGTAGATTCTGAGCAGGGCGGAGTTGGCCTCTGGAGGGTCAGGGGACCATCCTTCTGTTCCCACTTCTCATTCCTTCAAAACCCCCCTTTCAGTTATTGTTTTTTTTTTAAGTGGATGCCTTACTTTTTGGATAAATATTTTTGAAGCTGGCATTTCTATTTCTTTTGGATTTTTTAATGTAAGGTTGTTTTGGGGGGCAGGAAATTAGTTATACCTTGATAATAATCTGTCTTTGAGTTGGTTTAGGTTTTAGAAGGTTTGTTTGTTTATTTGTTTTGTGGAGGGTTTTTTTCTTTTAATGTAATAAAATTTTAAATGGAATTGAAGTCAGGGGTGGTGATAATTCAATGACCCTCTGAGGCAGAGTCACCAGGCATTTCCTACCTTCGCCAGGAGGACTTTGGTGGCCAGCTTCCTTTCAGGGTGGCATTCCCAAAGGCCCTCGCTCTGTCCCAGGGACCGAGTGCCAGCACTTTCAAACAGCCATCTCTCCTTTTGAACCAAAACTCTCATTTCTTCTGTGAAGTCGCAAAGTGTTGTTAAGCTCCTGCTCTGTGCCCTGTGCCGAGAGCCTGCAGACCAGCAGGCCGAAAAGAACCTCACTCTTACTCGAAATGGGAGCGTGGGCACCAAGTGAGTGGAGGGAGGTGAAGGCACAGGTGGTCCCCAAGGCCCCAGGGAGCAAAGTTCTGGTGCCAGGGCCGCCAGGGCCGAATGGGGAAGGAAGTGACAGTCCAAGCCTGTGGAGAGATGCAAAGGGGGACTTGGGATAACACCCAGCTGGGTCCAAGGGGCTCAATGGGAGGGACCAGGAGGTGGGGTCCACTCAACTGTACAGAGCCTCCAGGAAGGAAGATTTCTAGGTGGAAGACTGGGAGGACTGTTGGACAAAGGAAGGAACGGATAAAGTAGGGACAAGGACCGGGTCCTTTGGGTTAATTGCTAGAGGAAGTTGACAAGATTAGACCCTGTCCTTGCTTGGAGTCCCTCCTATGCGGGCAGCTCTCCCGGCTGCCTGTCCTGGGACGGCATCATTCCAGAGCCAGCACTGCTGACAGACGTGGGCAGGAGCGGGGGCGGGGGTGCAGGAGTGTTAAGACATCCCCCTCCACCACCTGGGACACTATGAGGACACAGGCAAGCAAGATGCCTCCACTCCCTGTCCTGGCCCCAGTGCTCCTGCCTTGGTGTTCTTCCAGACTGCGGTTGGAGGTTCATCATTCACAGGGCCACAGACACCTGGCTTCCAGTCAGCCACCAAACAGCTATGTGTCCTTGGGCAAGTCACTTAATCTATTTAGCACTTTGGGGGTTAGGGAAGAGCATTGAAGCTAAAACATTCCTCAGTCTCGCAGCCCAAAAGAGCAAGGATAAAACTAGTCAGAGGCCAGTCTCGTGCCAGAGGCCCTTCTCCAAGCTTCATAGCCACCCTTTGGGACCCCTGCTCTCCAATACACACTTTTCCTTTCCTTGGGCTGCACAAGGTCTCCTTTGTGTTGGCCCATTCTGGCCAGTCCAGCCTTCCCAGATCCCCTCTCTGTGGAGACACCTGTCCCTGAGGGCCCCCTCTCTCTCTGTAAGGTGACACTTGCTGATCTTTTCAACTCGGTCAAATGCACAAATGTGGGTCCTCTCCTCAGCAATGTCCATTTATTTTTAACCTGGGCCTTTCCCCCGTCTTAACCCTGTCAGTCACTTTAATGCTAGGAACTCAGATGCTCAGACCTTAGGGAACTTGGGAGCCTTTTAGAGGTCGCTGAAATCATAGCTGCTTAAGCATTCATTTATTGATACAGTCACACAACAAATCTTTTTATAACCATTGTGTCCAAAGATTTTACTGTATAATGTGGAATAGCAAATTTATTCCTGAATATTCCAACTCAGCACAGACTGCAAATATTTTGTTCAATTTTCCCCATAAGAATATTCATACATGTCAATCTACCTGTCCTTAATTTTAATTCAGGCAATATGGTCACTGCAGTTAAAGAGGTCCAAAAGATGGATCCGACCCTACCTCAAGGAGCAGATAGTCTACAAGGGGACAAAGGCAAGAACGCACATAGCACAGATGTGTGCCCTTCACGGCATCACTGACTGCCCACTGCAGCTGGACTTGAGCTGCTGCAGGCAGGGGCCGAACCTGCCAGATCCCCAGAGCCTGCACAGTGCCTGGTACCTGTGTTCAAAAATGCTTGTCAAATTGAAGCATCAGATGAGGCTGCAGACAGTGTAGGAGACACAGATAAACCATAATGGGAGGTCAGAAGAAAGGCAGAAAGAGACTGAACATTGCTTTCCATACATTATCTTATTCAAAGTTTAATTAAACAAGCTGACGAGGTGGGCATGACTGCTGCCATTTTACAAGTAAGGTTAAGTAACTTGCCCAAGGTCATCAGGCTGGTGACAAATACAGGATTTGAGTCCAGTTCTCTCTGACACAGTGCAGTGCTCAGCCACCTCCCTGTGGGAAAGACTTGGTGAAAAGGTGGCCTTTGAACTAAGGCTGGTTGCAAAGTCAATTAAGATAATACATATGCATTGCTTCAGTTAATGCAAAGAGGTAGCAACTGCAGGGGCAAGAAGAAAATGATCCCTCTGACCAAGAAGGCTTTCTTTCTGCTCCTGAGCAGCTATACAGAACACCTAACAATCCCCCAGCCCTTGACCGGCACTGCCCTCCCCAACCCCCTTCCTGCCCAGCACCCCCTTCTCCCCTGCCCAGACCTCCAGAGCTTCTCTTGCCCAGGCAAACCCCTCGGTTCCTGGAAACACTGATGTCAGTGTTCCAGCAACGTCAGCCACCAGCCTGGGAGGTTAGAGACCAAGATCACTTATCTCCCCATGGCCAGAGCTGCCCGAATTTCTCATTTCCTGCCGGCTCTATTTGCACACTTCCCTGCTTCCTCCAGCGCTGGTTCACTCACTACTGACGCAGTCATCCCCTCCCTCCCCGGGGGTGGCTGACTGAAAGCAAAGAAGGCTCTCTGAGTCACACAGCTCCCCCTTTCCCTATGCCTCCTTGCCTGGTGGTTTCAAGAACCAGCCGATTGTCCTCTCCCCCCAAATCAACGCAGCATACTCGTATGACCTTGGGCGGCTCAGCCTCTCAGCCTGTTTTCTTCGTTTATAAGGCGAGGATAAAAATACTGTCTGTCTTGCTTACCTTCCTACTTAACTCACAGGGAAACTGTCAGCATGGAAAAGTGTGTGTTTCAATGATCGAAAAAGCATAGCGCCAGAAAATGCCAGGCTTTCGCCATCATCGCTAATATTTCAAAGTCAAGGAAGGAGAGAATTTCTCCTCATTGAAACAAGGCCTTGGCCCCAGTCATCTCAGCCTGTCCACCCTCCCTGTAACTAGACTGCAAGCCCTCATCCCAGCCGTGTTTCCTTTTCCTCTTTCCGGAGGGATGGACGCCCAGCCTGGGTCTTGCCGGTGCGAGGACTGTGGAAGGCTGCCCTCTGTCGGCCACCTGATTCCCGACTACAGCAGCCCCTCAAGTCCCGCATTTTGGACCAATATCGCCACCTGGTGGTCAATAGAGAGAGACATTGCCACCAAACTAAAGTAGCTCAGCTGTGGGACCTGTTTGCCTCAGGGTCCTTAGAAACGGTGGCGAAGGCAGAAGAAATCTCCCCAACTGGTTACCGAGATCTGTCTCTGGAATGCACACAGATCTTCTCATGCCAGGTCAGGATTTTCAGAGAAGGCACCTCAAACCCTGCACAGAAAGCTGCTGGGGTAGTAGGAAGGAAGATAACTAACCAGGGGTGTAACTTGCCTGACTTGTAGGCAGTCCTATCTGTCTACATTTGGATACTTTCTTTTAGTGTTCAATGCCACACATATCCCCTCTGCATTTGCCCACTGTGGCCTGGCTCATAAAACCTTCAACTCCCTCCCACCCCCGGACACCCACAGCATTTGTTGGCTATAAAAGAGCCGGTGATATATTTCTATGTGTCCCTTCCTTTTCACTAGACCTATAGTCCCTTTTATAGATGAAATTGGACAGATAAAAGCAGGGTCATAGCCAGTGCCTCTGACAGAAGAGAGCGAAGAGTTCCCAGAGGGGGAAAAAAAAAAGGAAGAGAGAGAAGACCCAGCATGAGACCAAAAATGCAGAGAGCAAGTCCTGGGCTTCTCCTAAGACCCTGAAACAGAGCCCCAGGAAGAGGTGATGACAAAAGACAGGACTTCTCAAGGCTCACAAGAGGAAGTGGACCCAAGAGACACACATCAAGGTCAGAGAACGGCCATGCAGAAGGAAAGACAGCAAACCGAGCTATAGCAAGTGCCTGAGCCCTGCGGCCGAGGCACAGGAAACGGGGCAGAGCCCCAGGACCAGGGTGGGGCAGAGTGCCAGCCTGAGGCTCTGGCAGCACAGGACAGCTGAAAGAGATTGGTTCTGGAGCCACCAGAGGAGTGCAACTGTAGGTTCCTGGGGCGGCAGCCTGCCTAGGCCTGGGGCACAGGGCCCAAGTCCTTACCGGTCACTGTTCCTGAGTGCCCAGCTAAGCCTGGGCACTCAGGAACAGTGCCAGGCTGCTAGAGCCAGCCAGGACTGGCAACATATGAGGATTTTGGCTATTGCACAGATTTTGTGCAAAAACCTAGCAAATGAGCATGCCCTGCACCATGACACCGGCCCCGTGTATGGCTGGGCCCCAGACCTATCGCTACTTCCTGAACCCCTCAAACACCCACTGGACTTCACCCAGGAGGTTGTCTTAGGAGGTGGGGCTACAAAAGGAACTGACTGCCCCTGGGGGTGGGTGGAGCCCAGCCCTGTGGGGTACCATGAGGGAAGCGTGTCAAGGGAGGAGCTCAGCCCAGGCTGGGGGTCGGCACTGGAGGAAGGTGTTCTCAGTCCATTCTGACTTGGCAGCTCATTCTGCACAGAACATTTTGGAAGTCGGAGAGAGGAGGACACTCAGAGGGAGGTGCTGCTCTGAGCAAGGACTCTGGACTCCCCTGGACTCAGCAGGGACAGGAGAGGCATTCCCAGAAGCATCAGCTCCTAGGTGGCTCCGAACTCTGGCTTGGATCCTAACCAGAGAGTGCCCCAACCGCTAAATAGGCCGGGGCCCCATTTCTCTAAGGCCTGCATCTCTCCCTCAGGGCGCACCCTGCCCCTCCCTGAGTCACCCCAGGGAGAGAGGGGGGAAAAAAAGGGAAGAGAAAAGGGCATTGACTATAGAGGAAGGAAAAGGAAACAGCAGAGGAGGGAGGAGAGAGGCCACACAGGAGTGGGTGACGGAGGAGACCGAGAGGGCAGATCTAGGGCAGATCTAGGACAGGGGGAGACCGAGAGAGGTCAGGCCGAGCATCCCAAGGGTGCCCCAAGAGCAGGGCTCAGGGGCGGGGAGCCCAGGGGGCGGGCCGGCAATGTCTCACGGGACCTACTACGAGTGTGAGCCCCGAGCTGGCCAGCAGCCACTCGAGTTCTCAGGGGCCCGAGCGGGGCCTGGGGAGCTGGGGGACATGTGTGATCATGAGGCCTCCATCGACCTCTCTGCCTACATCGAGTCTGGGGAGGAGCAGCTCCTCTCCGACCTCTTCGCTGTGAAGCCGGCACCAGAGACCCGAGGCCTCAAGGGCCCCGGAACGCCTGCCTTCCCCCACTACCTGCCGCCTGACCCACGGCCTTTCTCCTACCCCCCACATACCTTCGGCCCCGACAGGAAGGCACTGGGGCCTGGCATCTACAGCAGTCCAGGGAGCTATGACCCCAGGGCCGTGGCTGTGAAGGAGGAGCCCCGGGGGCCGGAGGGCAGCCGAGGGGCCAGCCGCGGCAGCTACAATCCTCTGCAGTACCAAGTGGCACACTGTGGGCAGACAGCCATGCACCTGACCCCGGCCCTGGCAGCACCCAGTCAGCCCCTGCGTGTCCTCAAGGTAAGAGCAGGTCGATTCTCTTCCTTGGCTTCTAGGGGCTGGAGAGAGGCCCCTGTGCGTGGGAGTATGCCGAGCTACCCGCTTACACTTTTGACAGGTCTGTGTTTGGTGTCTCTCCGTGGGCACAAAGCTTCCTGTGCCCACCACCCAACCGTGACCCTGCTTTGCTTCTCTCTGAATTCACTCCCACCCTGAACCCCACCGTGTCCTGCAGTCCCTGTGACCAGCTTCCCAGCCCTGACCTCGGGCCCTCCACCAGCTTCTCCACTGCCCGCCAGCCCCCTCCTGTTTCTCTGCTACCTGCTTCTAGCTGCCGCCTGCTTCTAGAAGGGGAAATGCTTGCTGATCATAGAACTGGAGACTGGATATAGATTGCAAGAAAGTGTCCTCAGATGGTGTGAGAACATGAAGGAGAGTTTTGGTGAGAGCAGGGACCCCATGCATCTGTCAGTGCAATGGCTGCTCTGACCGTGAGCCAGGAGCTGGCTCTGAACCCCACATCGCTTCGATGCCCAAGGGCATTCTTCACTGCCTTCGCTCTGCTTCCTGGCCAGCCCTCATCTCTTGTCCCTCTGTGCCTTCCCCTCCAGGCCCCTTTGGCCACCGCCGCAGCCCCCTGCAGCCCCCTCCTCAAGGCGCCCTCTCCAGCGGGCCCCTCGCACAAGGGCAAGAAGGCGGTGAACAAGGACAGCCTGGAGTACCGGCTGCGGCGGGAGCGCAACAACATCGCCGTGCGCAAGAGTCGCGACAAGGCCAAGAGGCGCATTCTGGAGACGCAGCAGAAGGTGCTGGAGTACATGGCGGAGAACGAGCGCCTCCGCAGCCGCGTGGAGCAGCTGACCCAGGAGCTGGACACCCTTCGCAACCTCTTCCGTCAGATCCCGGAGGCCGCCAACCTCATCAAGGGCGTGGGGGGCTGCAGCTGAGCCCGCCGCAGACTGTGGGCACCAGCCCCGTGGCCCAGCCTGACCCTCGGGACCCCCGCTCTCTGCTGGGGTTCTAGAGCCCCTCCCAGGCGACACCTGAGACATAGACCGTGGACAAATGGCAGCGGGTGGCAAGGGAAGAGGGCAGGCCTCAGCATTATGATTCTGTGCTGAATAAAACTGTACTATATGATTCGATGCTGAGGCTGGACAGTGGACCTGTGTGTGTGTGTGTGTGTGTGTGTGTGTGTGTGTGTGTGTGTAACAGGGAGCTCCAAGGACAGGGAATGCATGTGGTTAGGTGTGGGCCGACACACTGCCCACAGTTCTCCCCCAAGATACCACCTGGCCAGACCATGTATCTGTCACTCTGTTCTCTCCCCAACCTCGCCCACTCTGTCCCCTAGACACAGATGTTACCCCCACTGCCACCCTACAGGACCTGGAGCATTCTCTGGTTACTGTCCTAACAGAGCTCTGTGGCTTGGAGGGAGATCCAGCACCACCCAGGCCCTTATGCCCAGGCCTGCTGACCCCAACCCTGTTCTCTGAGGTATCAGTCTGGGTGCTCCTGCTCCAGGTGACCAAGGAAAAATTCCAGATGGCTCTGCCATATTTGTGGTCCCTTAGCTCTTGATCCAGGACTCGATCCCTTCTATCCAGATCCACAGCTTCGGTCTGCCAGACTGACAGGTTCCCATGGCTCCCTCCCACCCACTCTCATCTTTGCCCTTCATCTCCAGGGCAGGGTGACTAAACCATGAAGATCTGAGTGTTTGTGGGATGACTCTATTGGGAAACCCCACGTTCAAAGCATTTTCTCAGGCAAACTCTCACCTAAGAAGTCTAATAGTAACAACAGTGTTCGAGAGCCTCAGTTTGAATCTCCCTCTGCTACTTACTAGCTGTGTGACCTCGAGCCATTTATGTCTGTCTATCTGTGCTTCAGTTTCCTCATCTGCAAAATAGCAGTAGTGACAGCCACCACCTGATTGTGTTGTCATGTTCATAGATAAGCGGGGCCTGGAGAGGGGTTAGCGTGAGTAGTTGTTATTCCATTTTGCTAGACCCAAAAGGATCTCAGAGATCTCATCTAAACTTTCTCATTTTGCAGGTAAGGAAACTGGGGCCTCAGAGAGGGAAAAAGACTTACCCAGAGTCATGCAATTCATTAGAAGCAGAACCAAAATTGGCTCCATAAAATCACAGATCTCAAGAGGTTCTGGAAAAGACCTCAAGAGATCATCCAGTGGGCTTAGCCCTCAGACAAGCGAGATAGTGTGAGCCACATTTTGTAGATAAAGCAGTTGAGGGCCAGAGCGGGTAAGAGGCGCTCTCCCAAAGCTCACTCAGTCCCTTCACTATCCCAGCACAGGGCACCTGTCTCTCTACTCCAAGCTCACACCTTCCCTCGGAGGGGCACAGCACGGTGCGACACTGAAATCCCATTTGTACACGATCAGGGATGCCAGACAGAGACAAGGCAGGAGACACAACATCGGCTAGTTAGAGTCTGTCCTAGGTCACCAATGACTTGTAGGCCACTGCTGAGAAAATCTGAGTTAGACATTAAGGAATAACCGACTGAGAGACAAAGAGACTGGAGTCTAGGTCCTCCCTGTTTTCTCTCTCTCCACATCTCCAGTGTCAAAACCTTCCCATGTCTTGGGCATCCGTGTGCACTGTGCCTGCCTTGCCCAGCTCCCAGACCTTCTCCTGGCTTTGCCTCAGTGTCTCTCAGGCATCATCTCTCCTTCATCGGTGTCTATATCCCCCCCCCCAGGTCTGGTTTGGGTAGACAGATCTGAACCTCGCTAGGTGGTTTATTCCTTCATCCGAGGGGTGGGGAGTGGGGGGAGGGGTGGTGGAGCCGGGTTTGGAAAGGGGAAGTGGCAACCTTTGTGGATGCCTGGGAGAATCCTGCACCTTCCTTTCAACCCAGGGGAAGTGTTGTATAAGGCGGGGGTGGGGGGTGCGGTGGGGGGAGATGTACAGAACATGCTGAGTGACTCAACCTCCAGACTTCCCCCTCTCAGCTCAAGACCACTGCCCCTTGACTTATTTTCAAGATTCTCGATGATGCGACCTGGGTTGCTTCAGCATCAACCCCAAGCTTCTTTCCCACAGCTCTGAAGTGTGTCTCCTCTCAGCCCCCACTGTCCCATTGGCTCCTCAGGGTGGGTGGCTGGCACCAGGACTGGAGAAGAGCCGAAACCCAACTGAAAGACAAGGGCACACCTGGCCCCAGTATATCACGGAGTGACAAGGACATCCCAATCCTCTGTGGCAGATCATATCACTGGGAGATGACAGGTAACCAGAAGTGCACCTTTTGAATGAGGCTTTTAACCTGACCTCAAACGGTTTGAGCCAAAGTAGCTTATTCAACAAGCATCTTTCCTGTGTCAGGCCCTTGCTGTGGCATCCGAGATAAACCCAGCTCTTAGCCGAAGGAAGAAAAAAGAATGAAACAAGTGTGCTGGATGGCGTCCTCTGCTCCTCCTTGGTCATCCTGCTGTGTTCCAGGTGGGATAGGAGAGTGAAGTTAGGTGCTTGTCCCCAACCCTTCCCTGACAGGACAGGTACTTTCCACAGCTCCCTCTCACAGGATTTCTGCCTCAATGACCTCGGGTGGTTATGGCTCCCGCTTGCTGTGACCAGCCCTACTTCACCTCTCCGTGCTGTTTTCTCTTAATCTTCTTCTTTCATACCTCTATAAAGTACCTTCATTAAATTCATTAATTACTCCATCTGAATATGCTCACTGGGGGGATAGAAAAAAAAAAAAAAACAAGTGTGAGACTATTTTAGCTGGGGTGACCTCAAGAAGCGGGCAGATGTGACAAATTCGGGGGAAGGGTGAGCAGAGGGAAGAGCAAACGCCAAGGTCCTAAGGTGTGTGTGTTGGGGGTGGGGAGTGATCAAGTAGAAGAAAGGAAGCCATGTAAGGCTGGCAGAATGGAAAGGAGAAGGAAGGGGAAAAGCAAGAAAAA
>NW_011888994.1:3501499-3503755 GCF_000151845.1 Pteropus vampyrus | reverse complement strand
TTTTCAGAGGAAAATAGCTGCAACTGGCCACTAATTCTGACTTCAGGGAGACATGGGAGGGTCCTGAGACTTGGGGAAATGAAAGCCTCTTAGTACCGAGAGGCCCACCTCCAGAGCTATAGCCGCCCCTCTGCAGAAGCAGGGATCGGAGGTAGGTAGAGGCAAGCCATGTGTAGATCGGATCCATCCCCCATGCCCCACAAGCCAAGCTCCATCCCGAACCCAGCCCCAAACTGTCCAAACTCCTGTTGCTCCCACACCTAGCACTGTCACCCCTGGCCATGCCATCCAACTCTGCTGCAATCGGGACGGTTTGCAAAATGCCTGCTAGCTCCCGCTTTGTCACCATCTGAGGTTAGGACTGTACTTGGGAGATAAGCTCAGGCCCCACCCGCCTGTCCCGAGTGAGACTGCTGGCCTGCTGCAATCGGGACGGTTTGCAAAACCCCTGCGAGCTCCAGCTCTGTCACCATCTGAGGTTAGGGCTGCACCCCAAGATAAAGTCTAGCCCCGCCTACTGGCTCTGCCTTCAGACCTCTCAGGCAGCAGGGCTAAGAGACAGAGAGCTCCTGGGGAGCCCACCCGAGGTCTGGAAGCCTCACTCAGGCCCAGAGAAGACCCAGTCCTCTCCTCCCTACTTCTCCCCTCCGTCCCGGCCTCGCCTTTCACACTGTCCTCATCTCCATCCTCCCCGCTCACCTTCCCTGTTCTCTCACCTTCCATCTTCTATCCTCACTTTTCCTCCTCCCACAGCTGCCGCCTATCCTCTCACCACACTCATTCATTCATTCATTCATTCATTCATTCATTGGCTCAAAAAATACCTAATAGCACCTACTCCAGGCCAGGTACTTTGCTCGTTATGGGAACTACAGATAATCAAGGAGGACAGTCCCTGCCCCTGTGGGGCTTACCAATTCGTGAGGTGGACAAACAGGATCTCACACATAAATGTCATTCTCAACTGTGAACAGTGCTATGTGGAAAAAGTAAAAAGGTGGCCATGACAGATATTTACAAGGGCATCTGATTTAAATGTGTCAAGAAAGGCTTCTTTGAGGAAGGAACACGTAAGCAGGTATTGAAAAGGTGAGTAGGAGTTAGTCTGGCAAAAAGCAGGGTTCCCAACAGAGGGAAGTAGACGCAAAGGCCCCACACTGCAGGTTCTTCCTAGTCCGTGACAGAGGCTGGGGAGGTGCCAGCACACTAGACTGAGGGGGGAGATGAGGTCAGAGAAGGGCTGAGGCAGCATCTCACCCTGATGGGAGGAACATCAGAGGCAGGAATGACTCCAAAGGAAGAACACATTTCCTTTCCTGACAAGAAAGAAGGGATGGCAGCAGACACAGATACAAACAGGTTTGTAGCAGGCTGAGGCTGGCTTGTTCCACTGTGAAAGAAGAGGTGATTGGGCTATGGCCATGCTACCCTGAACAAGCCCGATTTCGTCTGATCTTGGAAGCTAAGCAGAGTCGGGCCCGGTTAGTACTTGGATGGGTGACCACCTAGGAAGACCAGGTGCTGTAGGCATAAATAATAAAAAGAAATAAGGGACTGTAAGCTGACAAAGTCCTTGCAATCTGTGAGGTCGACCAAGGGTTGCCTCGCCTAAAAAAAAAAAAAAAAGAAGAGGTGACTGCAAGTGACTGAGCAGGAGGCTCAGAGAAGGAGGCTTGAAGGAGTAAAATCCTGGAGAGTGAAAGAGGGAGCTGATTGCCGAGATTTCTGACTCAGGAGTGCCCAGCTGAAGTCAGTGGTGAAAATTTTAGAGTGACAACAGTCTGTCCTCTGGGGAAATTTCCTTCAGTGGTTCTTAGCTGCTTGGGAGCAAGTGGGGCTTACCCAAGGAGGCAGGATGGACAGGACAGACTGGGAAGGGAAGCTGAAGGCACTTACAAAAGAGCGATTTAGTGTCGAACCTAGAACCTACGGAGGACAAGGAGAGATGAAAAGACCGGAAGGGCCAGTGGTTCTTCAATGAGCTTGTAGAACAGCTGCAGTGAGTCTACTTGAGCAAACAAACCATAAGGAAAGGAGATCGTATCAGAGAGTGGGATGTTTGATTCAGTTATTTCATAGGTGCTGCTGTTTCTGGTGATGATAAGGTTCCGGGCATGACTCTAGGAGTGGTTTGCTAAGATGGAATGGAGAAGAATGTTAGCGATGAAAGGGTGAAGGAACTGAGAGGTCAGCATGCTGGATGGAGCAGCCCTATGGAGGATGCCCCACCTAGGATGACTGCTCTGCTCAGCTCTC
>NW_011888994.1:3303964-3499989 GCF_000151845.1 Pteropus vampyrus | reverse complement strand
AAAAAAAAAAAGACTTTCAACACTTAGAAAAAAAGAGTAGGTTCGTCTTAGAGAAAGAACAAGAATTCCCTAAAGATTTGTACACGTCGATAAGAACAGAATAGTTCTCTGAGCTTAAGTGTCTATAGATTATGTACTCTTGACTTAGCTTTTACCGTGAGCCAGACACTGTCGTCAGCACCTTACAAATCTTACTCCTCATCACAACCCTATCAGGCAAGTATTATCATCCCTATCTTGCAGATGGAAAAACTGAGGCACTTGGCCAAAGTTACATAGATAGAAAGTGGCAGAGTTGGTTTGGCTCCTGAGTTTGGATACCTCCCTTGTAATGCGTGGTGCGTGCCACAGCTCTGGAATGTAAAAATATAAAATTCAGCCTCCTCTAGCCTTTGTCACTAATTAGCTACGTTACCTTACGTCACTTCACCCTGACCTGCCTCTTCAAAAGTTAAAAAATAAGGTTAGGTTCTGTTCCTTCATCCACAAACTGAGGACTAGGCCCTCTGGACTGTGCTGAGTGCTGGGGACACAAAGCCAGGAGGCAGGCCCACCTTGAAGGAGTGGGGGATGTGGAGGGAGAGCCACTAGGACAACAATGCTAATGGAAGACGACAGGTGTTCTGCTAGGAGCAGGGAGGAGAGGTCCTCCTCCCCTGTTGGCAGGTGTGGAATTTGGGCAGGAAATGTTAAGAAAGGCTTCCCAGAGTAATTACAGGGAAGGTAGGAATTTAGCCAAGCAGGTAAGGAAGGAGTGTGTGTGTTGGGAGGTGAGGGGAACAACAGGATGTGAAAGCACAGCAGGAGCAAAGAAAACAAAGGGATTTCCAAGAGTTCGGTAAGAACATCTCTGAACATCTTTCATTTCTGTCCATTTTAAGTTTATTTTCCCTCCTCGGCAAGCCTATGTGTAGCTTCTGTGACGCCTCACAGAGCTAACACAACAGCCTCTCGCTGGCGGTGTCAGTGAACCGGCATGTGTTTGTTGAGCACCTAGTAAGTCCCCTACACGGATGAGGGACATGCCTAAATATCTGGCAGTTTAGAGTCCACCCGGCTCTGACATGGGGCAAGTGAGGTACAGGAACCTTGTTTGCTCATCTCCATGAGCTAGGCAGGCATCTAAGAAGCAAAGAATGTCCACACACACACACCGATATATTAACACCTATATTTTAGTTCTGGGAAGGTTCCAAGGTTATCCGTTCAGAATGGCAGGGGAGTTAGGATGAGAGATGGAAGAGGGTTAGGAGAGTTCCTGTGTGGATGGGGCAGGCTGCTCTTTGCAAAAGTCAGTTGAGGCCTCCGGAATAACACTGCCCCTCCCCGAGCTCTCCACCTCTGGTACCCCCGGAGGAGGCAGCTTCTGGCCCCTGTAGTTCACATCCGACCTCCTGGCAGGAACTGTAGATTTAGTCAACAACACTCAAATCTTGAAAAAATAAGCAAGAGTGCTGGAGGGGATATGCAGAGAGACGGTAAAGAAAGGAAAGCCAGAGTGAGGCACAGAATAAGGGAGCAGCAGACAGCATCCAGGGCAAGAAAACACTTGGAAGATGCTGCTGCTGCTGTTGCTACTCCTGGGGGCTGCTGCAAGCAAATGTCTACATGATGAGACACAGAAGTCTGTGAGCCTTCTCAGGCCCCTTTTACCCCAACTTCCCTCAAACTTCCGCTCTTCCTCCTTCACCCTCCCTGGCTCCCGTGATCCTCAACCCCTCCGAATCCAAACCTGTTATGTAAGAGACCCTGTGTCAGATGGAGCTTGGGATCTGGAGGGAGACGGGATGAGTCGGGAATCCCAAGTCCTGGCCGCAGTGAGAGAGGCTGCTCAGCGACTCCAGGGCGTCCTAGCAGGTGAGTGGGGCGGGGGTAGGGGGGAAGCAGGAGTCAGGGAGCGCTGAGGAACAGAGAGAGCTGGGGCAGGAGACCACCACAGGAGAAGACCTGGAGCTCTAAGGTGTTGAGGTGAAATGGACCTCTCGCTTTGTTAAGTGCCTCCAGTGAAAGGACCCCTGCTTCTGAGTCGAGACCCTGCACAGTACTGCCATGCTGTCTGGGGAGACCCAGATACTCCTAACTACCACAGGTGAGCTCATGTCATGACAACGTATACAATGCCTCTTCAGGGTTACCCTGAAATGTCTCCAGCTCACCTATAGATATTCGTTCTTGGCAGGTGTAGCCTCTTGAACCCAGGGTACAAAGGAGAGAGTTGTTTGGGGGCAAAGGTGAGAGCAACTTCTCAGATTTGGGGGTCTGAAGATCTCTAGCCTGCCTAGACCTCTCCAAGACCACCAGCATCAGAATTACTTAATGTGCTTCCTAAGAATGTAGATTCCTGAGCGCCTCCCCACGCCCCACTGGCAATTTATTAAATCAGAGATTCCTTGTGTGTGTAGGCGGGTATAGATCTCCCTATTCTAACCAGCTGCCTAGACAACACTAAAGCAGACTAAAGACAGAGACTCTCTGCCCCTCGCTCCTAGTACCCAGTTTCCTGTTGTCCTATCTCCCAGCCCATCTGCTAATCTAAATGCCAGATCTTGCTCCCTGCCAGATCCCTGATGCCCACCTCCGCGGTTATGCCTTGTGGCCAGAGCAGGGTCCTCCACAACTGGTCCAGCCAGATGGGCCTGGGATCCAAAACGCTGATTTTCTTCTCTATGTGCGGGTTGCCCATACTTCCAAGTGCCACCGAGAGGTGAGGTTCAAATCAAGTCCCTTTTCCCTACTCTGCCTCTCTTAATTGTAAATGTCATAGGAAGGGGCAAGGAGCATAAAAGCAGTTTTTATTAAACTGTGCTTACTTGGGGTAACTTGGGGCATGCTGATGAAGTTTGGGTGGGGGTGAAAAACCCCCTAAGCTATTCTTCGGTACCACCCCTGGTCTTTCATTTTCAGGAAGATTTTTTTCTGTGTTACCTCACTTCTCTCCTTTCCGCCCCTACCTTGTCCTGACCTATCCACAGCCCTCTGTTATTGCCTATGCTGCCTGCTGCCAGCTGGACTCAGAAGACAGACCCCTTGCTGGCACCATTGTCTACTGTGCCCAGCATCTCACCAGCCCCAGCCTCAGCCATAGTGACATCATCATGGTGACTGCTGCATGATGACAGATTGGGGGAGGTGGGGCAGTCTCTAAGCTTCCCATGAAGTGGAAGAACCTTCTAAGGCTGAAATAGAAGGTGCCTCAAGCTCTAGGAAGAAGTGATTGGCAGAGGGGTATAGAGTGTCTGGTTAATCCTGCTGCAAATCCAGTCTCCCTCATTCTGCAGTCATTTGTCCTTAGGCCACACTACACGAATTGCTCCATGCCCTGGGTTTCTCTGGACAGCTCTTCAAGAAGTGGCGGGATTGCCCCTCAGGACCTAGTGGTAAATGAGAGGAACGAGGGACACATCTTCCCACAGTGTTAACCGGAGGGAATCACTACTATATCATGAACTCCTTCCTCCCAAATCTACCTCATCCTTCCTAAGTTTTCTTTTCCTCTTATTACCTTCTCCCCTTTCTGTACTCAGTTCGAGAAAACTGTTCTACAAGGCAACAGGTGACAAGGCGAGATGAGTGGGGACAGCTGCTTCTCACCACTCCAACTGTTAGCCACAGCCTGGCCAAACACTTGGGAGTGCTAGGGGTTTCACTTGGTGTCCCCTTGGAAGAAGAGGTAAGAATGAGAACGCCTTGGGATGACGGAAGGAAGAGGGAGTAGCCAGGTGGCAAACAGCTACATCTTTCAGTAGGGCCCTTTGTCTTCACACTGGGAGGCCCGTCTGCTCCAGGGATCTATAATGACTGCTACCTTCAATGGTGCCCAGCGCACTCGACTAGACCCAATTACTCTTGCTGCCTTCAAAGACTCAGGCTGGTACCAAGTCAACTACAGCGCTGCAGAGGAGCTGTTGTGGGGCCAGGGTGAGAAATAAGGGAGAATTGCAGAGGGGCATTCATGACCCAAGTCAGCTCGGGAAGTGAGAGAGGCTGGAAAGGGTTATCTGCTGCTGAGATGTAATGGGAGCTGTAAGCATAGCTGGCACTGAGAGATGTTTGGGGCTCCACTTGTTCTGAGGGCTCTTTTTCTCTCTTCCTAACTCTCCTGCAGGATCTGGCCTGGAATTTGGCCTGGTGACCACATGTGGGACTGGCTCCTCAGACTTCTTCTGTACTGGCAGGTGTGTGTGTTGAGTGGCTGAGGGGTCGTGCAGCTGTTTGTGATTCTGGTGTCACTCTAGCATCCCTTCTATACAGTGGACTGGGCTGTCACTATCTGCACCTGGACAAGGGAAGGTGCTCCTCAGACCCCATGCTGGAAGGCTGCCGCATGTATAAGCCCTTGGCCAACAGGGTGAGTAGACTAGAGAACAGAGAGTGAAACTGAGTGGGCCTGGAGAGGGGTCAACTTCTAGGGCATCGAGACAAACGCTATTCTACCTTCTGCCCTGCCCTTAGAGTGAATGCTGGAAGAAGGAAAATGGATTCCTACCTGGAGCAGAGAATCCCCATGGGGAGATCTACCATTCCCAGAGTCGTTGCTTCCTTGCCAACCTCACGTCACAACTGCTCCCTGGGGACAAGGCCAGGCAGCGCTCTCACATCCCACATCTGAAGGAAGCAGAACTCACTGGCCGATGCTACTTACATCAGTGCACAGAGCGGGGAGCTTACAAGGTGCAGGTGGAGGGATCCCCTTGGGCCTCATGCCTTCCAGGAAGTGCTATTCAGGTGGGTGTCATAGGTGAGATAGCTAGAGCACACTGGCAAAAGAAGTTTGGAAATGCTCGTATGGTGGTACTCTCCAACCTGCTTTATGTTCATTTTTTACTAACTACCCACTGAGCCCATGACTCTGATCTAGGTTGTACACTTTCCTTAGGAGGGCTGGAACAAGTAACTGAGGCTCTAACTGTACCCTGCTACATGTTTCCTGGCAGATACCTGGGTACTATGGTCTTCTCTTCTGTCCCCGGGGTCGGCTGTGTCAGACTAATGAAGATACAGATGCTGCTACTTCTCCACCTGTGAATCTTTCAACCCAAGACCTCTTATTCCAGCTGTGTTTAGGATTAGCTGGGGCCCCAGGCCACTCCCTGGGGAAGGAAGAGAGAGAAGCGTTCACTGAAGCAGTCCTACAGGCTCTGGTGAGCAGAGGAGGCGTTGAAAGGTAAAGGCTCAGTTTAGGCTGAGGATACATATGGTGGGCCAGGGAGAATGCTTAAGTCCTTTACTTCGGTGGTCCCTAACTTTTTTGGCATCAGGAACCAGTGCTCCTATGAGAATCTAATGCCTGATGGTGAGGTGGAGCTGAGGCGGTGATGCTAGCACTTGCAAACATAGATGAAGCTTCTTGCTCACCCGCAGCTCACCTCCTGTTGTGTGGCCCAGTTCCTAACAGGCCACTGACCACTACAAGCCCAGGAGTTGGGGACCCCTGCTTTACTTCACAACTGTCCTTTGGAGGTTTTCTATTCATCCCATTCCTAAGCCTGCACCTGTATGAGATAAACTCTCCCAGGAACTATACGTCCATTAAGAATCCAAATGTCCATTTAGGTGCTATTTCCACAGCCCCTCAATTACCGCTAGTCTGGTGTTCAGCGTGCGCATGTGGAAGTCCCCTGGTTGCCAAGGGCCTTCAGTTGGTATGCTGCACAGGGCTCTGACTCTGACTCTTCAGAAGCAGCCTCTAGAAGTTTATTATGGAGGAGCCAGCTTTACCACAGAATACAGCAAGTAAGATAGTATTCCATGTGGTTTCATTTTTCATTCCTAGAAGCCAGATGTTTGAAACTGCATTTATTAAGCACCCATTCATGTGTATACAATACTGTCCTAGACAAAGTCATTTCAGAAAACAAGGATCCCTAACTAGCATGATTACCTCAGGCCTGTCATTATAGGACACCTCTCTCTCCCACAATAGTTCCCCCATACCTAGGACATAGAGTTCCCAGCCACCTTCCTTTCTTAAGTACTACGCAGGTTATGTCTAGCTACCTGAACATTATAGTCTAACTCTTAAGCCATTTCCCTCACTGCCAAGTCTCCTTCCAACAATCTAAGTTGCTGGAAGCCTTGGATATTGATCTTATTCCCACTTTCAGGTTCTACAGTCCTTCTTACTGATTTCCTGTTTAGCCTGCTTAGATGAAGCACATTTTCATGAGCTCTATGTATTATAATAAAGGTAAAGCCCTTCATCTCCTAAATTAGGTAATGTTCCAGGCCAAATATTCTCTCTGTTCCCAGGTTGCTGGTTACCTCAGGCCATAATCCCTCCAGGACTTGTCTAGGTCTGTCCATGGGACTGTGCCTAATGCTTCTCATCCTGGTGGGTGCACTGGGAACCATGATCTATCAGAAACGAGCTACTCTTCAGGTGGGACCATCCACCCCTTACCATTCATCAGAACTCCAAGGCACAAGGGGCCCAGTTGGAGGAATAAGGGAGGTATGATGTTAACTAGGGGATGATGAAGGCAGGACAGAGATGATTTCTTGGAAGACAACTGGATGCAAGGCCAATCTACTGTCTATACTTAAGTTCTACTTTTCTCAGAATGCCTTTTCCTCTGGATATCAACTATACATTAGGCTTGCAATGAAAAAAAGGTAGAGACTAATGGTTCCAAAGATCCGTTCTTTATTTTGATATAAAAAAATAAACCTTCAACCTGTAAAAAGTGCCACTTGTTTTCATATTGTTGCAGAGCAAACTTACAGAATATCTGCTACCAGCTCCAAGGATATCACATATGCTTTAGAAAAAAAGTCATTGCTATTTGGATTCAAACATCAACGTGGAGGAAGGAGTAACTCATTACCACCCTCCCGATTTTTCCATAATTTTACTAAATCATCACAAGAAAGTTAGTGGTTAGGATGTCACATAATTATGCCAGAATCTGGTAAGGGCGGTGAAACCAGCCATTTGAATCCAGCTCAACTATAAAACTATGACCTTTTATTGCCTTTCTCTCCTGTTTCTGGAGTAGGAGGGCTCTACTTTATATCCCCATGGGCCAGCAGTAGACTTCAGTTATAATGTGTAGATGCCTTTTGGTTATAGTTGCAAAGGAAGCTATTAAATTCTTGAGGGTTTGACATCTCTTGAAAAGAAGCAAGCTATAAGGCAAACTGCTGATCTGGATTTGCTTAGATGGAAAACATTTACACTAGGAGTCCAGGTGACATGCTGTTAACATCGAAATAACCAGGCCTATATTGGTCATCATGTTCAATCAACAGATTGAGATACCATCCCCAGATCTTTAAGTGATATAGTCAAAGTTCTCACTGTAAGGTTGTGGCTTCGGCTCCATCGGCTATGCTTATCTTCTTTGATTTTAATGACTATCAGTCTTTACCAGCTGTAGCAGCTACTGCTTGGTAAAACTTTGCCACGAAGTCTGGCTCACTGATCTCCAGCTGCCTGACAAATTCATTGCGCTCCTCCTCAGCCCAACCTCGAAACCACTGATCCCAAAGACGTAGCTGGCACTCAAAGATGCAAGGTGGTCGGTTTGCTCCAGACACACTAAGCTGCTCCAGACTTTCCAGCAGTGGCTGTAACTTTCCTGGCACTGCCTTAGCTACCAGGTCCTGTAGGAAACGTTCACGCTGGGGACCTGACCAACCGGCAAACCAGTGAAGAATACACTTCATCTCCTGGGAAGTGATGTAAGACATTGGGGGAGGGGAAGAGTTAGTAAAATTGTCTGGCACCAAGGGTAAGGGAGAAGAGGATAGTTGCATCGAAGATGATGATTCCAGTGGCATCCTGAAACATAAAAGCACTGTTACATACTCTCTAGCTAGAACAACCAAAATATAACTTTCCAACAAGGAATCTTATCACACTCAATCAGCATCTATAAAGAAAATTACTTTCACCAATTCAATTTACAGGAAAATAACAGGGTCCTTTATTTGGGTTATTATCCACCTACCTTAGAGAAATCATCCAAGAATAACTTCATTTCATATTTGCCAACCTTCCTCTCTCTTTTTCAAATCTATTACTCTCCCCAACTACTGTTTCTATCATTCTTATAATCTGAAAACTACAATTTTTTTCAAGTGACCGAAAATTTTTATTTGACTAAATTCTACCTCATGCATGAGTCTCCCGTTTATTAGACTCTGGCAAAAACAAAACAAACAAGCAGGCATGTACAGAACAGTGAAAATGCCAAGGGCGAGGGGAGTCCTCAGTTTTACTGTAGGATAAACACGTATTTTTTCAAAAGGCCTCTGCCTTTGGTTATATTAACTCTCAGTTCAGCTCATTAAATACAAATTTTCAAAATCACTTTTTCACTTCTCCAAGATCTTAGATGCTATCATAATCTACCTCTGGCCATTTTCCCTGAATGACAACAACTATGTCATCTGTAAAGTCTCCCTGAATGTTTCCATCTTGTTACTGAGGCAACACGGGAGAATTTTTGAGCAAAAAATCTTTGTGCTTCTTTATTATCGGTTTCAAGGGTTGCAAGGCACATTCCTGTTACATATTTTTTCTTTGCCCTGGGAGTTTTGTGGTACAGTTTTTTTTTTTTTTTTTTTTTTTTTTTGAGCCCCTTCCGCCTCTTTTTTTTCTTCTTCTCTCGATGTTCCTTAAACCTTGCTAACTCCAGCTTCTCGAACATATTTCTTGTTCATTCTCTCCTGCCTATTTCCATGTTCCAGATTAAGAAAAAAGAATGACTAATGCTGGTCCATCAGTTCTTCCCTAAAATGAAAAGTACATTTTTTAATCTAGTACATTCAGCTTGTCAGGGCCTAGCTGCTGATCATTCCAGAACCATCAACAGTGTTGAAAAAGGGGGAAAAAATACGAATATACATATATGTGTGTGTGTGTGTGTGTGTGTGTGTGTGTGTGTGTGTGTGTATATGTCTTCTTTGCAATGTGCATATAGCCTTTAAAATATGCCAAGAACTCAATAACACCCATTACTTCCTTATATTTCCCATAAAGCACCAGGAACAATTAAAGAGCAGACTAAGTGATGGGTACCTGGCCCAAAATAAGGTAACATAGTAAGAAAAACAAGAGAAGCCACATGTTTGTTCAAGACTGAAAAAAAGTCTACTTGGTTTGCTGGCTTAGGGATCTAAGTGTTATACTGCTGTAGATGCATGACAATTATGTCTTTGCACAATTTTCCTTAATGTTTAATATAATACCTGCTGTTGCCCTGTCATTGATTGGCATCACTAATGCAACTGGAGTGTCAGCCAACGTGAACAGTTTTCAAGTCCCACGGTCTGAATCTTTAACAACGGAAAACAAACTACTACTACTACTGTCTATGGCCTACTTTATTTGTAAAGTTTGCTGCAAGTTGGCAGCATTTGTAGCGAGAAAGGAACCTCTAAGCAATTAAAATCAAGTCAGTGCCAAAACAGTCCAGAGAGGTTGCTCTTTTCACAGTGGCCCTACAAGAAGCAATTCCTCCCAGAAGAACTTAATTCCCTTTCATTCAGGGAAAGGAAGAACGTTCCCCGAGACTTGAGACATGAGACATGGCTTCCAGAGCAAACTAGAGTTCAACGATCATGAATTAGTTCAGTCTGAGTTCGAAGGCACGGTGCTGCCATTTGCCCACTTTGGAGGCCACGGAGCCTGGTGGCATTCCCAGGTCCCAAAGAACAACGCGGCCTCAGAAGGGAGTGGCGGGGATTAATAAGATGGGAGGCGGCAGCTGTTTCCGTAGGGAAGCGGGAGGCTAGCCGGCCGAGGGTGACCCGCAAACAGCGAGTCTGACCTGGCCAAAGGAGGGACTTCAACTCCGCTTACCTCCCCTTTCCTCTCACAGAGCACCGAGAGGCCGTCACAAGAGTGCTTAGACTCCAACTACCGCCGCCGCTTCCATGTTTCCTGAAAACCCCAAGCAAGGCTAGCCAGGGAGCCCACGCACTTCCGGTCCTTGGCCAGCCCCAAACACCCAAACTCCTCAGCGCCTCAGCCTTAGGTCCGGCGAGAGCCGAATAACTCCGATCATGGTTATGCCAGAGTCGGGACTTCCGAATGGATTCGATTCAAAGCTTCGGTAGAACGAAGATAACCGAGCTCTGAAAGCAGGATGAGGGAGGGGGAGCGGCTGGGAGGATGGAAAAAAGTGATTGGTGCCGACGTAGAGGCGGAAACACCCGAACATTCCCGGAGGAACCCGGGGAGTTCTGAGTGGTAATCGTGGGGTTGACTATGGCAGTGGGCGGGGACAGAGCGGTACGTTCGAAGGGCGTTGGCGGAAATTACCGAAGATGCCCGAAGCCGTCGGGACGGACCCGAGTACCTCACGCAAGATGGCGGAGCTGGAGGAGGTGACTCTGGACGGGAAGCCTCTTCAGGCGCTGCGGGTGACCGACCTGAAGGCCGCACTGGAGCAGCGTGGCCTGGCCAAGAGCGGGCAGAAGAGTGCCCTGGTCAAGCGGCTCAAAGGGGTGAGGAGACGGCGTTGCCGGGGTGTCGGAGGGGAGCGGACCCGGTAGAGACGAGTCTCTGCCGCGGCGCAGGCGCAGTGTCCGGGCTCGGCGCGAGCGAGCTCAGGCCGCCAGCGCGAGTCTCCGGAGCCGCGCGCACGGTGGTTGGCGAGGCTCGCGCTGGCATAGAGATAACGCCGGTTCCCGCCTTAACGGCAGCGGCGCGAGCCCAAAATGGGAGGGTGCGCGCTACTCTCCTGGAGTGTCTTAAGCTCCTTCCTCCTTCCCCCACCCCCTCCTTGTTTGTGTCTGTGGTTTCGGCGCATGCGCTGCAGAAGGAGTTAAATCCCCACTACAGCCACCAGCATTGCTGGCCCGAGGGGGGCGAGTTGGGCTGGGTGGGAGTTAGCGGGTATAATTGGGCGGAGAGGTTAATGGGGTTGGTTTTGGTATTCGGAAAAATAGGATTGGGATAGGCTAAAATGTCTACCTGATTAGATTAGGAGGTGAGATGAAGAGAGACCTTGATTTGAAGGGACTTGGTTAGAGAGGGGTGTGTAATTTATAGGGCATCCGGAAGCATTTCGGGTGAATAAGAGTTTGGTGAATATTGGTGAGAGAGGTAAGGTAGGTTGGTGTATGTTGGAGAGTTTGAATCGGTTTGAGTGGATTAGAGTAGGATGGATAGTCATGACGTGGATGGATGGATTGGTGTGTATGGATATAGTGTAAACGGAGGGGAGATAAGAATGTCTCGGTTTTAATTAGAGTTAATTAGAATACATGGTGGGTATTACAGCTTAGGGCTGGGCTTGCCCAGAGGTTAAGTTGGCAGACCGTTACTTGTACAGAAGCTGATAGATAAGTATCGTGTGTGTGTGTGTGTGTGTGTGTGTGTGTGGATTAGGTCAGACTATAGTTTACAGAGTCTGGTCATTTTGTTCTGTAGCCTCCTTTTTGAAATTTTATAAATTTGATAAATCTAGGTGCCACCCTGTTGGAAAGAATCAAGTTCTCTCAAGTAGATCTAGTGCTCGGTAACTGTTTGAGCAAGTAATTCAATCAAGGCCAAAACCAAACCCGTGTGGGTTTCTTATATTTGAAGTTTGAGTATTTGAAGTGATTTTACCTGCATGGCCAGCTTTAGGAGGGGCACTAGGCAGAAGTGCAGAAGATAATAGGGACCGTAGTACTGGTTTTGTCACTGTTTTTTATTACACAGCCTGGTTACTGATTTTCTCCTGTGTGCCTGCATTTTACCTCTGTACATTGGGGAGCAGTAACCATGGCTACCTTTAAGGGTCTTCTAAAGATGAATGAGGACAGTATTAGTAAAAGGCTTTTAGGTCCCTGGAAAAAGAGAACAGTTTAAGTGTGCATGGTTAGTCGTTGCATTTAATAAAGAGATTGGGGGAGGAATGGGTTTTCTTCCTTGGTTTCTGACATTTGCCCTTCTCTATACCAGGCTCTAATGCTAGAAAATTTACAGAAACACTCAACACCCCATGCTGCATTCCAGCCAAATTCCCAGGTAAGAAAGAAGGTTCATTAGATGGGCTAGGCTCTTTGGATGCACAGACATATGGAAGGATGAGTTGTATATTTGATGTTTAATTCATCACCTGTATTTTCTGTGTTCCCTGGGTTGGAAAAGTTCTCATACCAGGACAGTTGAATTCTAATAAAGAATTCAAGAACAGAATCAGAGAAGCTTAGTTAATTTCTGATACTTTAAATGGTGTGTGCAGAAAGATGTGGCTCAGTACAGGAATCTGAAGTCATTTATTTGCCATTGATTTGGGAAAAGTAGTTGATGTCTTTGGCTGTAGATATGAAGTACACAATCAGTAGGTCAGTGTAGGAGAATACTTGCTGAAGAACTCTTGTGTTGACAAAGATTTTCCAAGAATTCAATCTTTTGGACATTATCCACCATTAAAAGTGTCAATACCAACCATGCAGTTACTCCTAAACTTCATGAATTGCTCTGTGACTTAGAGCCAGAAACTCTACCTTTGTAGGCCTTGGTTTCCTCAACTTTCTTATGTGTAATATGAGAAAAGGTTGGACTAGAGCCATTGTTTTATAACTGCTGGGGTTTGTGGAGCTGCTTTGGGGGGCTTCCGAGGAAAGATACTTTCTTCCCAAGTGAGCTGGGGTTCACACTCCCCTCTTAAACTAGATTAGATCTGTTTTTAGCTGCATCGTATATTGAGTTTCTGCATAAGATTTCTTTGGAAGAAATCATTTCACAGTTAACCAAAAAAAAAAACCCTGAAAACTAAACTTCTTAGACTGCATGATCTCTTAAGATTCCTTTTTGGTTTTAAAATCCCCTCATTATAGTGTGTCATCCACATTATAATGCATACTTAAAGAAAAAAATCCAGGTCTTTTTTAGTGTGTGGTGTGCAGCTCCATTGCTAGATGAAGTCCCAAGATAACTGTGGAAAAACAAGAGAGCCTTCCTTACTCCCTTGTTATCACCTCATTAAGCTGGATCATAATCTAGCCAGTTTACAGAGGTTTAGCTAAGTACTTTAACAAGCCCACATAAGTTAATCAGTTTACGATTATGTTCCTTTTGCATTTTAGTCTTTGAAGCTTTGCTTTCATTAACATAGGATTTTTGCAGCAAATATATATATTATCTAATACATCCTACCCACACTTCCTCAGTGTCCAGTGACCAAGAAACTCATCTTTAGGTGAAGATAAACATTTACTATGCTTCAGAAAGATGACTAATAATATACAGAGTATTCAGATTTTTTCCTCTTTCTGGAATTCTAAAGGACTTGTCAAGCAAGAAGGTTCTCAGGAGGAGGACTTGTGAAGAGAAAAATGAAGGGTAGAAGAGTAACATGGAAGTCTATGAGTTAGAAAAAAAATGGGGTGGGGAGATTAAGCTTTTGGATTTCAAATGTTATTACCAATGATTTCTTATCACCCAAAGAAAATGGAGTTAGCACTCTGTCTAAATGCTGAATGGCCATCCCTTTTCTTAGTCTCATGCTTTCATACTTTTAAGTACTGTACTTGAATTTTGGAGA
Organism: Pteropus vampyrus; assembly: GCF_000151845.1. Taxonomy (NCBI): domain Eukaryota; kingdom Metazoa; phylum Chordata; class Mammalia; order Chiroptera; family Pteropodidae; genus Pteropus; species Pteropus vampyrus. The sequence goes on along the minus strand of NW_011888994.1, from coordinate 3,486,505 downwards.
TGTTTGACAGAATGATTCCGGAGTAGGTAAAGATTTGTCTTTTATATCAGCAAAAGGTGAACTAATATTTTTTCCTTTCAGTTTTTAATATTACTAAAAGAAAAATTTAGATTGTTTTTAGATAGTACTTTGTATTATCTAAATTTTTAGATTAAAATGCATAATTTTCATTTTATTTATTTTATTTTTTAGGTAAGGCAACCCTTGGTTGACCTCACAGATTACAAGGATCTTATTTTTTTATTTTTTATGCCCGTAGCACCTGGCCTTCCTAGGTGGTCTCCCATCCAAGTACTAACCAGGCCTGACCCTGCTTAGCTTCTGAGATCAGACAGGATTGGGCTTGTTCAGGGTAGAATGGCCATAGAATAAAATGCATAATTTTACAAGAACTTTTATTTCATTTTATTTGTGCATCACTCTTTGGATGGGAACCGAATAAAATAAAAAATTATATATGTTCCTTTTTTTTTTTTTTTGGCCATCTTTTGTGAATCATAGGTCTATTTATTTGGGTCCTCAACATAGAAGTAGCTTAGAAGAGGGTCTTCTAACATTTTAATTGTCTTTCTTGAGTCCAGGTATAAGGGTAGACCTTTGCTCCATGAAATTTTCTTTTTGCATTTTCCTGGTTTGCTTTCCTAGACTTTTCTTTTTCCATGTCCTCTCCACAGATTGGCGAGGAAATGAGCCAGAACAGTTTTATAAAGCAGTATCTGGAAAAGCAGCAGGAGCTACTTAGACAGCGTCTGGAACGTGAAGCTCGAGAAGCTGCAGAACTTGAAGGTAAACCCAGACTGTCACTTCTTACAAGGATTTCTTCATTCTTATTCCTGTCACTGAGAAGATGGGCCTGTTTAGGCATATTCAGGAATAAGTCAGGCTGAGACTACTACTTATTTGCTTTGGTAGTTTATGGAGCCAAGTGAGTTACTTTTTTACCTTTTGTCAGAGAAGACACTTAATTTGATTATCTTGTTAGAGGATGCCTGCCAACAGGAAGAGTTATAAGTAAATTATGCCACTGTTTTTATGAGGTAGAGCTTAATCCTAGGGAGTGTTTCTCTGTGTACAGCACTCTTTTTAGTATATACTCTGTATCCATGACTTTGCCTGACCTCCCTCACTCCTCTGCATATTCCCACATGCTGAGCCCTTCACTCCCTCCCTGCCCCGACCCAATCTGTACTTTGCAGAAGCTTCAGCTGAGTCGGAGGACGAGATGATCCATCCTGAGGGAGTGGCTTCCCTGCTGCCTCCTGACTTTCAGAGCAGCCTGGAGAGACCAGAGCTGGAGCTCAGCAGACATTCGCCCAGTACGTATCTCCCTCCCCACTGCGCTGTTTTGTCAATCCTGCGTAGTTGGTGGGGGGAGGTAGTTACACCTCCTTTCATGCTAAGCCTCCGTTAAAGTCCCAAGGAAACTCTGTTACGTTGATATTTAACATCTGTTTTTTATGAAAGTTATGTCCTTTTTGAAGTCGGCGTTCACATCTATGTTGTTAACAGACTGTTTTATAAGGCAATATGATTTTTCTTCTCATTTGTACCTCTTTAATCTTCTCTTCCTCTGAATTTAGCAATAGTCACAACCCTTTTTCATCTCTTCAGCAATTATATATGGGTTGCACATCCAGTCATCCCCCACAAAGGGGCATCTGCTGCAGTTTATTAATTCATAATTTTTAGTGAGTGCCTGTTTATGCCAGGCATGTGCCAGGCACCAGAAATATAGTAAAGAAAAAGACAAGTCTCTGCCCTTATGAAATGTATAGTCTAGTGAGGAGGCGGACATTAAACAGATTATTACATAATGAATTAAGAGTTGTGCTGCATGCAGTGAAAGTACACAGTATTATGTGAGCATGTTACAGGGAGCTCTAACCCAGTGTGTGGAGTAGGTTCAGGCAAAATTAATTTTTTTACATTATCAAGTACTCAGTTTTGCATAGTATCTAAGGCAAAAATCTGTAAATGCAGTCTAAATATCCTTTAAAGAGAACTGTGTAGAAAACACGTGTACGATAGATAGCTATATCAAACCAGTGTATAAATGAACTACTTTGAATCATTATTAATACTGTTGGTCATGGAAGGTGAGCACTCCATATTTAATATTTTTAGAGTGTGTGGAAGTTGCTGGCTCTTCCGATTAATATAGAATTTCTTCCTGAAAATAGATTTTTAAGAGATATTTAATGGTTGGAGAGAAATACATTCTTTTAGAGACTTCTTTTCTCAAATATTAAAGTAGCATGCCCTCAATTGATCCATTTTGCTCTTAGGATTCTTATTCCCCCTGATTGTAAAGCCAGGAGGAAGGGGAAAACTCATATATAAAATCAGTTGTGTTTCTTCTCAGAAATCACTCAAATATTTATTGGTTTTCTGCTGTATACATATCTCCATAGTGGAGTATATGGGGAGTTAGCACATTTCTTAAATCTATTAAGGAGAGAAGACAGCGCATATAAAACTAACAAAGGTTGTGTATTTTTGAGTGATATAAGTAGTATAGATACACGTACCATGGGAATTTGAAAGAGTAAATGTTCACTGAGGACTGGAGTGATTAGAGAGAGCCTCAAGAATGTGTAGGATTTGAGCTGAGCCTTAGAAATGGGTAGGATTTGAAATGGCATGGAAGAGACAAGAGGGTATTTTTTAGGAAGGAACATAGGTTTAGAGATAGAAGTGAATGTGACATTTTTAAAGGAGAGGTGCTAAACTAATCAAGCCAGAGTAAGGTATTCTTTCATATTCAAGAATAAACAGTTGAAAAGGTAATTTGGGATAATTGCAGAGGGCTTTGAATATCAAGCCAATGCATGTGAGCTTTTTTTATTCTGAAGGTAATGGGGAACTTTGATAGGAACATGATTTGATAAGGAACACTTTAAATTAAAGAGCCTCTCTCAGTTCTAAATTTAATTGAAATGAAAACGAGGACTGAATTCTGATATAAAAATAAGTTTTCAAAAGCAAGTAAAGATTCAGAGGGCAGCCAATCTTCAGTGCTTTATGTCATCAGCAGGATTCTGTCTATGGCTATAATTGATGAAGAAAAACAAACAGAAACAAGGAAAAGGAAAGAGAGGTAGAAAATAAATTAGAAGTGATGAATGAAATAAATTGTAGAGTACAGCTAACACTTGCCATATGTGCTCTTCTGATCTTGGCTAGAATATAAATCTCATAGATGCAGTACAAAATCTGGTCAAGCTCCTAAATAGAGTGATAGTTTGGAAATTCTAGCAGTGCTTAATTAGATCAGTGGTAATACCTGTAGTTTACCCAGAAATTAGATTCTTTTAGGTATATAGTGTCAGTCCACCATCGGCCATTAAACTTTTGGGGTGCCAGCCTATTAATTCGCTTTAGATATTTTGAGTTTCTCTCTTTAATAAGATAGTGATTAAAGTAGAGTTCATAGTAACATATTTTGCTAATCAGTAGTGGCACCCAAGGATATTTTTTGTGTATTGCTCTTTTTGAGAATATGGATTCCTGGGCCCTACCCGAAGAATCTCAGAGAATGTTCGTTCTAGGACTCTCCAGTTTTTTAGACTCTGCTGGTAGTTCTGTTAATCACCTCAATTTCTGAATGACTAAATGAAAGAATAGTTTTTCATTATTTAATCAGGATCCTTGGCTTATATTCTGGTAACCTCCTGTTTATTTGTTATATACAGAATCCTAACTAGGAAGGAAAAATTGATTTATAAAATCCTCCCTGGCTCTCCTTCTTGACTTCTTATATCTCTCCATCACTTTCTTCAGATTTTTCTAAGGTGTTGGGTATTTTTTAGGAAGGAACATAGTCAAATTGTCTGGATTCCCTTGTAGTTCATGACTGGATATATAAAAATCCTTATTCCTTTTAGATAATTTTTTCAAAAAGAGTCCAATCTAGGAAAATCAGGAGGAAAAATACAAAAACATTTTTAAAGGACAATTCAGAATACAGATTCTTTAACAAAGAGATAGCCGCAGGGGATCTTAGCCAGCCCACGGCTTACACAACATGTAGTCCTCATTCCTTTTTCTCATTAAATCTGGATGCTGAGATTCTAGAGAAATGCTAGATAACATTACTTACACTGCTACCATGAGTCACATTTAGGTTTGGCATCATTACCAGATCTCCGTTCTCTTAATTCCTGCATCTTATTCATACCCAAGGATACCCTTTGGCCACAGACTTTGCTGTGATCTCTAGCTACCTTACTTGGGTCCTGCAAATCCTGCTCAGGGGTTTGTTTTCTAGAATAAACTACTTTTCTATATGGCTCTTAAACAATCTTCACTTTAATATATTTTACACTGTTTAGCAGTCACCTTTCCTTTTTCCTGAAGGCTTCTGGCTTTGGAATTTTGGAACTATTACATTTACCCTGACTTGCTTTTCAACTCCTGAAATCCATTTTTTAACCTGTTACCAGTGTTGGCTCCACCCTTTGCTAAAAGTGCTCAGTTTCTACACAATATTCACGTCTAAAGATATGTGGCCATGTGCTCATAATAAAAGATGTCACCTTTCCAGGAAGCTTGTCTGCATCATATCAGCTCTGTACAAGGAGGTAGAAAGAGATTTGTCATCTCTTATGTTTTGTGTTGTTTACTAAGCTCTTATTTCATGTCTGAGGGTCCCCTGTAGTTGTCAACATTTTTGGAAAACATTGATGACCAAAACTTTCTGATGAATAGCTGTGCCTATTTTTCCCCTCATCTTTTTGATGACGTATTACTCAAGTGCTTCCAGAAGAAGAATCATCTAAAATTCTATCAGTGCAGTTTTACAGTATCAAAATAATATAGTCCAGTAGGATAGCGTGCAGCTTACAATAGGCGGAAAAAGAGACTATTTGCTTATATGTACCTGACTTTAAAATCACACTCTAAAACTCTTATTTGACCTGTTTAACACATTTATCTATGGTCAACTTTATACATCCCTTTTTCCCCCTTAAAATCACATTTATTTAATCAGAACATATATGTGCTTACTGAAACCCTGTTAATTATTTCACCACAAAGTATCTTTCGTATGACTTTAAATATGTGCTTAATAACTCTTGTTTTTAAATTGTAAACAAAGAATGTTTCTTATATAGAACTTGGAATGGTATAATTGAGTACTCGGCATGGCTAGGTGTATGATTTTAGCTGTTTATAGTATTTGAGAAGTATTTGAGAATCTCTTTTATAGGTTTCCTCTCCAGAGTATAGGGTTTTATTCTTTTTAAAATGTTTGTTTTCTTATTACAAAAAAATAATATATTCATTAAAATTTTTTGAAAAAATTTATAAAAACATGTTTTTAAATCATCAGTAGCCCTACAAATTAAAATAACCTCAATCGATATTTTGGTATATAATTTTTCCAACTTTTTGTCTATGTATTAGCTTAAAATATCTGCAGTATTAAAATCTCTACCTTCCAACCTGGCTAACCTTTTTTTTTTTTTTTTTTTTAAATTCTTCAGCATGTGTGGATGCACTGTGGTTTATTTGACCAGTCTCCTTTAGATGGTCATATGACTTGCAGAAGGTCCCATTTCAGTCTGAAATTTTTTTTTTTTTTTTTTTTTAAATTCTTCAGCATCTGGATAATGATTTTTGTTTTAGAGCACTTTTTAGGTTCACAGCAAAATCGAGAAGAAGGTACAGAGATTTCCCAGGTGCCCTCTGCCTGCCATGTGCCTCCTGCACTATGAGTATCTCCCACCAAAGTGGTACATTTCTTAAAATTGATGAACCTACACTGACACAGTAGAATCACCTGAAGTCCATAGTTTATACCTTCAGGTTCACTCTTGATGTTGTACATTTTGTGAGTTTGGACAAATGTATAACGACATGTATCCATTATTATAGTATCACACAAAGTATTCTCACTGCCCTAAAAATCCTCTGTGGTGTGCACATTCATCCTTTCCCCACCCTCTACCTTTTTTCTTCTTTTTTTGTAAAATTAAAATAAATCAGCTTCTTTCCCTTATACTTGCAAAGGATCTTTGCTAAAAATTTTGTGGGAAATACTTTCTTTTGGTTTTTGTTCATTTTGTAATTTAATCTATTCCATGTCATTTAATTATGCAATTATTATTATTATAGCCACCACATTACTTATTAATTTCTTACAGGTTATTCTTTAAATGTTTGCTAAAGAATCTGGTCTATCACTGTATATCCTAACCATAGATCCTGTACACACACCCATAATGCAAGTCTTTATTCACTAACCCAGTTAGATTGTATATATGCAGAGAGATCTGTTAATCAAGTAATCATGGAGTAAAGTTTACAAAATATGTGTGGTCTTCTAGTTATTTTTAAGTTTCTTTTTTTAATTACAGAAGCAAAGACTAGTTCATTTTATTTTTTACATTTAATAATTTTTTATGTTTCAGTTACAGTTGGCATACAAGGACTAGTTCATTTTAGATTATTCGGATATAGAAATAAGAAGAGAGAAGACCTTAGTTTAGAGCTCACACCATCTGTTTTATTTGCATCAGTTTAAATACTGTTAGTGTAGAACATGGTTTTGTGGATCATTTAAACCTTTTATACTGCATTAAAATTGAGCCCAATCTAGCTGAGTAAATATCTGGAATATAATTATCTTTAGGCTGTTTTCTAAACTGGTTCTCATCAGTATTTGCTTTGCTACTCTATGTAATATTTTAATACTGATAGAAAACTTAGAAATCTTCCAGTCCATTCCCTCCTTTTTCTCAGTCAGATTATTGAGACCCAAATTATTTAACTGACAGTTACTGTCTTTCATGAAATATGAGGAAAAGCTTTTCCATTTTTACATAGTTATTATGTAGAATGACCTAGATTGGTAGTTATCAATCTTTTAATAGTAGAGCTTATTTTCCTTAAAAAAAAAAAAAAAAAGCTCTCACCTTGAGCAGCATATATAAAACACACTTTTAGGGCCCATTTCTGAAACCCTGTCCAGTTTGCTTGTTATATTTCTAGGAACTTTAGGGCCCTGTGAACCATTCATCAAAGTACTTATTTCATTAGATTGTTATTTTACAAACTGGTATATTTATAAATTTTGTTCAGAACTAGTGGTACCAATAAGCAATCCAAAAAAGTAGACATCAAACATAGTGAAGTCTTGAGCTCTGATTCAGAGTGACAGAACATTTTATAGAAATAAATACACTTTGTATTTATACATCCCTTGTAGACAGTTTGAAGCCCTGGGTAGTTATTCTGCATCTATTTGAGTTATTTGTAATAAGTGGATTGGCTTTGAGAATTAAAAATATTCCAAACATGCACAGCAGGAATCATTAAGACCTTGATCCTTAGGGCTTTATGTAGTCTTTTGCATAAAAGTCAAAACTGTTATAAATATGTATTTACCAGCATATATATGCTATGATTGATTAAATTTTAGAAAGTAGCCTTGGAAGGAGTGTTCACGTCATGAGTCTGGCTTGATTTTCTTTCATTTGATAGGAAAAAGCTCCTCTGTTTCTGAAGAAAAAGGTGACTCTGATGATGAGAAACCAAGGAAAGGAGAAAGACGATCATCCAGGGTCAGACAGGTAACTTGGATACCTCCTAAAGTATCGTCCATCACCTCTTTGAGTAATACTTTGGTTATCTCATCTTTCTCTTCCTTCTCAAACTATTTCAGAGTTGGTGTTTCTCTAGATTTCTGTACAGTCTTCTTTCTCTTTATCACCTTTTTCTTTTGTTTTATGTTTTTTAATTTAGATCTGCTCTGGCCTTCAGATTTCTAAGTGAATACATAAAAAAAAGTAAAACTTAATAGTGAAAGATTGTAGGCTGTTCTATATTTCTAAAGTGTGTTATTAAAAAAGATATACTTGTCTTCAGCCATGCCACCCTGAATGTACCTGATCTTGTCTGATCTCGGAAGCTAAGCCTGGTTAGTACTTGGATGGGAGACCACCTAGGAATACTAGGTGCTGTAGGCATTAATAAAATAAATAAATAAATAATGTAAATAAATAAGATATACTTGATTATTCAATTAAAACCTGAAAGCTATATGATATACTAAGTGAGCAGAATACAGAAGTATATGTGTAGTATGACTATGGAAAAGAAGGAAAAAATTAAATATACCAAAATGATAAAAATAACGAAATTAAGTGATAATAGGTTGGACCTTCCATTTTCTAGATGTTCAGTTTGTATGTATGTGTGTATTTTTTTTTTAGTTTATTTTTCAAGTTCAAAGCTAAAAAATGAACTAGTAGAAGTTTCATTATTACATTCCTTTCAGTCATTCTATTTTGATTCCCATAAGCGCCCATATCAGTCATGTTTGTCTGCTGTCAAACTAGTTTCTGTGTTGGTGAAAGTGTACGACATTGAATTTCTCCTTTCTGTGTGTATCTCGAGATACTTTTTCTCTTCTGTTGATAGTGAGGAAATATACTTGGAGCAATTATGTATCTTATCTTTTTCTTTCAGGCAAGAGCAGCTAAACTCTCTGAGTGCAGCCAGGCTGCTGAGGAGGAGGAAGATCAAGAAACACCTTCCAGAAATCTGAGGATCAGAGCAGATCGAAATTTGAAAACAGAGGATGAGGAAGAGGAAGAGGAGGAAGAGGAGGAAGAGGAGGAAGAAGATGATGAGGGACTAAAATCTAGGGATGCACCAGTTCTGAAACAGTCTGAGGAAGAAAAGAGGGAAGAGATGCCCAGAGCAAAACCAGAGGAGGTAGTGGAAGAGAGACCACAAACTATTATAAGATCCCAGGAACAAGAAGGGTTAGAGAGAGGAGGGAGAGTTACAAGGTCCCAGGAAGAGGCTAGTAGAAGAGGTCATCTGGCCAGACATCAGCAGGAGAAAGAGATGAAAACAGTTTCTCCCCTTGAAGAAGAAAGACAAATAAAATCATCAAAAGGCTTGGAGGAAAAATCAAAGTCACCTTCCCCTCCTCGATTGACTGAAGATCTGGAGAAGGCCCCTGTTGTGTTACAACCAGAGCAAACTGCCAGTGAGGAGGAGACTCCTCCACCTTTACTTACCAAGGAAGCATCTCCTCCACTACCTAATACACAACTCCAGAGTGAAGAAGAAATTGAGCCCATGGAAGGCCCAGCCCCCCCTGTTCTCACTCAGTTATCTCCTCCTAATACAGATGCCGAGGCCAGGGAGCTATTACTATCTCAGCATACTGTTCAGTTGGTAGGAGGCTTGTCTACTTTGTCAAGTCCTGCAGACACCAAAGCAGAATCTCCAGCAGAGAAAGTGCCAGAGGAGAGTGTTTTGCCTCTAAGTCAGAAAAGCACACTAGCTGAGTCCTCAACCCAGAAAGGTCTTGGAATAGAGTCAGACAAATCTGCTGCCCCACCCCCTCTAAAAATTGAGGAATTAGCACCAACCAAAGGGATCACTGAAGAATCTCTGAAACAGCCGTCTGTTGAACAGAAGGAAGGCAGAAGGGCTTCTCATACCCTTCTCCCAAGCCACAGATTGAAGCGGTCAGCTGACTCATCCTCTAGCAGATCCTCCTCATCTTCATCCTCAAGTTCTAGATCAAGATCTCGCTCTCCTGACAGTTCACGCTCTCAATCTCACTCACCTCCAAGATCCAAGCAGAGAGAGATAGCTCATGCCAACCCTCGTGGTAGATCCAAGATGGGCTCCAGATCAACATCAGAGTCCAGGTCACGTTCCCGTTCTCGTTCAGCATCAAGCAACAGCAGGAAAGTAAGTGTGGCGGACTCCTGGGTACATTGATGTTCTGTCTGTATGCCAGTGTTTTTCAGCCTTAGGGGAACTTATCATGATTTCTGGCGGGAATAGGAAAGTCTTCCTTTAGTTCCGAGTTCATTGATTACTTTCCCTTCATTTTAAGAGTCTAATTTTCAGTTCATTGATCCCTAAATAGGGTCCTTTTTCATTTTGAACCCCTTTGATTCCAAGGAAAGAAATTCGAATTTTGATTTTTTTTTAAATTTAAATTAATTTACCCATCTCCACTAGATTATAAACTTCTTGAGGGTATGGGCATGCTTCTTTACATGTGTATTCCAGTACCCAGCACCTAGTTGAGACTTAAGAAATTTGAATAGGAAATCCAGAAGATCACAAACTCAAACAGGAATAAACATAAGGACAGAGAAGTCCAAAATATTGGGTCAGCAGGAGTTGGAAAACTCAGTGATCTACTGAATATATACCACATAAAATAATTTGCCTTAATGTCTTTTATTTCTTTAGTCTCTGAGCCCTGGAGTCTCCAGAGACAGCAACACCAGCTACACTGAAACCAAAGATCTCTCTTCTGGTCAGGAGGTTGCAGCTCCACCAGTGCCACAACTGCAAGTTCTCGAGCCAAAGGAGAGGACTTCCACCTCATCCTCTATGCGAGTGAGGCCTATGAGCCAACCAGAGCCAGCTGAAAAGCATGTGACCCAGAGGGTACAGCCTGAGCCGGTAGGCTATTATGTCCTCTCCTTAGAGGGAGATAGATGATTAGGCATGATCTTCCCTTTTGTTTTAACTATAAAATGAAAGCTCAGTCTGGACAAGATTCAGTAGAAATGTAGAAGGCTGGGAAGACCTGTTAGATTCCATTTAACTAATTTTTAATTCCCTGGTTCATGAAAACTACATGAGGCTGAGTTCTCATCTCCAGGGCTCTCAGAGTCCGTTCTTCCTCAGAACTTATTTTTTCTGCCCAAAAGGAAGCCTGTTCTCAGTTCTCTCTAAAAGCTCTAATAAAATAATTGCTGGCATAGCAGTTCTTTAAGCAATATTCCATTCTTCTTTCTACAATGAAATAACAAAGATAGATAGGGCTATGTGTGGAGCTGGCATGGTGTATGTCCTGCTCTGTTTTTCACCAGCTTCAGGTTAAAGAAGGAGGAACCAAGCAGATTTAAGGATGTCGCTATGTTTGTTTTGCTATGTTTGTTTTGCTATGTTTGTCCTGACAGGGGAGCCCAAAGAAGTGTGAAGCTGAAGAGGCAGAGCCACCAGCTGCCACACAGCCCCAAACCTCAGAGACTTCAACTTCTCACCTACCAGAATCAGAAAGGATTCATCACACTGTGTAAGTGATTTATCTTGACGGGGGTATAACAAGGAGCTAGGAATGTGGAATAGTTCTTTGCTCCTAGGGTTCTTTGACTAAGCAGTCTTAGTTTTCTTATAAAACATGAAGGCAGAGCTTTATCTGGACAAAGGCTAGACTTTAGTTACTATGTTGGGAGCTGACACCTGAACTCTCAAGGAGGTCTGAAAAGTGGTGAGAGCATAAGGAAACCCATATCTGTGATCATCTAACCAAAATAGTCAATTTTAAAGAGCAGGCAGCAGAGGCTTCTGTTTCCATACTTAAGACAGTGTAAGGAAGTTGACTTGGGATATCCTAACTCAATCTTTAACTCGAATTTACCAGCTATTCCTAAGCCTGGGATCACAGGTTAATAAAGGATATTGAAGGTCTATAAAGAAAGACACAAGAGGGTGCTATGTTTTAGTTTCTGTATTTTCCCTGGTCATTAGCTGTCATTTTATTAAGCACAATCTATTTAACTCTTATAGCATACAATACAGTAAAATATGAAGTACATATCAAGTCAGAAGTTTCTTCCCGAGCCCCTAAGGCCCTTAAATTGATTGTACCATTTATTACAAGTAATGTGGATTTTTTTAATTCCTTAAGTTTAGTTCTAGAAATATATTCATATCAAATTAAATTTGTTATTGAACATATATGTCATTCATTATTCTGAGCTAATATTCAAAATTAAGAAGCCATCGAACCAACATTCCTGGCTTCAGAGTATCATAGGAAATGAAAAAGGAAAGCACTGTGGAAATAAGATTGCTTAGTTTTTAGACATCAGGAATCTTGTACCGCTTTGGTGAATGTCTTGTGTAGACAGTTGGTCTAAAGTTGTTTATTTTTGTGGTGTTTTAACGCTAATATATACCAGTATGATTTTTCCCTTTATGTAAAAGTCTAATAATTTACACTCTTCTGAGAGCTTTAGACTGTCTTTTACCTCTGATTTTGGAGGGTGGTGAGCAGGTGACATGATTTTATTATCTCCTTATGACTTTAATAATAATTTTGTACTCCTTACTACATAGCTTTTGCCTTGGGATATACTCTTGCTAATGTCCATTCCAGTATTCTTGCCTCTGCTGCCATCTTGTGGCCATTACACTTTGGTTCGAAAGCCAAAAGTTCGTTCTACTTCCTTTGAAAAGTTTCTATTTTTCAATTTGGGGATGGGTACATTATCCTTTCGAAAAGGGTTTTTCTTCTAGGATCATAAAGTGAAAACCCAGCGGATTCTGGAAGGTGTTCAGGATTTTCCCAGCTACACCATCGATGAGGAAATGGGGTGACACCTTTCCTTCCATGTCCATCAAAGATAATACCGAATACCTGCCTTTCCTTCCCCAACCCATGGGGGTATTACATGTTCTTTGTATAATGGCAGTTTCAAAGTAGGTGTTGAAAACTTGCTATTAATTAGGTATGAGGAGCTGCCTCCTATCTATCTTGAGAAACAAGTAATTTTCTAAAATGCTCCTTGCTTGCCTTAAAATTCTGTGGATCCCGGCAATAGACTGGCACTTTATGCTGTTTAGAAGCACCTTTATTTCTGGACTTCCACATGCAAGTCCAGGGCAAATGAGGCTTGGAGTTATATATAGAGTTTTTCTCCCCAGGTGAAGGTGGCTTTGATCTTCATTTTATGATTTAGGTAATCTAGTCACATGATTCTAGCAAGGTGATAGGCAAGGGACACCTTGAAAATACTGAGATTGTCCATTGTTTCCTAGGCAGCCTTCAGTGTAGCAGCCTATAGATTAGAAATGCAGCGTGAGCTCAGGAGTAGCTCACACATGTCCGTCTTACCTGCTTTCCTTCTGCCTGCCTTCCAGATGGTCTGTTGAGCAGCCTAACAAAAAGACATGCCCAAAGGCCTAAACCCAGAAGCTATTCTGGCATTGGATTTGGTAAACATATCTTTGAGAAGGTTTTCTGGAGGCCCTACTACAACTAATACCCAACACTCCTGGTTTCTCACCCACTATAGTCCTAGCTTTCAGCCTGATGACCTCGGGAGCCCTGGCCAATTTTAAAAATGGGATCAGCAGTGCTAAGTAGAAAAGACCATTTGTGGCTTAACCTTGGTTTTCTATCTCAACGAGAAGTCACATGACTAATAAAAACAGAGCCTAGGGCCTATTGATTCAGTAAAATGTTTAAAAAACAGACTTTACTTCAAGGTCCTCTCACCACTTGGAAGAGATTGCCTAACTATTTTTGCTATGCTTGGTTAAATCCATTCTGATTCTGATTATGCCCTGAGGAATTCTAGATTTGAGGTAAGGTATCTTCTTCATTGCTTGGAGCAGGAATTTGTGAGCCCTCAGTTTTATTTCATTGAGCCATATTCCAAAATCCAATCTTCTGCCTGCTATGGATATAACAAAAATGACCGCCTTTGGCAGAAAATAATGGTACTCTTTTTACATAAAAAAGGGCGGGGGGGACTTTGTGTGGGCAGTTGTATTATCCAGCAGTAGTTAATTCAAACTTGAATTTTTATAAATACAATGTTCTTGTGTACACAAACCTTGCAGACAATAGCAATTTAGGGCTCTTGGCACCATGCTTAGTTGTCCTTTTGCCTGAGTAGGGGGAAGGAAGTGGTCTTTTAAGCCAATATGACAGTGTAATTGATACTCCCCAGGGGACCTACAGTGCCAATACGGTAAATGATTCATAATAAAGAATTGTCATCAATAGAGTTTGCTCACTAAGAAATTGGCATCTAAGGACAACTCTTCCCCCGCCCCCAGCCCCCCCACCCCACCCCAAAGCATACTGTCCTTGGTTTTTTTAGAAATAATATGCTCCTGAGAGTATTCAATATTTAAATCTCACTGCCTAAGGGGTTGTTAAGTTCCACTATTTCTTATTAAATTTCTCATCAGGTCCTCAGTTCTCCATGAATTTTCTATAAAAACTAAAATTCAGAACATATATGCCTACGAAATTTCCTTTTCCATTAGCCTCTCTGAATCTCATACTCAGTTATGAACTGTAATGTGATGTTATTAGTCTATAAGTAGTTTTATACTTTTCTTCCAGACTACAGAATCTTCGTTTGCTGTTTAAAAATAGATATCCCCCACCCCTAACTGCCATGCAACTTCACATACATTTCAAAATATATCATAAACATTTGTGCAAGAACTTAAATGGGAAGGGAGATGCCTTCGGTCTAAAAGAGACTACAAAGCAGAGCTGTGTGGGGGCTCTGACATATAGCTAACAAGACTTTGGGACTGGTCCTATAAGTATGAGTCCCCTTTTGGGATAATTTCAACAATTCTTTTTCTTATGAAAATAAAGCCTTGGAAATTTTTGGATCCTGCAGAAATGTTCATGGAGAAATAGACAGTACAAACTTGCTGTCTTAAGAATGCCAAGGATAACATGGTAAAATTCTTATTCTTGAAAAAACGAGATAGAATTTCCAGTAAAAGAAAATTTTCTCCAAGGAAGCTACTTCTGGAGAGGCAAATTGGCAGCTGAAAGTATTTTGATACAGTTGATGGACAGGGAACATTTATTCGAGGATATTTGAAGGTAACATTCTCTGTGGGAATTGTATCTAAAAAAATTTTTTAAGAAAACTTTTAGTTCAGCAATCACTTATTAAAGTGTCCCCCAGTACCCCAAATAACAGCTTAATTCAGAAATGTTTACTGAGCATTTTTTCTGTGTTAGGCCTTGGGCTAGGGGCCAAGGGATGCAGTCCATGACCTTGAGGAACTCTGCAAGATGGAGGTGAGGGGCAAGTAAACTAGTGGTTATTATACATAGTGAGAAGGGGTTTGCTGAAAACCTGTCAAGCAATTAGTGAAAGCCTTTTTATCAGAGAAAGAGCGGCCTATTCCTTGAGGAAACAAAAACCCTCCATAGGTGGCATCAAATGAGATAATGGCTTATTAACACTACATGTGTTTATGCACATCCTTACTTTGACTTGAGGTGTCATTCAAGCCAGATGCTTAAGAGGGAACCCCTATCACACTGTTCCATGAGAGAGGTATTGTTACTATCTCCACAGTTTAAGAAAAGAGATGCATGGAGTGTTTCGGGATCTTGCCTAGGATCATACAACTTGTTTGGGGGTGCGGCTGAAGCCAGGATTAGGCCCTAGCCAGTTTGACTCCAGAGCTCTTACTGAGCAGACAGAGAACTTTTAGAGTAATGTATACACTGCATAGCGGCTTTAGCATGCATTTGGCATGTAAGTTTAAGATTTTTAAGAAGCAGGGAGGAAATTTTATTCTTGCCTAAAAAAGCTCTGGTAATCCAAATGAGGTAAATACTAAGCTTTTGGTACTCAGAAGCTCTACTGCCAGTAGGGTACAAAAGGAGTGCACAGATGAGCATTTTGAGCATCCACTGAGTGCTTTTTGAATGGTTAGAATCAGCTTCCCGTTTCATATTCAGTCCTGTGAGAATGCCTGTAATTAATAATTTCCATTTAGTTCCTAATCACTTTCTGCCCAGCAGATCGCTCCTGCCCTGTGTAATAGCGCTCTCACTTCAATTTATTATTCTCCTTCAGAGCCCTACCTTGGAGCCCTTGCTCCAAGAAGTGGTCTTCGTGCTTCCACTACCCAAGGCCCCCTTACCTTGTTTATCCTTTCCTGGCTCCACTGGACCCTGGGGCAGGGTGACCTTATTAAAGACTGTGAAACAAAGTCGTCTGTCATCTCTTCAGAGACACCTCTTCCCACCTCTACTAGTAATTCAAAAAGGAACTCTGCTTACCCACTCCTTTCAACATCCCTGGAGAAAGGAGAGGTTGGAGTAGTAACACGTGGTCATTGCTAGGGGCAAGCAAGCAAGTTACTGTAGTGACTGAATAGTGCCAGTTTTCATCCCACCTCCTCACCTTGGACAGCTGACTGGTTTATCTGGTTTCAACATTCCATGCTAGTTTCTTGGAGAGAGGAAAATGGGCACATAAATTGCTCCTGACTCTCCATGCTGTGTCTCTTTCAACTTTGGCTTTGTTATCTTCCTTCCTTAATCGTTTTTCACTCCCAGCTCTGCTGTTTTCCTTCCTTCTATCCTCTGGAATCTTCCAAGCAGCAGCTGTAACTTTGTATGTCCTCTCCACCCAGCCCCCTCCCCCGCCCCCTGGGAAGACAAGGAGAGAGCACCCTCTCCCTGTGGGTTTAGGCCTGGATAGCTGTTGTAACCTGAGAAAAGAAGGAAAAAAGCCAGGCCTATTGAGCCAGCAGTGAGCTCCCTGTGGCCGGCCGGGGGATAAGAACCTTGCTCACTCAGCACCCTCCCTTTTCTCTTTCCCCTCCCCTGCTGCAGCAGGGCCCTCCCCCATCCGCACACACGGGCTGCTGGGTAAGTGGCAAGATGGCTCCCCTGCATGTCTCCGGCTGATCGCCGCTGCTCCGCCAATACAATAGAGCCAGCCACTACCAGCAGCCTGGCCTCCTTCCTCCTCCTTCTCCAGAGAGACCAATCCAGCCGAATTCGGGGTTTGCCGTGAGGACTTAACGCTTATCTCTTAAAAGCCAGATCTATTTTAGCCTCCCCTACCACCACCACCACCTCCCTTCCCATTTACCATTTTTTGGATCCCCAGTTGCTCCATCTCGATTTTCTCTCTCTGGATCGGGTGGCTGGGGAGGAGGTGGTGGGATCTTGGGACAAGGAAGGTGTTTTGTTTTGTTTTTTAAATTTTTTAGGATTTTTTTGTTTGGTTTTTGTTATTTCTTCCATTCCAGAAAGGGATAAACAGCACTTCCAGGGGGAGAAAAAAAATCATGTTATCAGAAAGCAAAGAAGGGTGAGAGCTTCACATTTCCATGTATCCCTATTCCCCACCGCTCCGGCCCACCTCATCTTCCTTCTCTTCCCCCATGGCCTTCATTCCGTCTTTTCGTTTTGGTTTGTTTTCAATCATTCTGCTTTCCTCCTTTGTCCTTCCTGCCTGATTTCTAATTGGCCTCACTTGCCCTCTCTCTGTGGGAAATAGCTGTTTTTTAGATAAGCTTTTTATTTAGATTTGGGCAGTTGAATCTTGTGTTTCTGTGGGGGCCTATTAGCTGGGGGCACAGTTCCGATTTCCCCTCCCCCCTTCCCGTGCATCCCTCCCTGCCTGCTCTGAGGAGGCTGTTCTGACCTCTGAGTGTCAGTCAGCCTGTCGGGAATGCTGAATTTTCTGGTGGTGGTTATCAGCCTGGGAAGGCTTGGTTTCCTTTCTGAGACTTAGGCCCCTGATCATCTTGATTTTTTTTTTTACTCCAGTGTTCAGGTGAGAGTGGGTGAGAGATTAGGGAGAGAAGTTAAGGGTGAAGACAGAAAAAGAAGATGGGAAGATAGTTTACCTGAAGTGAAGCTCTGGGATTCATTGCCAGAAATGGGAGATAACTTGTGGGGCGGGGGGGGGGGTCATTGTTTGTGGGGGCAAGATACATGGTGTGGGGGAGGGTGTGTTCTGACTGGGAGGCTTGCTCTCTTTATCTCTTGGAAGTTGGAATGAGGGAATGGGGAAAACTAGGTGAAAGCAGAATGTAAGAACAATTCCTACACCTCTGAGCAGGTAAAAGTGGCCTGATTCTTTGCCAAGCATTCATATTTTCTGGCAGTCTTAGTTTTTCCTTTTAGGTGAGAAAGGGTCCTTGTTGAAGCTTGAACCCCCACCAACCCTACTTTTCCTGCAGCCCCCACCATCTCTCCATTTCTAGTGTCTCCAGATCCTGTGGGTCAGTAGGCCTTTACTTATTAAACAGCTAATTAAACACAAGGCTGGCATCATTTGCCACAGCCTTGGTCATTCTTTCTCGTCTTATTTAAATAATCAGGGTTCCCTTAGTTTCTCATGCAATTTTGTTAAATAAAGGTGCCTGTGGCCAGAGGATAGGGAGGCCACAGGGTTGTGGGCAAATCACAGTCACTTTTGAGGGACCAGGGTTTTTATTTTGTGGGGGAGGGGGGGCTGTCTCCCTTCAAATAAGAGTACTCTGGTGAATTACCTAACAGTTGGAGTCCTGACTCCACACATCACAGTTTTATCCCGTCTGTGCCATGGGTCGATGTGGTTGCTCTGATCTATGCACTATCCCCAAGGAAAACTTTTCCTGATGGGGAAAGGTCTCTAGTCTGATGTGAAAAGCAGCCCTCCCAACCCACCCAAGTGACGAGGCATGGGGGTTTCCTGACCCAAAACCTAACATCTTGCTCTCTCTTCCCCTTGGTTCTTTTCTGCCCTTCCCTCCCAACCTCTCCCCATACTGTCAGTGAGGAGAAGGAGGAAGTGACCATGGACACAAGTGAAAACAGACCTGAAAATGAGGTGCCAGAGCCCCCTATGCCTATTGCAGACCAAGTCAGCAATGATGACCGCCCAGAGGGTAGTGCTGAAGATGAGGAGAAGAAAGAGGTAAATCTTCAAGCTGCCCATTGAGGTGGGTGGGCAGGAGTGCACCTAGGGGAAGGAGTGGACCACTCTGGTGATCCCTTGTCCACAGTGGGATAGTTAAAGAAGGGGCTAGGCAGAAACTTGGATCAGGATAGGGCCAAGGGAGAATTCGCTGGTTTAGCAAGGGAGACCCCTTGTGATGGGGACAAGGGCTCATTTGTTTCTCTTTCTTTGATGGGGAAGTAGTGCAGTCTAGACTCTTGGAAGTTTGTTAACTAACGAGAAAGTCAGTTAATGGCCCTTTATCTAACACCCAGGCTCAGCTTTCCCTGCCACCTCCCCGAGCTTTTTTTCCCTGTGGTAACTCCTTTAGCTTTCCCTCCTTTTTAAGAGCCTGTTGTAGCTCAACGCCATCTAGTGGGCCTTGATGGTTCTCAGCTGACCAGCCATACTGAGGAATTTTTGTTCCTCATCTGCCCCCCAGTGGTCTTATTGCAGAGATGTAGCTACTTAGAAGCCAGTATTTCCGGTGATCCTGAAGGCCCTTCTCCATTTCTGTGACCCCGTACTTCCTTTTTTGCCATACATATTATCTCGTGTCCTGTACCCAATTCAGGGGGCTTCCCCCACCAGAGCCAGCGAAGTCTTCTTGGCTCTTAAAGTAATAGAGAAAGAATTAGCTGGGTTTGGGAGTGGGGTAACAGGGCGGGAGGGACTGTTGTGTGTGTAGCCTTTCTTTGGTGTGTGTTGCGGGGGTGGGGGCCGGTGAAAGTGATTTGATGTGCAGAATATTATTTATTACAAGGTCCTTCTTCCCCGTAAAACTTTGTCCAAGTACCTCATGTACGGTAATCCGCCCGTAAAATATAACCCTGCCCAACTGGCCAATCGCTGATGCCGCCTCTTCCTCTGGACCCACCCGCTGCTACTGAGCTGCCCAGTCAGAGCCGAGTCTGCTATCCAGGTGTCTTGGCCAGAGGGGGGCATGTATATGGGATCCTGTGATGGGCCCCCTTTTGCCTCCCTGCCTTGCTTACATCAGGGGGCCAAGAAGAGCACTGTTTTGGAGAGACTTGTATTGAGAAAGCAAAAAAACATTTGGAAAGGGGTGGACTTGCATCATCTCCCTATTTGGGACACCCCAAGAAGAGCTTGTATCAGTGCTGGGGCGCCTGCCCACATGCCCTTACCCTTTCGAGGACTGTGGGTTGCCTTGTTTGCTACAGACTGTTGGGATTCCCATCTAGGGCACCAAGACCACCTAAAGAGTCAATGTCTGTGATTACAGTGCCATGCTGTAAAATACTGAGTGGGGCTCTCGGCTTAAGCTGTGACGACTAGGAACCCTACAGAGAAGTCTAGGGTCTGAGCCCAGGGATTTAATGCTGATGACAGCCCAGCCATGTATCACCACTTGCTCATCAGATGGACTTTCCTTTGGTCCCTGTTGTCCATGGTGAAGGGCAGCATGTTGGTTGCTCCAACTTCTCCTCCATCCCTGGAGGCAGGGGCTCATCCATCCACCTGACTGGAACCACTGTCTCAGCTGGAGTCCCTGAGGAGATGCCACACACAACTCTCAGAAGAAAAGCATTCTGACCTTGCTGCTGAATGTGTGCCAGGTCCTGGGGCTATCCACCTTCTACCCTCAGGCTGCCTTCATCAGAGGTGCCATGATCCCACTTGGTGAGAGGACCCCCTCCCCAGTTACAGGCAGAGGAGAAAGGGACTCTGGAGTCATCACCTGGATTCCAAGTATTGGGTGGTGGTATTGCTGCAGCTTGCCACTGGTGGACATAGGGTCCTGCCTGCCTCTCACGATAAAAGGCCAGGACCATTCCTGCTACTCACAGGCCATCTCATCAGGGACTGCAAGATGATGCCCCTACAGGGCTGGGACTGATGTCTCTGGCCCTTTTCCCCCCTGTACCCCTCGCTGAGCCTGGCCACCACCAATGAACTGTCTTGACATCATGGAAACTGGGCAGCGTCCCCCCACACGTTTTCCTCCCGCCCCCCCTGCGCCCCTGGGAGGACTCTGGCAGTGCCGTGCTGACCACCACGCCGTGCGCCCACCTTTTTTGCCAACCCAACCCCCCACCAATTGCACAGCGCCTAGCAGGGAGGGCTCATTCTGATTGGACCGGCGGTTGACTAGATACAGTACACAGTGAGGTGCGATTGGCTGAACTGAAGATCCCAGGTGTGAGATGGTACCTGGAACATTTGTCATATTCCTAGTTTATTTTCCTCTTTATTTTCTTCTTCTTTTTTAATCTTTTGTTTTAATTTTTTCTTTATCTTTATTTTTCTGATTTCTTTATTGGATTTATATTTTATTTGGTTCATGTTTTTCCTGTTTTAATTAAGACCTTTTTTTTTCTCACTAACTTACCCATCGAGAGCAGCCTGACTAGGGGTCAGGCTGGCCCTTAACGGAGACCAAGGAGACTTGGTTAGACGACACAAACGGGGCTGGGGGTGGTGGGTGGACGGGGAAAGGGGATTTCATCAAGAGGGTCCTGCCTTACCCTTTAGAAGGGTGGTAGTTCTTAGTTTTTCCAGAAATAAGCATAAATCTAAAAATGCTCTGTTCCCCTTTTCTCTCTTCCTCTTTTTGTTGTCCATAGTCTTTCTCCCACTGAATGTTTGGGACAGAAACTTGCTTAAGCAAGTTTGGGAGTTTCTAGTCCTTAGCGGAGCCCCTAAGTCTTACTCCCTGGTTGAGGAGGAAACAGGCTCTGCTAGAGCTCCATACAATAGTTGGAAACTCTCCTTGGGGACAGTCTGCCCTTCATAAAAACCTTCCTTTACCACAGACACCTTTAAATTCTTTCTCCTGGCACTTGGCTCAGAAGCCTCGTCTCTAGTGCAGCTGGTGCTGCCCTTTCCTACAGTGTGGCAGGGGTCTGGGCAGTCTTGACAGTCTGCTGTTCTAACAACTCTAAGCCACTGAGTGGACATCAGGCTGGACGTTGAGAAAAGGAAGAGGCTTACCTTGCTAAAGTTGCCATCCCAAAACTGGTTTTCCTAGTTTCCTCATGTTTTCCTTGAGTTAGCAAGGAAGATCTAGGAGGACTAGATGACCCAGTTCTGGGCACAGCTTTTTGAGCTGGGCATCTTCTCGCCCCATAGAGACAGTGGAAGAGGATATGACCTTTGAAGGGCTGGGAGGCTTCTGAATCCCTCTTCCAGCTTATTTCTGGTTAAGCTAATACATAGGTGTGGTATGGACTAGATGATTTTTCCCTGCTGTGATGTTTGATTTTATTTTTTTCTCTAACTTGCATTGATTCTGCTTCGTTTTTGCCGTTGCCGCTTCTGTTTTGGTCTCTGTCTGTCTCTGTGTCTCTCTCTCTCTGTGTCTTTGGAGCTTAAGCTAAGACTGCCCCTATCTAACCTCCTTCCCCCCTCTCTGTGGGGTGTGTCTCTTTCTCTTTTTTCCCCTTTTCTCCTCTATACAGAGCTCGCTGCCCAAATCATTCAAGAGGAAGATCTCCGTTGTCTGTAAGTCTAGCCCCAAATCCTTGATAAAGGTCAGGAATATCATAAAAATCAATTTATAGAGGAATAGATTCCCATTCTCTCTCAGTGTCATTCTTGGGTTCACTCTTTCCCGCTGCATGATCTCCATCCAGCAAATCCACATCATTTTGGCATAGGTAGGATTCCATTTTGAAATTCAAAACATTAAATCATCCATATCATTTTCCCCCAGTCACATTTCTTTCTTAACCTCTAATAAGATACACCGTGAGTTATCTTAACCATTTCTTATCTCGTTCTACATGCATTCCTTCAGACATCTGAACCCTCAAAACAAGGAGTAGGTTTGAGGGACTCCTGTATGCTTTATTCTAAGAGCATCTGAGGAAATGAGAGTGCCCCACACCTGAAACAGAACATTTTTAATATATTCCCAATGAGGAACTGTAAACTGACAAACGTGTAATAGAGCATTGTAACTTAGATGTCAGCCTGAAAATTAACCTAAAGCATGACCAGATCACATCATGATCTTAAATTAACTACTTAGAGATTTTAGTATCAGTATTATTATTATTTTTTGTATTCCCACACTTCAGTCTGTCTTTTCCAGTACTTTAGATATTTTTACCACCAAAAATTTTAACTGCTCACCAACCCAATTACCCATCCCTGTTACCTTCGGAGATGAGTAGTTTTCATCTTTCAGAAGAGGTTCCAACCCTTTTATTGTTCACTCTGAGGCATGATTTTCTCAGTCCCCAAATAGAAATTTCTTAAGTTAACCTTTTACTAAAATTCCAGTTGAAGGCTCTCTTTGGGTGTTGTGGTGTGAACCAGCAGAGGGCTTAAGACCATCTAACTGTCCTATTTCTTGGGGACAGCAGCTACCAAGGGGGTACCAGCTGGAAACAGTGACACAGAGGGGGGCCAGCCTGGTCGGAAGCGGCGTTGGGGAGCCAGCACAGCCACCACACAGAAGAAACCTTCCATCAGTATCACCACCGAATCACTCAAGGTGAGGTGGGAGGAGCCAGGGAAGGGAGGATGAGACATGTTGAAGTGAGAGTAGACATGGGCCCAGTGTAACGGGGTGGGGGGTATCTGTGTCCCAGAGCCTCATCCCCGACATCAAACCCCTGGCGGGGCAGGAGGCTGTCGTGGATCTTCATGCTGATGACTCCCGAATCTCTGAGGATGAGACAGAGCGTAATGGTGACGATGGGACCCATGACAAAGGGCTAAAAATATGCCGGACTGTCACTCAGGTAAGGCTCCTGCACCCTAGCGCTAGGGGAGAGGGCAGTGGATGCAGAGCAGGCAACTGAAGAGCTAAGGTGGAGTCCTAAAGGGGAAATCTCCCATTTGTGCATGGGGTTGAATTAATTGGTCATTTTAAGGATCAATGGACTACCAGATCTAACCTGTTGCCCATAATAAAGTTTTATTAGAACACACCACCTCATGTACTCTTGTTTGGGACTGCTCAGTGCTATAAAGTCAGAGCTGAATAGTTGTAACAGAAACTGTATGGCTCACAAAGCCTAAAATATTTACTACCTTACCCTGTACAGAAAAATTTGTGGCTCCTGCCTTAGTTTTCCTTGTAGCAGAGTTGTGTTAATCACAGGATCTGACATAGGTAAACTTAAAGATGAAATCGCCCCCTAGTGGAAGGCACATGCTAGGTTGACTATAACACCCTCTCTCACCAGGAAACTGGAGGCTGGAAAGAAATGTGTCAATGTTTATGAGTCCCTCCCTATCTGATACTTTGCAGGTAGTACCTGCAGAGGGCCAAGAAAATGGGCAGAGGGAAGAAGAGGAAGAAGAGAAGGAGCCTGAAGCAGAAACCCCTATACCTCCTCAGGTTTCAGTAGAGGTGGCCTTGCCCCCACCTGTGGAGCATGAAGTAAAGAAAGGTGCGTGAAGCATTAATGAGTGAAACAGTGCAGCTCCCGAATTCCCAGATCACTTTATTTGTACTTCTTTTAATGTTTTCTTGTTTTTTATTATAGTATTCTACATATCTGTGTACTCCTAATTTTTAAGCTACTTGAGGGCTAGGTTTGAATCTGTTCAGCCTTCGAATCCCTGTAATGAGAGTAGCCTAGACAATGCCTTGCACATCATAGGTGTTTAGCACATTTAGATGGAAGAGTGACTCCTGGGTAGGGAATAAAAGAAAGTCATGTTACTTCCTACTGAAAACCAGTCCTGTGCTCTATCTGATAGTGACTTTAGGAGATACCTTAACCCGTCGTTCCATTAGCCAGCAGAAGTCTGGAGTTTCCATTACAATTGATGACCCAGTCAGAACCGCTCAAGTGCCCTCCCCACCCCGGGGCAAGATCAGTAACATCGTTCACATCTCCAATTTGGTAAGTCATTTCACCAAGCACCCTTGTTGAGTGGTTAAGAGTTTGAGTTTTGGACTCATGCTTCTTAGGTTCAATTTCTAGATCCGCAAGTTACTTAATCTCACAGCCTTTCTTCTCATCTGAAAAATGGTGGGGAAAGGTATCACCTTGCAGGATTGTCTTGAGGATTTGCAGAGGGCCTGGCACATAACACCTCAGTTTGTGTTACCGCTCTTCTCACATTCCTACCAGAGAGTCCCTGATCTCTCTGCCTTTGCCCAAATTTTGAAGCTGTACTCCTGTGACAGCAGCTTGGGAACTCTTAAGACTAGTTATGTAAGTATTGTTCTTGCCTTCTTTAAGACCCTGCAACTCCATTTTTGTTGGCAGGTTCGTCCCTTCACTTTAGGACAACTGAAGGAATTGTTGGGACGTACAGGAACTCTGGTGGAAGAGGCCTTCTGGATTGACAAGATTAAATCTCATTGCTTTGTAACGGTGAGGGGCAGAGGCTGATTCTCTAAATTGTGGTATATGTTTCTTTTTGTGCCCAACGTGGGCAGGTTTGAGGGCGCTGTGGCAAGTGGGTAGGATTGAAGGCCTGTTGTGACCCCTCTGCCCTCTCCCTTCGTCCACCAGTACTCAACAGTAGAGGAAGCAGTTGCCACCCGCACAGCTCTACATGGGGTCAAATGGCCCCAGTCCAATCCCAAGTTCCTTTGTGCAGACTATGCCGAGCAGGATGAGGTAAGAAACGTAGGGAGAGGGAGGAGAGGGAAAGGCATGGGAGGCCATCCTCTCCTGAGATTCCATCTCCCTCTTGTGTCTCCCAGTACCTGGGCTCCTTAGTGGGAGTGATATCATCTCCACCCTGACTGTCTTTGTTCCCCCTCTACCCACAGCTGGATTATCACCGGGGCCTCTTGGTGGACCGTCCCTCAGAAACTAAGACAGAAGAGCCAGGGATACCACGGCCCCTGCACCCTCCACCCCCGCCCCCAGCCCAGCCACCACAGCACCCCCGGGCAGAGCAGCGGGAGCAAGAGCGGGCAGTGCGAGAACAGTGGGCAGAGCGGGAACGGGAAATGGAGCGGCGGGAGCGAACTCGATCAGAGCGTGAATGGGATCGGGACAAAGTTCGAGAAGGGCCCCGCTCCCGATCACGGTCCCGTGATCGCCGCCGCAAGGAACGTGCAAAATCTAAAGAAAAGAAGAGTGAGAAGAAAGGTACTTAGCTGTGGGGGCACACATACCCACTGGTAAGTGGGAAAGGGACCCAAATGGGATGAGACACGAGATCCTATGCATTAAGTCTGGCTCACTTTCTTCCACCTCAGAGAAGGCTCAGGAGGAACCACCAGCCAAGCTTCTGGATGACCTTTTTCGTAAGACCAAGGCAGCTCCCTGCATCTACTGGCTCCCGCTGACAGACAGTCAGGTGAGTGCTGGCCTTCCTGTCCTGGTCAGAGCTGCAGCAGAGGGGTCACATGAGTTCCAGAGTGAGGAGGCCCAGGCATTTCCTTAGAATAATGGAAGAAACTAAGCATCACAAAAGAAGCAGTTTTAAGAACCAGTTGATGAGTCTGCGGTAGAGAAGCCATACCCAAGAGGGTGAAGGTAGACGCAGACAGGAACTGTGCGTGTCCTAGGAAGCTGGCTGTGCCAACCATACTTCTTAGAAATTGATTTCAGTTAGCTGAGCAATCCATGTTTTATAAACCAGTTTCTCTGCTTTTTAATTTCTAGGGATTTTTGCTTTTTAAATTTTTTTCATTGCAACAGGCCTTTTGGTAATTTTAGATTTATGCTATTCAACTAAAGAAAAAGATTTGTTCACATGTAGGCAGCTAGGAAATACCAGAGGCCAGGAATGGATGGTGCCGCTCACTACCTGTCGTGGGTATAAAAGGTGAACACTTGGAGGGACTGGGGCCCTGAGACAGACATGTGATTGCTCAGTGCCCCACCACCACCACACACGCTTCCTCCTTAGCAGCAAAACTGACAGTGATTCTGAGCTTAGGAGTGCCAGGTCCAGGTGCAGATAGAGAGGGACTGGTGTGAACTGGGCTGAGATGCCTCTTCACCTTTCCTGCCTGCTGCAGATTGTTCAGAAGGAGGCAGAGCGAGCTGAACGGGCCAAGGAGCGGGAGAAGCGGCGAAAGGAGCAAGAAGAAGAAGAGCAAAAGGAGCGGGAGAAGGAAGCGGAGCGGGAACGGAACCGACAGTTGGAGCGGGAAAAGCGTCGAGAGCACAGCAGGGAGAGAGACCGGGAGAGAGAGAGGGAACGGGAACGTGACAGGGGGGATAGAGACCGAGATAGGGAAAGGGATCGGGAACGAGGCAGGGAGAGGGACCGCAGAGACACCAAGCGCCACAGCAGGAGCCGGAGTCGGAGCACACCTGTGCGGGACCGGGGTGGGCGCCGCTAGCCAGGAGAACACTGGGGAGAGCTGCAGGCATCAGCCACCCTGCCCTGGGGGGTTCAAGGCCACAGAGGGATAGGTACAATCTCCACCACCCTGGAACCAGGGGTCTTTCACACCATTTGCTCAGTGCTGAAGTATGGCTGCCACCTGTCCCCACATACCAAATGAATCAGTGGCCGTCTTACCCCCTTACCCCCATAACCTATCTCTGGGGATTTAGCCCTCTCCTCTCATTTCCCATGAAGTCTGTGAGAGGGAAGAGCTAGGTTAAGGAGGAAGGTGGTTGGCCCAGAGGTGAACAGGCAAGGATCCCCAAACTTATTTCATTTTTCCTCCATCCCGCTCACCACCTCCTTTGGATACTCAACACCCCCCTCTTGGGAACAGCTGGGGCCAGGACTGGGTCACCTATGAGCTGAATCAGCATCTCCTGAGTCCCAGGGCCCCTGCAGTTCCCAGTCTCTTCTGTCCTGCGGCCCTTGCCTCCTGCCCACCGGTTCCACTTTATATCCACCTTTTCCTTTTGTTCAATTTTTATTTTTATTTTTTTTATTATTAAATGATGTGGTCTATGGAAAATAATAAAAATCTGACTTAGTTTTAATTAATGTGTGAGTGGCTTTCCTTGGGCAGGGCCTGCGTGAGAGCCAAATTGAAAAGGATAGCTAAAACGAGACAGCATTGTTTGCATTTCATACTTGTTTAGGCGGGCTGCTGCTTCCTGGAGCCAGGCTTCCCACCACCTCCGCCTTCCCTGCCTTGGCTCTGACCACACTACAGCTGCGGGTCTAGAGGGTACAAGGGAAGGACCCCCCTGAGGCCGGTTTTGGGTTCCCGGTCCTGTGCCAGAGGCATTTGGTCACCTGCTTTTCACCTTCAAGGTGCCTCCCACAACTACCACCAGGGGGCGGCAGCGGCTCGCTTGGTAGGCGCCTTATAAATGAGCCTCCCAAAGAGGATCCACTACCCACCACCGTCCCCGCCGGTGTCGTACCTCGGTCCCTAACCTGTTCCCTGCGCCCAGCCCGCAGACTCCCTGGACCCTTCTGCTGGCCTGAAGCGCACCCCAATTGGTCCGCTGCTGTGCCCACGGGCTCCCCAAATGCCGCCGCCTTGCTGTTGGAATCCATACCAGCCCCCAAAGGCCGGTCCGCGATCGGGAACCGGGCCTCCGCAGTAGCTCCTAATTCCACGCCTCGCTCCACGCTCGTCCTTCGCCCCGCTGCAGGGAACCCCGCATGTGAGCCGCTTGGAGCTCCCATGTGCACCGTCCCCGCCAGCTCTGGGGACCTGGCCTGGCGCCGTTGCCTGGACGCCCGAGTGCCTGGGGTGGCACTGCGGGCCCGTCCCGGGAGGGGCGGCGCATCTGTATGCGCCCAGCAGCCAGGCAGCACCGCCCCCGCCCCCGCGGAGCGGGCCCGGCAGGCCGGGGAGGGTCAGAGGCTGGGCTCTCCTCTCCCGCGCGGCGCGGAGCCGCCTCGCTCCTCCGCAGGCGGAGCCTCCTTCCCCCGCCCCCTCCGTCTCGCTCCCTTGTTCTCGCCGGGGCCGCTCAGACCTGCAGCGGAGCCGCGGCGCCCGCTCGGATCTGCTCGGGGCTGCGCCCCCGGGACCTGGCGACGGGGGCGCTCCCCGCCGGGCTGGGCCCCTCAGCACTGACAGGTAAGGGCCTGCCCTGGAGCCCAGGGTCGGGGATCCGCGGAGGGGCAGCAGGGGGCTCGCAGCCTGAGGGTGTCTTCAGAGCGGTGCGCTCCGCGGCTGGGAGCCCACTACCGACTCCCTTCTCCCGCGCTCTACCTTTCCCTTCTTCCCTCTCACCTCCCGCCCTCTTTTTCCCATTTTCCTCTCCCTTGATGTCTCTTCGCCCTGCCTTCTCTCTGCCTGTTTGAGGTCTCTGCCCCTTTCCTGTCTCCTCAAACCTCTCTCCCTGTTGCCCTGTCTTTCCTCTCCACTTCCTCAGCCTTTTTCCTCCTCTACCTTTCTCTCCTGTTCTGTTTTTCTCTTTTCCTTTTCCCGCTCTCCTCTTCTTCCCCTGTTCCTTCCTTCCTTCTTCTCTTCCTTTCCTGATCCCGTTTCCCACTCCTCTATCCCTTTCCTTCTCGTCCCGCCTTCCTCTCCGGCTCCCGGCTTCCCTCCGGCTTCCCTCTTCCCTCGGGAGGGAAAGGACTGTCAGGTGTGTCTGCTCTGGGGGAGGAGGGACGCAGCCACAGCTACCTGAGGGGTCCCTACCTAGGAGATAAGGTAGGAGACAGCGGTGGAGAGGGTCCTCTCTCTAGCTCCCTTCCCGCAGTCCCCCCTAGCCACCCCCTCTCCCAGAATGAAGTTCCAGCGGCCTGGTCTGACGCACCCCCCCCCGCCCCCGCCCCCTAGCTGAGGGCTGCCCTGCCTGCCCATTGCATAGGCAGAAGGCCCTCTGCCCGCTCCCACCCATTCCCCAGCCTGGTACCTATGACTCCTGTCTGCCTTTCAAACACCAGGCTGCCTCTTTTAATCTCTCCCTCTCTCTTGCTGCCATTCTGTCTCTGTCTCTGTCTGCTGGACAGTCCCCTGATTCTTGGTTTCACTCTCAATCACGCTGTGTCTCTAGCCTCTGCGTCTGCCTCTTCTCCCTACCCAGTATGCTGACCCTGCCCCCAACTCTACCCCCTCTTCTTTTAGCTCTACCCCCCGCAACCCCAACCACCCCCACTCTACCCCACCAGCCTGGTCCTCCTTCAAGGACTCCAGTTAGCAGTGTAGGCTGGGGGCAGGTTCTGGATAGGTGGATGCCTGCAGAGGAGGGACTTTCACAGGCTCTCAAGCCTGTCGTAGGCTGCGCTCCTTATTATCTTGGCCTGACCCTGGAAACCTGAGACCACACCTCCAGGAACCCCAGCCCCTGGGTTGTAAACCTTTCCTGGGTAGCTCCCATCTCCAGCCCCCTGCTGCCCAACCAGGGAGGACAGGGGCCAGATGGGATTCCAAGCCCTCCCAGCATCCCCTCCCCTGTTTTCTTCGTCTGCTTCTCAGAGTTGACTGGCTGGAGATTTATCAGCTTGAAGGGCTGGAGGTGAATACAGGCAGAGCCTGGGTGGAGGGAAGAATCAGACTGTCTGCTCTCTGTCTTCGTCTGGGTTCTGGGCAGTGGGTGTCTGGCTCCTTAGAGGTTGGCTCTTTAGCATCTACTTCTCATGGGGGAGAGGATTAAGGGTTTTCCTGACCCTGAACAGCTACCTGTCCTGCAGGTGTGGATCCATGGGGTAGCCCCAGTGTGTGTGCCCCTCTGCCCCAGCCAGCTCATGCCTCAGCAGCCGGGGTCAGTGAACAGAGCCCAGGCTGGAGGCCAAATATGTGGGGCCTGGTGAGGCTCCTGCTGGCCTGGCTGGGTGGCTGGGGCTGCATGGGGCGCCTGGCAGCTCCAGCCCGGGCCTGGGCAGGGTCTCGGGGAGGCCCAGGACCAGCATTGCTGCGGACCCGAAGGAGCTGGGTGTGGAATCAGTTCTTTGTCATTGAGGAATATGCCGGTCCAGAGCCCGTCCTCATTGGCAAGGTAAGGATCAAGCCCTCCCATGGCTACCCCTGACTCACAAGGCCCTGAGGCCCTACCCTGCAACCTCATTACTTCTGCAATGACCTTGGTCCCTCAGGATTCCCAACACACCACCCTACAGTTCTAGACTTAGGCTCTTTAACCTTCTGTCCCTCTGGGTGGAACCCACTGCCATTTTCCCCTGACCCCTACAGCTGCACTCTGATGTGGACCGAGGCGAGGGCCGCACCAAGTACCTGCTGACCGGGGAGGGAGCAGGTACCGTATTTGTGATTGATGAGGCCACAGGCAATATCCATGTCACCAAGAGCCTGGACAGGGAGGAGAAGGCACAGTATGTGCTACTGGCCCAAGCTGTGGACCGGGCCTCCAACCGGCCCCTGGAACCCCCATCAGAGTTCATCATCAAGGTGCAAGACATCAATGACAATCCCCCCATCTTTCCCCTCGGACCCTACCATGCCACAGTGCCTGAGATGTCCAATGTTGGTGAGTGCTCCAACTCTGAACGTCCCAGATCCCATCTCCTGGTGTGTCCTCTCCTCTCCTTCCTCCATTGCTTGCTGTCCCAGAATCCACCTCCTTTGATTCAGCCCAGCTCAGGTCTGGGTCCTCCTCACCTGATGTTCTACCCCACCTGGCCTTGCCCCTGCTGAGTGGAGTGCCGGGACCCCCCACAGGGACATCGGTGATCCAGGTGACTG
Source organism: Pteropus vampyrus (assembly GCF_000151845.1). Classification (NCBI taxonomy): domain Eukaryota; kingdom Metazoa; phylum Chordata; class Mammalia; order Chiroptera; family Pteropodidae; genus Pteropus; species Pteropus vampyrus. Next base: position 3,455,554 of record NW_011888994.1, on the reverse strand, counting down.
CTCATGATGCTGATGACCCCAGCTACGGGAACAGTGCCAAGCTGGTGTACACTGTGCTGGATGGACTGCCTTTCTTCTCTGTAGACCCCCAGACTGGTGAGAGTAGAGCTCAGGAGTGGTGGGGCAGCCATGGGAACAGGCACCCCCTGACCCAGTATCTCTCCCAAGGAGTCGTGCGTACAGCCATACCCAACATGGACCGGGAGACGCAGGAGGAATTCTTGGTGGTGATTCAGGCCAAGGACATGGGCGGCCACATGGGGGGGCTGTCGGGCAGCACTACGGTGACAGTCACCCTCAGCGATGTCAACGACAATCCCCCCAAGTTCCCTCAAAGTAAGGGGCCAGTGCCACTGCCTGAGCTATCTTTTGACCGCACCACTGCCCTCTCCCCAGAAGACTTCCGTCCCCACCCCTCCCCAGTCCAGACCCTGGGAGAAGGAAGTACTGGGGGAGAGAGGAGGGCTGGAGACCTCTCTAAGAATGTCTTTTCCATGCACCCCCAAGGCCTATATCAGTTCTCTGTGGTGGAGACGGCTGGGCCAGGCACCCTGGTGGGCCGGCTGCGGGCCCAGGACCCAGACCTGGGGGACAACGCCCTCATGGCATACAGCATCCTGGATGGGGAGGGGGCCGAGGTCTTCAGCATCAGCACAGATACCCAGGGTCGAGATGGGCTCCTCACCGTCCGAAAGGTTAGCCTCCTGCCTGCTAAGGCTTTCAGACTCACTCATACCCACCTCCTGTCCCCTGATCTAGAACAGACTCAGGACCCTGGGTTGCAGCTTAGAGATCATGTTCATCCCCTCCTCTTTCAGATGCGGGCCTGGGGCCCAGATAGGGCGAGTGCCTGGCTCAAGACTCTCCATACAGCAAGTCTGTGATGGAGCTGGGGACAGACCTAGTGTTACTCACTATGTCATCTGCCCCCACCTTTAACTACCAAAGCCACTGAGGAGAGCTAAGCACTAGATGTGTGTGAAGGGACTCCTCACTTTCCAGGAGCCTGGGCCTGCCCTGGTTTCTACATGTCAGTCACTGCACCCTCCCTCACCATAGCCCCTGGACTTCGAGACCTGTCGCTCCTACTCCTTCCGTGTGGAGGCCACCAACACACTTATCGACCCAGCCTACCTGCGGCGAGGGCCCTTCAAGGACGTGGCCTCAGTGCGCGTGGCTGTGCAGGATGCCCCAGAGCCACCCGCCTTTACCCAGGCTGCCTATCACCTGGTGGTGCCTGAGAATAAGTCTCCCGGAACCCTGGTGGGTCAGGTCTCAGCCACGGACCTGGACTCCCCAGCCAGCCCTATCAGGTGAGCGAGGGTATCTCAGGGCAGGGCCAGGCCTGGGGAAAGGTGCCCAGTGGCAGGCTAGTCCCACAGAAGATGAGCCTCCTTTACTGTAAATCACATTCACCGCCTGGCAGAGGTCTCCCTCCATGGAGGCCTGGAGCCAGGAGAAGGCTGAAGGACCTGGCTAAGCCCTCTGAGACTCCACCAATCCCTCTGGGTGGATAATAGTGGCGCCCCCCAGTGGCAGTGCAAGCAGATCTAATTTCATCTGCTGAGTGTAGTTGATCCTTGATGCTTTACCCATTTGGTGACATTTAGTTCTCACAACTGCCCTATGAAGTAGGCATTTTCATCACCAGTCGTTTGAGAGGCTGGCCCCTGAGAGGTTAAGTAGCTTGCCCAAGTCAATAGTCAGTAAGTGGTAGAGCTGGGACTCAAACCTGGACTGTCTCCCTCAAGAAGAACCACTCCACCTCCTAGCCAGCATCCCTATCACAGCATTGAGGGGTGTACTGGTGTCATTCTCATTTTGTCATTGAGGAAACAGAGGTTAAACAATTTGCCCAAGGTCACACAGCTGGTCTGAGGCAGAGCTGGGCTAGAACACAGGTCCCGGGGTCCCCAGAACAGACCCCAGAGTCTGAAAGACAGGCAGTGTCTCTCCCTTTCCACCTCTTTCTGTCCCTCTCCCCCACCTCCAGGAAACCCAGTCCCCCGAGTCTCAAGACTTCCCAGGAGCTCGCACCCTCTGCCCAGATGAGCCATGAGGCCCAGCAAGGGGACAGAGGGAGGGAGGGAAAGAAAGAGGAAGGGAGGGGGGAGCAGCAAGCTGTGGCCCTGCCCCCAGGTCAGCCCCAGCTCCGTTCCATCTTCTCCAGATACTCCATCCTCCCCCACTCGGATCTGGAGCGCTGCTTCTCTATTGAGCCCGAGGATGGCACCATCCGCACGGCAGTGTCCCTGGACCGAGAGGCCCATGTCTGGCACAACCTCACAGTGCTGGCCACAGAGCTCGGTGAGGTGTCCCCAGACCCCCGGAGACCCAGGAGAAGACAGCAGCCTCCTGGCAAAGGGGTTGTCCCTGAGCATGGGGGGTGAGGAAGGGAAGTTACTGCTGTTGAACCTTCACCAGTGAGTGTAGTGAGTCCCTCGCCTGGATCATTACCACCAGGCAGACCTCCTGTTCTAGGCTGGGCTGGACTGGACTGGGCACAGCGGGCCTGCCCGAGCCCAGTTTCACTCTGACTTTTCCCATCCTGAAATTAAACCTAACCCCAAATAGCTCCCAATCCCTGAACCAACCCCAACCTACACCCTGGCAGACCCTGCACTGCCCACTCTGCTTTGGGCTGCAGCCAGGAGCCAGGGAAGGGCTGGGAGCCTCCTCTGGGAGCTTATTAAGGGGGTCCAGCAGTAGCTCCCAGGGGAGCCCTCAAGGTAGGGGAGAATGCCGGCCCTTGTCCTGCCCCTGTTAGTCACCAGTCAGTCACCAGTCACCAGCAACGTGGTTCAGCTGCCTCTGGGCAGCTCTGGCCCATGGAGGCAGGGAGATCCCCTCCCCTCTGTGAATCTGCCCTTATCATCCCTTCTCACACCCCAAGATGTCCTACATTTGCTATGTCCTTTTGATGGGAATTGTCACTGTATGTGTAGACATTTGTACGTGTCATAAGAGCTATATGTATGTGTGGGTGTGCTTATATGCATGTATAATTCATGTGTGTGAAAAATACACATACATACACACACGTATTTGTAAGTATATGTCTATAACCAGATACGTGTATATAGTTGAGTGTAGCAAATTACAGTTATATAATTTGTGCATATGTGTAATCGGATGTATCATAATAATAGGTAAAAGTAGCTGGTTATATCTATGGTTTTGCATACATGAGTGTTCATGGACAGAAAATAGTAATTTATTACTTATTGTGTGTCAGGCACTGGTCTAAGTACCAAATATGGATTCATTCATTTAATCATCACCACAAGTTTATGAGGGAAGTATGATCAGTTCCCCATTTTACAGTGAGAAAACTCAGGCAAAGAGAAGTTAACTTCCCAAGGTCACACAGAGATGAAGTGGTGGTGGAGCTGACAGACCCAGTCAGGCTGCAGAGTCTGAGCTGTTACCTCCTCCACTGTACTGCTTTCATGTGTTATTGAATTACACGTGTATAGGTTTGCGTTTATGTCCATGCAGCTGTGTGTTACATGGCAGTGCATGTATGTCTGTCCATGAGTGTATATATAGTGTGTGTTGTGGCTGCCTGTGTATATGTTGCCCTGTGTGTGTGTGTGTGTGTGTGTGTGTGTGTGTGTGTTTCCCCTCACTGTCTTCTCACCCTCCTGCCAAATCCTGCTCCCTCCTGGAATCCCAATAACAATTAGCAGGCCTGGCCTTACTGCAGTGAAGGAATGGACCCCAGCTTCATCCTGTCTCTGGGGTATCCCAGACCCTTTAGCCAGGCAGTCCACTCAGTGTCCTCACCAGGCTGCAACCTTCAAGGCCAGCCAGTTCTCCCCGTGCCAGGGGGAGAGACTAAAGGAACCAGAGGCTCAGCCTAGGGGAGGTGAGCGCCAGGGTGGTGGTCAGGCATATACACTTTCCATTCTCTCTTGGGTAGCACTGGCAGTGAGGGCAAAGCTGGGCTGGGGGAGGAGGAAGGAAGGAGGCAGGCAGAGGTAATGGTGGGGAGCCACCTGATGAAGGGATGGGAGAAGAGGAGCCTACATCTGCCTCTGCTGCCCAGGCCAGCCTGGCTCTGCACCCTGTGTATCATGCAGCTCCTCCCTCCCCAAGGTCAACTCTAAGTGATACTCATTGCTGTACCACAGTCTTCTAGACCTCTGATGGGGTGCGCGCACATGTGTGTGTGTGTGTGTGTGTGTGTGTGTGTGTGTGTCTGTCTGTCTGTCTGTCTGTCTGTCCTCCCACCAATGCTGTGCATGAAAATGTGTTCTCTGAACCTTGGGGGTGGTGATGCTGCATTCACTCTGTATATTAAACATCCACTTCATGTATGTTGCATTTGTTTTAAATGCTGAGTATCCTTTGAATATATGGTATGAATATGTTTGTGTATTTCATGGCTATTGTCTGCATACGACTTGTATACACCTTCTGTCTACCTTTCATTTATGGTGCATGTGCCCTGCATATGGATTATTGTATATGTATATCATGGGTGCTACATTCCTGTTGAATATATATGGTATATTGCACATATATTGTGTACTACATGAATGTTATATGCACTTGGTGTTGTTCCGTTCATTTCACATTGTTCGCTACTTGCCAACTGCATACATATTTCATGTGTTGCATGTACATGCTATGTACTGCATGTGGCATCCATGCCCATGTACCACGTGTGACTCTTGTGTGTGCGTGTCGGGGGGGCTGTATGTGTTCATCTTCTGGCTTCAGACAGCTCCGCACAGGCCTCCCGTGTGCAAGTGGCCATCCAGACCTTGGATGAGAATGACAATGCTCCCCAGCTGGCTGAGCCCTACGACACTTTTGTGTGTGATTCTGCAGCCCCTGGCCAGGTGAGCCACTGAGACGGAGGGGTTGGGACCTCAAGACCTCCAGCTGCCCTCTCCACACAAGGCCTGTCTTCTTCCTCCCAGCTGATTCAGGTCATCCGGGCCCTGGACAGAGATGAAGCTGGCAACAGTAGCCGTGTCTCCCTTCAAGGTCCTGTGGGGCCCGATGCCAACTTCACTGTCCGGGACAACCGAGGTGGGTGGCCTCTTATAAACCATACCTCTGCCTGCCTCCTTCCTTCCTCCTCTACCACCCCCAACCCAGCCTGCCTGACCTGCCTGACCTGCCTGACCTGCCTGACCTGCCTACCTACCTGGGCCCTCCACCTAACAATGTAGATGTGGATTTGCACATTTGTTTATTGCAAACCTTCCCCTTAGGAAGCTGTCTCCATGGGCCAGACTGACTCTACTGGGAAGGTGTCCCAGGAAGTACCCTTAACCTTCCCTCTCTCATAGATGGCTCTGCCAGCCTGCTGCTGCCCTCTCGCCCTGCTCTGCCACGCCAGGCCCCCTACATGGTTCCTATAGAACTGTGGGATTGGGGGCAGCCAGCACTGAGCAGCACTGCCACCGTGACTGTCAGCATGTGCCGCTGCCGGCCTGATGGCTCTGTGGCATCCTGCTGGCCTGAAGCTCAGCTCTCACCCACTGGGCTCAGCACCGGGGCCCTGCTTGCCATCATCACCTGTGTAGGCACCCTGCTTGGTGAGTCAGACCACAGTGGGACATAGATGTGGGTGGGGTCCAGGCCTTCAGGGGTGTAGAAAGGAATCAGGATCCTGGATATAGGGAAATCCATCATAGGGCTCACAGGAGCCCTCATGCCTGGTTTGTTCCACTGCCTGATGCATCCAAGAGAAAAGCTCTGGCCGGTTATCCCTGACCTGCTTATCTGTAATGACAATAAGCCATATAAACTGTTTATTAAGCCCTGACTCTGGGCACATATGGCATTGGGCGTAACACTTAGGATATTTCATTTCATCCTTTCAACAGCCCTGCTGTAAATGCTTTCCCTGTTTTCCACATAAGAATCAATCTAAGAGTCAAAGAGGTTGAGAGAAGTTAGGCAACTCCCCATGCTCACACAACAAGTAAGGGATGAAGTCAGGATTCACAGGAGGTTTACCAGATGTCAAACCTAGGGCTTGCCACCCTTAGGCCACACTGCCTCCTCTGTCACCCAACCCTTCTGCCCGGCCCCGCCGGCTCAGCGGCCTGTGTGGCCTCTCCTCCAGCCCTGGTGGTGCTCTTCGTGGCCCTGCGGCGTCAGAAGCAAGAAGCGCTGATGGTGCTGGAGGAGGAGGACGTCCGTGAGAACATCATCACCTACGATGACGAGGGCGGCGGCGAAGAAGACACAGAGGCCTTCGACATCAGCGCCCTGCAGAACCCCGACGGGGCGGCCCGGCCAGCCCCCGGCCCACCCGCTCGCCGCGACGTGCTGCCCCGGGCCCGGGCTCCCCGCCAGCCCCGGCCCCCGGGCCCTGCCGATGTGGCGCAGCTCCTGGCGCTGCGGCTCCGCGAGGCGGACGACGACCCCAGCGTGCCGCCCTACGACTCCGTGCAGGTGTATGGCTACGAGGGCCGCGGCTCCTCTTGTGGCTCCCTCAGCTCCCTGGGCTCTGAGGCCGGCGGCGCCGCTGGCCCTACAGAGCCACTGGACGACTGGGGGCCGCTCTTCCGAACTCTGGCTGAGCTGTATGGGGCCAAGGAGCCCCCGGCCCCCTGAGAGCCAGGCTGTCTTGCCCGGCATGGTGGGGTAGCCCGCACAGGCCCTCTAAATGGGCACCCTGAGGTCCGGGCAGGCGGCAGCAGCCGAGGAACCCCAGGGTCCTCCCTTCCCTGTGTCCCTCCTCCCAGCTCCCACAGAGCAACCCCCTCCTTACCTCCCTCTCCCTGAGTTGCTGTCTCTATCCAGGGATCTCTGTCTCTGTCTGTAACACTCCCTGTCTGGGTCTGGGTTGTGTGGCTCCAACTCTAAATCTCTATGTTCTGTCACTGTGATTCCACTTTTTCCGTGACTCTGTTTTTGTCTCTTGGATTCTAAATCTCTCATACATGCTCTCTCTGTCATCCTTGCCCCAACACACATGCTCTGTGTCTGTCCCCTGCCCACATCTGCCTCCATTCTTTCTGGGTCCCTGTGACTGGCTCTTTGATTTTTTCCGTTGTTAATCCCAAAAGCAAGAGAAACTTCCAGCCACTGCTGCCCACCCTCCTGCAGCGGATGTTCTGCCCCAGGTCAGTGCCCCTAGACTATGTGGGGCACTGGTGGCCCGAAGCCCTTCCCCGCTTACCCCTCTAACTGGGCTCTCCTATCTTTACAGACCTGCCCGCATGGTTCCATCCATCACTCATGGCCTCATCCTATCTGTACTGGCCTCCAGCAGAGAGAGCGAGCCTGCCAACCTCCCAGGGGAGAGCTCCAGCCCCCCGCGTGGCCGCCTCCCTGGAGCTCTGCCTGTCCGTTGGCATCCCAGCTCTGGGCATTGTCTTGTGTGCTTCCCAGGCCCCAAGGAGAAGTGAAGGGAAGGAAAGCGGGAGGCAGCTGGGGAAGGGGAAAGAGGGAGGAAGGGGAGGGGCCTCCATCTCTAATTTCATAATAAACAAACACTTTATTTTGTAGAACTGAAGCCCTCTTCTGTTTCTACACTCAGGTTTCTGTATGGCACTTCACTGTGCCAAAGGGCGAGAGGAGAACCCTAAGCCTATCCCTTCCGGCTCATTCTTCTTTCCCCATTGGAGACCAGTCCACTTCAAATCCCTCTAGATAGAAGAGGGTTTAGGTTGATTCCATTCAGGGAGCAAGGAGATAATGACTTGTACTCTCCACTCCCATCACCAGCTCCCAAAGTTTCCTGTTCTCAACCTGTCCAAGGAAATTAAGATGTAGGGACTGGCCAGAGGGGAGGGTAGGAAGGAGGAGTAGAGGGTAAGGGCTACAGAGAAAAGAGGAGAGATCAAAGACGAAAAAGGAAGAGAAACTCCAGACTAGGAAAAACTGTGGGGAGTGGGCGGAAGAAGGGGCAAGACAGTCTCTCCTGGGACCAGTGGTGCCCACTGGGAAAAGAGTGGGCCAGGGTGAGACGGCACAGTCACACTGAATCTGGGCCCGCTGCCCCCACCTTTAACTGCCCTAGTCCATTGTCTTATTCTTCCTGGAGCACAGAGGAGAGAGAGGACCAGGGAGGCAGAATCAAACCAACTGGGTAGGAGCTGAGTGGGAGCAGCCAGCATCTCTCAATGTCTACTCCCTGAGCAGAGGAGGAATCCACCCAAGAATCAACGAGCACCCAGGCCTCCTAACTCCAGGAACTGCATGGCTCCTGTAGACATGAGTAGGTGAGTCAGGAAAGGTACTGGTGTCCCTGCCCTCTAAATATGGGATGCTGGCAATTGGGGAAAACCACTTCAATGCAAAAATGACTTCTCTTATACCTTTCGCGCCTGCTTGGTTAGGGCCACTCCAGTGCTGAAGTTGTCATTTCCTCTGCTGAAGGCTGGAACTGGATCCCTGACTGCCCAAAGGCCTGTGCAATTGCAGGCTGTCTGTCCCCTGAAGGCCTCAGGAGAAAGGAGACAGCATCCCACCCCAAGCAGGGTGTCAGAGGAACAGGGTCTTCTAATTCAGGGCAGGACGGACAAGATATCAATCCCTTTGGTCTCACCCTGAGGTCTGCATCAAACCTTCAGGAATAAGTGGAGAAAAGGAGGGACTGACTGCGGGCCACTCCTAGGTAGTGACAGGCAAACTAAGTGGGGTGTGCACCTTCGCCTGCTCGTCCAGCCCTCCCTAGCACCCTTCTCCAGTCCTCCCCAACTCATTAAACTTAGAGGGGGGAAAAAAAAGGCATAGGGAAGCAAGGTTGTCAGCAATATCCTTGGGCTTATTTCTGGTCTCAAATACCTCATCATCTGGAAGGAAAGAACCTGTCAAAGGGAGTGAAGAGGAGCAAAAAAGTGAAGAGGAGGGAAAAAAAGGAGGAGAGGTGATGGGAGGAGACACAGGAAGGAGGGCTCCCCTCCTGTTCTTCCCTCTCTGAGTTCCATCCTCCCTCCAAGTTTGTGGGAAGTGGTGGGACACAGAGCATCCCAGGTGACTGGGCTACACTCATATAACAGAAAGCCTTTGGCTGGGCTCAGGTGGCAATCGCAGGCCCCAGACCCCCAATCCTTCCCTCCATTTCTCACTCCTGGGGCCTCAGGATAGGGGTGGGAATATGCAGAAGTACTGAACTGGTGGGGTGAGCCCTGACCCCACCTCCTCTTTACTCTGGAGCATTTTCGCAAAAGAGGTGACAAGGCCTGGCATTCTCCCTGATAAGGAGCCGCTCTCCTTATCCAGCTGTTGTTCCTTCTTTTCTAGTCTGTGTTCTGTCTCTGCACACAGGAACCACACATGCATCAACTGCCACACTCATGAGCACACGCCTATCCCAGATCACTCACTCATACTGGGACACAAGACCCACACACATCTCTGCACCTGGAGATGCACTCTTTTATGCCTGAGTCCATCAAACACTTAAACTCTGGGCAAAAGATGCCCTTCCTACTGTGCTCCTCCAGGACTAGGCTGGCCCAGGGTACCTGATCTCCAGTTATCATTCTCAGAGTCCCACTCCTCTTCCCCTGAGGCTGAGGAGTAGGCAACGGGTGAGGAAGGCTTGCTGTGGAGGCCATGGGCAGATTCTGGACCCTGGTTTGAAGGCTAGTCCTCCTGTACTGGGCACCCTTCTGCAGCCTCTTTTCGCCACCACAGTTTCCTGCCCTTGGCTGCCACTGCTTTCCTTCCTGGGGCTCTCTGACCTTTCCTCCCTCCTCCTCAGTCACCCCTGAAGGCCAGAGCCTGGAGGTCTCCTCTGTCTGGCCAGCTCCTATCTGGAGGAACCCTTAGTCTGAGGTACAAAGTTGGGGCTCAGGGCTGGGCTGGAGGCTGGGAGGAGTGCCTGGAGGGAGGAAAGGTGTCTATTATCCTTGAGACTGGAAGCTGTAAGAGTGGGATGAGAGAAAGAAGTTTCAGCAGCCTCCCTTTAGGTCCCATCTCTTGTTTGACTGTGCTTTTTCCTCCGCCTGGGGAGGGAAGGATTGGGGAGGTGTCTGTCCTGGAGCTGTTAGCCTGCATCTCCAAGTCAGGGCTTACAGGCGAGGGGGCCAGGAGGGGCAGGAGGAGATGTGCTAACCTGACAAGTCTCACTGGCATAGCCCCCTCCTTCTTTCCTGTATTCTCCAGAGAGAGCTACAAGAAGGAGAGGCTAGAACGAAGGCAAAGGGAAAGAGAGGGGGAAAAAAAGAAAGGAGGAGGAGAAGTCAGGCAGTGGCAAAGATAGACCCAAAAGAAGAGTACATGGGCAGCTATGAGTGGGCTGTGGCAACGGCTCCAGGCCCTGGCAGGTAGGGCTTATGAGGCTTTGTGGGAGCCGCCTCCCTGGGCTCACTCCTCCACGCCCTGTGGTTTAGTCATTCCGGGACACCAGGCGGGCCTTAACCCAGCTATTTCCCCCACCTCCCTCCCCAGATGCCTGCAGGACTGTCCTCATGGCAGGGAGGAAAGGCAGGGAGAGGACCTGAGAGGAGAAGCTGTGCTGAAGGAGCACTTCTTTGGAGCAGAAGTTCTGGGTCCAAGCCTCACCTCTGCCACTTACCGTGTGACCTTGGGCGAGCTTTCCTCTTCTGTAGTGAGGATAATTTTTACCTCAGAGTTATCATGACAACTGCATTCCGTAAAGGAATAATCATTACAGTCATTAGCATCAAATGCGGTGGGGGTGGGGGGAGATGTTATAGCAGAGGAGTAGAGGAGATGTGAGAAGCCCATCACCATCCACTAGGTGTCTACGCTGCACTGCCCTGCCTCTCCCAGCCTGGGCCCTCTGGGCTACTATTTCCTTCTGGCTACCCCACCTCAGTTAAGACTCTGAAGCTGAGACAAGGACTAGAATGGGGGGAAGAAGAGAGACCAGCGATAGGATGGAAAAAGGCAAACAAGAGGATGACAAGCAAAAAGGGTCTAGCACCTAGCACAGTGTCAGGCAAGCAGCAGGCACATTGTGAGGATCTGCTGAAAGAAGGACTTGGCACCAAGAAGGAGGCTAGAGCAATCTATTGGGCGTCAATAGGAACATGCTGGACAGAGCCATCAATAGCTCTGGGAGGCAGAAAGAGATGGAGACTTGAAACAAATGATGCCAGCCACCCATAAGGGTTGGAGCCAGAGCCTGTGAGGCTGCTTCCTCCATCTACTCCCTGGGCTGGGCCCCCCTCAAGTCCTGAGGCTTCTCACAGAGTCTCAGTCTCTACAGGGAGCCTGGAGTCTCCTGGTACCAGCCCAAGGGAGAGTTCTCCACCTTCGCCAGCTCTGTGGAGAGTGGCAGGCCTGAGATGGGCCTGGCTGGCCTCCTCCTCCTCTTGCTTCTCCAGCTCCGAGAGCTTCTGCAGCTCAGAGTACAGCACCCAGGCATCATTGCGTGACACGTACTCCCATCCACTCTCTCGCACATGAAAAAGGTCTACAGAACCCCCAGAGTAGCCATCGCGGTGGGTGGCATGGGCCACAGCGCAGCGAGCCAGGGTGTAGGCTTCCTGGGTGGTCATGTCGTAGCGGTAGCCACGGTCTAGCACACCATAGGCATAGGGAGACCCAGAGCCCACCGAGAAGATGTCCCCCTCTAGACGGGTGCCATCGCTGTAGACATAGAAGAGGGCAGGACCGGAGCAGTCCCAGCCACACAAGGCAGTGGCCACACACAGATCCAGTCCCCGGTAGCGAGACATCATGGCTGACAAGAGTTTGGCAGCACCGGCCACACTGGGCAGCTGACCTTCTCTCAGTGCCCGCAGCCTCAGCTCCCGCTGTAGCACCCGGTACCAAGTGGCACAGTCAGCAGAGGTGCCAGAAGTGGTGCCCAAGAGGTGCTGGTGAACAGGGATGATCTTGCATGAGGCTGGACATGCCACGTAGTTGTCACAGGAAGAACGGGTGTCAGCCGCAGCAATGACTCCATGACGGAAGCGAAAGGCCAGGGTGGTGGTGCCGTGAGCCAGCCTGGGGCCATGGGTCTGCAAGAAGGTTTGAGGGTCACAGCCCCGGGGCACAGCCCAGCCACCAGCCTGAGGCAGGTGAGGTAATAGTTCCAGGGTGCCGGGGGCCTGCCACTTGCATAGATCCTGCAGAGCCATCCCTGGGGCTGAGTGAAGGTTTGAAGGAGCAAGGCAGGGATTTGCAGGCTGGGTCAGGTGAGAGAAGGACGCTAAGGAAAAGCTGATCTGCAGCCAGAACCAGCAAGGAAGGCATGTGATCTGTGGCTTCTCTTCTCCCTAACCCCAAATCAAGCTTGGGGACTGGCTTGAGAAACAGCCCCCTCCTCCTCAGAGACCACTGAGGGGAGACAGGACAAGGCCAGTGGAGTCTACAGCGCTGGGAAGACGCTGCCCCTGACACACCTAAGCGTCACCCAAAGAGTCTCTTGTCTGTCATCCTTCAAGCACCTGGAGTGGGGTAGGAGTTGGGGTAACTGCCAAGGAAAGGAGGCACAGGCAGAGGAATAGAGCTGAATTCATCTTGTTTTTCCTGTCCCTGCCCTGAAAAAGCTCCCGGCCTAGGAGGAGGAATAAGACAAGTCAGTGCTCTGAAGTAGTCAGAATAGGGTGCTGTGGCCCCATCGAGGCAGTTCTGAATATTGGGCTTTCACCTAAGAGGTATGGGGCCAGAGAACTATGACACTCAGCTCACACTTTTGCCTCATAGTCAAGATGGGGAAAGAGAAATGGACTGAGACAAGGACAAAAGAGAAAAAGCCAGTGAGCCTTGGTGGGGCTGAAGGGTGGCTGGGTACTGAGGGGCCAGGGGGAAGGGAAACTTAAACCTCTCTTTCTCCTCTGCTTTGGGGGTGAATGTAAACCTTCATCTGCATACAAACATGGCATTCCTGACAGTTTTCCGGGAGTATAACTTCTCTGATTTGTGTTATGGTTCTGAGGATATAGCTAAAAGGATCTAATGACCTTCTCTCCTGATTCCCCTTCTACCCAATAGTTCACAATGTCAAGAGACTGGTTTGTACATCCAAGGCAGGAGGAACAACTGGCTTGGACCCTATAATGATGAGTCTAAGTCTTAAACCAACCGGGGCAGTCATGGGGTGGAGTTGGTGGACTCTGACAACTGGCCCTTCAGAAAGACAAAGTAGACTGGGACAGAGTAACAACGGCTTCTAGCACCACATGGAGTATATTTTACTAAACGTTGTAGCTCAAAGGGGTGCTGTGGGAATGAGTTTATTTGAAGAAATAGACCCACACACGAAGAAAGAGCATGGCCCCTCCAGACACCGTGATGGTAGGACTGTGGCATCACAGTTACCTGCAGTCTCAGGACTAAGGGCAAGTATAAACATGTCATAAGAAGACTGGAGAAACCAGGAGGTCACGCTAAAGTCTAACCAGTCCTTCAATCTTCCTTTATGTAGGATCACTTGGAAATTTTACTAAAGAGATAAGAAAAGAATGTCTCTTCTTTGTAAAGACTAAATCTTAGACTTTTTATACATGGATGGATTGCCACTTTCTTAGGTCAGGCCATTATCAAATCATATCTGGATGGCTAGCTGAATGGCCTCCTAATTGGCCACCCTCCAGTCTCCTCATCTAATCTTACCATCCATGCTAACAAGTTTTCCTAAGGCATCACTCAAATCCTCTCTTTTCTCTACTAAGAAACCTCAAAAGGCTATGAGATCAAATCCACTCCAGGCTGGCATTTAAGGCCCACTATGGTCCAATCCTATGGTCCATCTACCACAATCTCTTTCATACTACCTCCCACTTCCCCTTCATCTATTTGAATTTTATCCTTCAAAGTCTGGCTCTGAAGTAGTCAGAATAGGGTGCTGAAAATTCTGAAAATTCTTCTCAGATATAGGCTGAGAGAGGAGAACCTGAAGGTTTGGGGAGCAATGAGATCTCATTGGTATTTATGGAAATCAAGCCAGATGTTTTTGGCAAAGCCTTCCTGGATCCCCAACCTCATCCCAATCTCTACTGACCTTCTGTCCTACCTATGAACCTATTTCCCCACCCTGACCTTATTAAGATATAATTGACATAATATTGTGTAAGTTTAAGGTGTACAATGTGATGATTCGATACATATATATAGCAAAATGTTTACCTCAATAAGGTTAGTTAATACATCCTTCATCTCACATAATTACCACTTTTATTGTTGTTGTTATGGCAGGTGAGAACATTTAAAAATCCACTCTTAGTAACTTTCAAATATACAATATACTATCATTAACTATAGACATCATACCATGCTGAGATCCCCAGAACTTACTCCTCTTATAACTAGAAGTTTGTACCCTTTGACCAACATTTCCCCATTTCCCTAACCTCTACCCCTGGCAACCACCACTTTATGCTGTTTCTATGAGTTTGGCTTTGTTAGATTCCACATATAAGTGAAATCACATAGTATTTGTCTTTCTCTGACTTAGTTCACTTAGTATAACACCCTCAAGATTCCTCCATGTTGTCAACAAATGGCAAGATTTCATTCTTTTTATGGCTGAATAATATTCCATTAGATATATATACTATTTTCTTTATCCATTCATCCATCGATGGACACTTAGTTGTTTCCATGTCTCAGCTATTGTGAATAGTGAACATTTGGGTGCCGATATCTCTATGAGATAGTTGATTTCATTTCCTTTGGATAAATACCCAGATGTGGGACTGCTGGATCATATGTTCTATTTTTAATTTTTTTAGGAACCTCCACATCATTTTCCATAGTGGCTGTGCCAATTTACATTCCCACCAACAGCAGCACTTATCATTTATACCTCTCCTTTTGAGGTCCCTCTGAGTAGGGAACTAATGTAAGATAAGCTGGGAACTGATCATGGAAGACCTTGAATGCCTCGCTTAGGAGCTGAACTTTATTATACATTTTAAAGCAGGTAAGTGATAAGATCAAGATGGTGTTATAGGAAAATCTATCTGGTGCTGTGCAGAATGAATTAGAAAGTACAGTTTTGCCCCAGAAAATCAAGAGAATATTCAGTAATTCAGGAGTGAGGAAATAAGTCAAAGGTGGTATCAGCTGCAAAGAAAAGAATGTAGGAAGCATTCTGGAAGAAGAATCAACAGGACTTGGCAATTCGCTGGATGTGGAGGAAAAGAAGGGGAGTTGTCAAAGATGAGCCAGGGCTTCAAGGCTTTGTGACTGGAAGAACATTGTTGTCACACTTTCATGTACTCATCTGGCAAACATTTACTAAGCACACAGTGGGCACGGAGATGAATAGTAGAGAAATACCTGTCTTTAAAAGGTCATAACCCAGTAGGCGATAAATGTACACTTATAACAAGGCAAAATGTGAAATTACTTTAGAAGAGGTACAAATGCTATTAGTGACACAGTAAAAGAATCACAGAGAAGTCAGGAGAACTAGTTGTACTGCAGAGGTGACTGCAAAATAATACCTGCTCGATAAACCTACTCTGCATTTTCCATGCCATCCAAGTGTGAGACACAAATAAAGATCTTCTGCTTCATTACATTCTGATGGTTGGGCTTGGAAAGGGTTACCGAATTTCAGCATTAAAAATACAACACATGCAGAATCTGCTGGGGAAGAGGAGGGGCTGAGTTGGGCATCAGAGGAAAGTGGAATTTAGATATTGATGGATGTTGCTGCTGGAATCCAACAAGGAAGGCCAGACACTGACTTCACAGGCAGCGACATATTATACCCTTGTCCACTTCCTTGCTTATTATGGTTCCCAAAGGGTTGAAAACTGAAGGTGGGTGGAGAGAGGGAGAGACGATGAAATACAGCACATTTCTGAATAAAGAGCTTGTTTTAGAAAGCTTAAGTTAGAGAACCTCTTGGTACATCTTTATGGAGCCCCAACTCTCCTCCAGGCTCTAAGATGGTAAATGACTATTGACTCAGTTATTTAGGAGATGAACTGAGAATCTAGTTTGTGGATTAACTGGCCCTTTGCTTTTCCTTTTTTATTCTTCTATCTGCTTTTTGGGCTCTTCATTACTTATTAGAATTTCTACCAGAGGGTGGAAGTAAAGAATATTTAATCTTAAAAACCGGTTACTGACCTGGATACGTGGTGATTAACACTATCAAACAACAAGAAGTGTAGCGATTTTATTTCGCTGTGCTTTTACTACAAACTACTGTGGTTTAACTTTTTTAATAGGAAAATGACCTCAGAGTAGATCATCATTGTATCCAGTAATAGAGGGTGCCCTTAAACAAAATGGCAATTTCAGTCGCGTTAATGGAGTGCTGAATCAGTAGCGATCCATGTAAACTGTTGCTTGGACACCGGGCTGGGCAAAGACGACTTGCCGCTAAAGTTTCAGAACCAATTTTCAACCAGTCACGCCCTTTTCAAAGATGGCGGGCCCCACTTCTCTTACCCAATGTGGACGTTTCCGATCGCTTCCCAGGAACTGAAGGTTAATCTAACCCAGTACTACTTCAATGACCAAAGCTAAAATGGCAGCCACATCCCTTTAGAATTTACAGGTAGGGAAGCCACTTTTTATTTTTATTTTTCCCCGATCAATTAAAACGATCTCTTATGTCTGGCTCTTCTTTTTTGGAGGCGTGGTTGCCAGGAGTTAAAATGGCTCCTCCCTGGGATAGATTTAATAGGAAGTGAAGCTGTGACCACAAGGCGTTGCCCGGCCATTCTCTACTTGGCGTTCGCGGAGGCAGTTCCTTTTGCCCATACTAGAGATGGCGCTGGCCAGCGTGTTGGAGCGGCCGCTACCGGTGAACCGACACGGGTTTTACGGACTCGGGGGTCGTGCGGATCTGTTAGACCTCGGTCCAGGTAGCCCCAGTGATGGGCTGAGCCTGGCTGCGCCCAGCTGGGGTGTCCCAGAGGAGCCAAGAATTGAAATACTTCATGGAACCACCACCCTAGCTTTCAAGGTGCGAACCCAGCCACCGAGCTGGGCTTAGTCCCGCGCGCCCGCGCCCTTCCCGGCCTCTCGGCCTCCCCGCCGGACTGGAGCCCACGGTGGTCGCGGCCACGAAGCCTAAGCTTAGGCTCGGGCCTCTCGTCCCGACCCCGGCGGTTTCGCTTTCATTGCCCCAGAAGGCCTCAGTTCTCGCTCTGGCCAGAGATAGCGGGGGGAGCGGTGGGGTTAGGGGCTAAGTGGGAGAAGGAAGCCGAGGCTGCTTGGTTTGATTCCTAGGCGACCCCAAGTTGCTTCTGTCCAGGATAGGACAGGTCGCAGAAGCAATGAACATTGGCAAAGGGAAGGCAGTTGTAACCATTCACCAAAGGTTTTGGAAACTGGGCGGCCCCTCTAGGCGAGAGTAACCAAAACGCTATGGCAAGAGAGGGAAGCTTGGTGAGAAGGACCTCTGTACTAGAAGCCAGACTGTTGAGATTCCTGGCCCAGCTTTGCAATAACTAGCTTTACGATCTCAGGCAAGTCATTTTATCTCATTAATCCTCATCTATAAAATAGAACATCGTTTATACCTGTGTCACAGGACTGATGTGAAGCTCAAGTGACAATATGCGGGCAAATATATTGTGAAGTACAAAACGACGACAGAGAAAGATGTTCTGGGTTTGCATAGATGCAAAAAGAAATATGAAGGAAGTGTTTTTGTGGTCTGATGTGGCCTGCTTGGTGTTTTCCTCTGATTTTCAGTTTCAGCATGGAGTCATTGTTGCAGCAGACTCTCGGGCCACAGCGGGTGCCTACATTGCCTCCCAGACAGTAAAGAAGGTGATAGAGATCAACCCCTACCTGCTGGGCACCATGGCTGGGGGTGCAGCGGATTGCAGCTTCTGGGAGCGGCTATTGGCTCGGCAGTGTCGAATCTATGAGCTTCGAAACAAGGAACGCATCTCTGTAGCAGCTGCATCCAAGCTGCTCGCCAACATGGTATATCAGTATAAAGGCATGGGGCTGTCCATGGGCACCATGATCTGTGGCTGGGATAAGCGAGGCCCTGGTGAGTTAAGCTTCAACCACATGATTCTTGGGCTGACACTACAGAAAGGAGGGGTTGGGTGAACAGATTAAGTGGAACAAAGGGCTTTGGGTCAGTGCTGAGGATTTGTTGGTTAATTTTTCAACCCTTCTTTCTCTTTGTTCAATTCACAGAATGCACTGTAGTGTAGGAAAGGGCATGGAGTTAGACCAGCTGTGTCATTGACTACCTGTGTGACCTTATGCAGATTGCTTATTTTCTCAGTCTGTTTCATCATCTAACACACATAAAGCATGTAGTGTCTGGCACATAATGTTTTTCCTTCTGTTGTCTCTCCCATAAAATAATAATACCTACCAAGAGTGTATTTGAGAATCAAAGTGCATATTAATAGACATAAAAACTCTAGTTAGTGCTACCCAATAGAAATACAATGTGAGCCACACGTGTGATTTTAAGTTTTGTAATGAATATATTTAAAAAGTAAAAAAAAAAAAAAAAAAGTGAAATTAATTGTATTCATTTAGTCTAAAATATTGTCATTTTGGCATATAGCATTAACTGCATTTCAGGTGCTCAGTAGCCACATGTGGCTAGTGTCTGTTGGTCCATGAAACTCCGATATATAGAAAGTAGCCACTCAAAAGTCAGTCATTTCTCTTCTTTTTTTTTTTTCTTTAGGGAGTCTTTGGCCTGGAAGGAGTCTTGATGTTCATCTTATTTCCTTGCTTGATATACTCACCCTAAGTGCTGTTCTATCATCTCTGAAAAGAAATTTTTTAGCCTAATTTCCTTTCCAGTATATATAAAAGTTCGTCAGGAAGTTCAGCCTTGTGTCTGATGTCAGTTTCTCTTCAACCAATTTTGAATGTCCTTTTAGTCAAGCCGGAATATAGCTTGTCACTTTCTTTGTAATTTTCCCCCTTGATGCTTGAAAATAGTTATTCTTTCCGTTTTTTTGTTTGTTTGTTTGTTTTTTGCTTCATTCAGTTTTTACTTCATTCATTTACCTGCTTACTAATATCTATTGAACAGCCATAGGATACCCACCACTTTTTCACTTGCTTTGGAGAATATCAGTTCACTGCTCAATAGAGGATAAATGAAGAGATTCAAAAGTAAATGTGAGAGAGGAGCTCAGTTTGTTACTTTGGAAACAGACACTTTTCTCTTTGAAAGGTGTTAAAGGACAGTTTCATACACCTTGTGTGGTCCAAAGAAGCATTTTGGAAATGCCGCTTAGAACCTTCAACTATTCGGTTTGTTCGAGGTGATGGAAACAGTGTATGAGAGTACAGAAGCTTGCTTGCCAGAAAAACTCAGGAAGCTAGAGCATAACTTAAATGGTACCTTCTCAAGAAGCCTTCCTGACAACCTGTCCTGTTCAGGATGAGTCAGCCCCTTGCCACAGAAGTCGACTGAAAAAGGATCACAGATTACTTAATTCAAGGCTTAATGAGATTAATACCATTTTTAAAAGAATCAGTAAAACGCTGAAGGAGTTTTGAGGAGGAGGGGATTACTTCTGATGGGAAGAATTGGGGAAGGCTTCATGGATAGGTGGCAGTTATCCAAGATGTGAAAATGAGAGGAAAGAGGCATAATGAACAAAGGAAGGGAAGAAAGAAGCATGAAGTTTTGCGGGGAGTAACCGGAAATCCGCAGTTTAATTGGAACTAAGGGTATATGAAGAATAGTGATCCAGAAAGGTAAACTGGAACCAGATGGTGAGCCAGCTACGCAAGGTAGTGGCAGTGGAACTGAGCAGGATTATGGTAGACATTAGAATCATCTGAACCTGAAAACTGATAAGGGCAGTGGTTCTCAACCTGGCTTGCATTAATCACCCGCAGAACTTAAAGTATAAGCCCTTTGCTTGTTCCCAACACCAGACCAATTGAAAAAAATAGATGGAGTAAGTCCTAGGCGTCTTTTTAAAAAGCTGCCTTAGATGATTCTGATGTAAAGTGAGAATTGAGAACCACTGAAATAGGAAAAAGATTAGTGAAGGCATTGGCAGAATTTGAATTATGGATTAGTGGAACACAAAATAGATGATTTTGGTAGGTAATGGAGAACCATTGATAGTATTTGAGGACAGGAAGTTTGCATCTGAATTTGGTGACAAAGGCACCCTTTTGCAGAGGTCTAGCAGGCAGCTGGAATTGATAAAAATTTTATTAAAATATGTGTTTAAATTTTCATCAATACCAGAGGTTGGCTAACTTTTCAGAAAGGGCCAAATAGTAAATATTTCATGCTTGCAGGCCATATGGTCTTTGTCTCAATTACTTAACTCCTGTTTTAGCATAAGAGCAGTCATAGACAATATATACACAAGTGGGTGTGTCTGTGTTCCAATAAAACTTTATTTACAAAAGCAGGTCACTGGCCTGGCCAACCCTTGGTCTATACCGGCGCTGTCTAATAGAAATAAAACGTGAACCATAGGTGTAATTCTAAACTATAGTAGCCACATTTAAAAAGTAGAAAAAGGAAATTAGCTTTAATAGTATATTTTATTTAACCCAGTAGATCCGAATCATTTCATCATGTGGTGCTAGCTTCATTTCAGATGCCTGGTAGTCACATGTGGCTAGTGGCTACCATACTGGACAGTGCAGGTTCTACAATATGATTTAGAACTCTAGGCTTTATTCTCTACTGTGTGATGTGGGTCTTGTGCCCCAAATAGTCTAAGCTTTGAGGGTGAGGATTATTTTAAATATTATCTCCCACAGTACCTGAACTTCTGTGCTTGAAACCTAAGTCATTTGACTTATACTTGCTTTTTGATTGTACAGAGAGGACAGACAAGGCAGTTACTACAATGTGAGGTGAGATGGGGTGGTATGTTGTAGAATTCCGGAGTCTTAACATTTAATTTCATTCTTTTAGCTGGTTTTTTTTTTTTTTTTTTTTAAGTAATTTTATAGAAGTGCTTTTTTTTCTAGTATTTCTGTTGGTCTCCTCTGGGTTCAAGAGTGTTGGAGAACTGTTGCCTTGGAGGATGAATTAGATGTCAAAAGGGGTGGTCATTTGTTTTCTTGCTAACATCATCTCTCTTTCCAGGCCTCTACTATGTGGACAGTGAAGGAAACCGGATCTCTGGGGCCACATTCTCTGTGGGTTCTGGTTCTGTGTATGCATATGGGGTCATGGATCGGGGTTACTCCTATGACCTGGAGGTGGAACAGGCCTACGATCTGGCCCGTCGAGCCATCTACCAAGCCACTTATAGAGATGCCTACTCAGGAGGTGCGGTCAACCTCTACCATGTCCGAGAAGATGGATGGATCCGAGTCTCCAGTGATAATGTTGCTGATCTACATGACAAGTACAGTGAATCTACTCCCTGAAGGAGGGTAGATGTAGCTGCTTGCATTTCTTGGGGTGACTGTTGTTGGTAATATGCATACAGCTCCCCATCCTATAGTGGAGGGGTCCCCAATTGAATTATTTTTTTTTAAGCTCTGGTGCATTGACCTCTGTGTTACCAGTTAGTTGTTAATGAGCTGCTGCAGAGGTGATGATTTGTTTTACTTTCTTGGATGTTAACATTACACTACTCAACCTGACCTCAACCTGTGTTGTGTCTTTTGTCCACACTGTCCCTCCTCCAGGCACTTTACAGTCAAATAAGCTAGGACAGTGGGAGGGAAGTGGCTATAATTACAGGAAACTGTGGTGTGAAGATATTGTCTAGTGAATACGTTAACGTCCCCACTCATGAAGCTAATAACAAAGGAGAAGGAGAGAGAGACAGGAGGAGGGAGAGACTTCCCGATTTCGTTTGCAAAGAGATGAAAAGTTGATGAGGTGGAAAGATGCACAGGGCTGTATGAGGCAGAGCTGCAGAGGAAAAAGCTCTCACCCTGTGGTGGGGGAGGGAAGGCTGATGCTACATGCAGAGCAAAAAGGTGAAGAAGGTAAATTTTGAATCAAACCAATTGGGAAGGGAAGGCTTGGACCCTGGGAAAAGGGAGGATAAAAAGGTGAGTGTGAGAGCATTAGTGACCACAAGCTTGGTGTCCCTCCAGTGTGTTTATGTTCAGCACAGAGAGGAATGATGGTGGGCTTATGTCCTCCTGGGCAGGAAGAAGCACAAAATCGTCACTGGAATGTGTGGGTGGGGAAAAGGCCCTGCTGAGAGCAGAGCGATGGCTGATTTATCACACCCAGCACTGAAGGGGTTCCCAAGCTATGGTGGCAGCAGATGGCAAGGCCTTCTGTTAAAGAGAAGACATCGACATAGGGGACTTAGAGGAGGTTGATGGGAGAAACCTTTAAAAAATGGGAGAGGAGGGCATAAACAACACTGCTTTGTATTTAGTTAGCAAGAAGGAAGAAAGTGGTTTGTGAGGGTGACAACCCAGTGTCATGTTTTGAGGCTGAGGGGTTGGGAGGGGTCGTCCATAGAAATAGGGAGTAAGGCCTCTTCTCCCCCATGTTGTGGCTACCAGCCTTTCTTGTACCCTCCCTTCCCCCTCAGCCTGTGCACTTGCCTTATTGATTGATGAGGACTGTCGGCCAGGAACTGATCGAGGTTTGTTAATTGCATTTGTCAAATGCAGGGAAATTGGGAATTAGTAAATTTGGAAGAAGGAGTTTGGAAAACAAATGACACTCAAGCCTAAGGAGATTCATTTTGCTGAATAGTGCCTCAGGAGCCCCTGGAGTCAGAGATCTGCTAGAATGGACCTGGCCCTACTCTCAGGGAAGCAGGAAGGAGCCGTCGGCCGTGGTGAGCTGTGTGAGGGGCACAGATACAGCCATCCTCTCACTTAAGACATTGGTTTGCAGATCATTTTAAAAATTAGAATTTTTTTTTTTTTTTTAAATGAACTCATGAGAAATCCCAACAACTTAAATCAAATCAGGTTAAAATGGAGTTGGAGGGTCCTGAGCTTCAACCATTGAGCTTCCCCCTCCCTGGAGCCACTTCTCAAAACACTCCTTTCCCTACCCCCGCACCTATACACACACATAATTCCTGGCACTTCTAGGAACCCCAAGGAACACAACCTGAAAATAACTGCTCTGAGAAAGAACCTTGAGGGTGGAAAGAGTACTGAAGATCAGAATTCTTTTACGTGACCCCAGAGAGCATAAGACTCCCTAGGCTCTTAGGCCATGAAAGAAAATTCAGTCTGGCAGGAAGAGATGGTCTTGAAGCAAAGCCACCCTTTCTCTGTTTCTGTCTCATGCCTGGCTTTGGCAGTGGTGTGGCTGTTTAATGTAAACACCTATTCTACACTGGTCGAGTCTTTAAGTTCAGGCAAGGAAATTCATAACCAACAGTCCCATGTTCTGTTCTGGCATATCCCTGTTTCCCCTCCCGGATCTTGGATGAAAGCAGGACTCAGAATAGAAGAGATCAGTTTGTGGTAGGTTTTCTGGAAAAGTAGAGCGGAGGTAGAGGAAAACTGCAGGTCTCTAGGCCAGTGCTATCCCCTGTGTACAGTGTGGTTTCTTGCTGCTGGGGACTGATGGGGAGTTGGCTTTGCAGTTGTATGTCTCTGCTTATATGGGATGATGGATGCTGCACAGCGTTGGAGAGATGCTGTTGAGTGGAGTGTACCAGTTCAGGGACTCCCATCAGATTCATTTCCCAGTGCAGTCCTCTTGACAAAGGATGATGGAAAAGAAATTGCCTTAAATAGCTGGAAGATTAATTTCTCTCAGCAGTTCCCAAGCGTCCAAGGTACAGGGCTCTTTAAGTGATGTCTGACAATTTCTTCTTCCACAGATAGCTCAGTAACACCAAAATCTGACTCCTCAGGGTAGGTGATGGGACTAATCTGATTAAATAAGGAGCAAACACTCCTAGAGGCCCCGGGCTTTCTCTTGCTAGCAGGGAAGGCTGTGGGGTTGAAGGCAGATGTACCCTCTAGCATCTCCACATCAGGCAAGGGAGGGCTTTGGGGAGTGGCATTGTACTTTGGAGTGAGTAGAATGTTCATGAGGGAAGGTAAAAAGATCGACAAGGATGGGGAAAGGAAGGGCACAGTGAAAGCAAATCAGGGACTGAAGCATAATAGTTACTGAGTGTTCCCTCTTTAGGCAAAACCAGAAGGTCAACGTCTCTTGATATCCTCCTCAGCTAGCAAATGAGAAAACTGTCAAAGCTATTTGGGGAGTGGAAGGTTACATCCTTTGAGGGGAAAGAAAACAACTGATTTATTCTGGTCTATGGATTCTATGTGGTCTGTCTGTTAGGAGAGAGAAACGAGGTAGAGTGAAATGGGAGTAAGGTTTAAAAAAAAGCGGAGGGAAACTCTTGAGGGAGCATGTCTCTTGTCTCAGAACTAAGGAGAGTGATTGGGTTAATGGAGAATTTACATGAGCATATCTCATTTGGTGAGTACAGTTAAGATTTTTTATTTTCTGTTATTTTTGTTTGTTCTAGTAGATGAGCCCCTCCTGTCAGCCTATAGCAGCGGATTAAGTACTTTGAAACCTACCAGCAGTAGTGACCTCAAGACATGATTAAGTGCTTTATGATTTAAAATATACGTATATTGCAACCAAGCATCTCTACTGTTTTTTGTTTCTTGTTTTTAAATTCTAGTTTCCCTTCAGGAAGCCAGAATCATATTGGGAAAGCTTTAATTATAGTGGGCAAGAGGAGAGAGCAAACACAGCAATCAGAACTGCCCTCATCAGCAGCTGCTGCCACCTCCTGCCTGACCCAGACCACCCCCTCCATTCCCCCCCTCCCACTCATGTCAGCTGACTGTCCACATGCCTGCAGTGCTCCCCAGGCTTGGCCTCAGAGCCAACTTCTTGCTTCCAGGGGCTATGCCCCACTGAAGCATTTCAATAAAAAACATTTCTAAAATGTCCCGTTCACAGCTGTTAGTGGGTCAGGCAGAAGAAATTCTACCCACGTCAGCTTCTCGGGTTTATTTAACCCAACTCATTTTTCCCTGAAGCTTTTGCCTCTGAGTTAGGTGCCAAGCCTAAGTTGGTACTTAACTCTTTATAGTCCAGATTTAGCTGTCATCAGCCATGAATAACTGAACTAGTTTATTTGATAGAAAATCCAATACTGTGGATTCGGCCTCTTCTGATGCCTTCCCCTACTCCCCCCACCCACCACCATCCTCTCAGGCTGTCCTTTCTTTCTAATCTCTCTGTTTGGTTTCATATTTTTCTCTCTGCTCTCACTTTATAAAAATTCCATTTTCTTTCCTATGCAAGATTTAAATAAAAACCAATCAATCAATAAACCAAGTGCTGCTTATGGACTTACATGAGAAAAGGTTATCACTAGCTGCCGGGTACCCAAAAAGCTGGTATTACAGGGGGAAACAGATGGAATGTCAGAAAGTGAGCCAGAGAGAACGAGAGACAAATGAGAGACAAACAGAAAAGTGACTCCTGGACAGCAAGAGTGAGATTGAGCAAAATGACGAAGGAGACATGGACGTGGCCGCGAAGATGGATGGAGACATTGATGGGCAGAGCTGGACTGTGAAGGAGGTGGGGGGAGGTCAGGGAGAGGGAGGGGAGACTAGGAAAGACAGTGATATAGAGAGTGGGCAGAGAAATAGGGAAGAAGGAAGCGGCTGGAAGCTAATGCACAATGAAACATGTTCCCCTGGAGACAGATAATTTCTCCAGCCATACATAATGAACACGTGCTTCTCTGTGTGTTGCCCCTGTACTGTCACAGTCACTTAGATTCTGAAAGAATCTCTCCATGTCTACACTGCTTGTGCAAGGTTGGAAAGATTTGAGCTCTCTCAGAATCACCTTCTCAATAGAGCCAGGCCAAAGACAGAAAAAGTAGAACCTCTCTCAGAAGAAAAGCAGGGTAAGTGAGTCAGGATCACAGATTCAGCACCTTTTGACATTTTATTCTTGGATTCATAAAGAGGTCCTCTCTCTGCTCATCTCTATATCCCCTGGCCACACAGCTCACACCTACATAACATGTTCCCTTTTTTCTATATATGCCCACAGGTCAGGGCCAAGGCTGATCAAATAAGGAGAGGGAGGCTACGAACTCCCAGGAAGATAGGAATAGCAAGTGCTTCAGGTAAGAGGGAAATAAGTAATACCAAGGAGGAATGTGGGTAGACCACGGGGGACCAAAATCAAGGGGATATTTTGCAAATACTGCAGCTCTTTACCCAGTCTAGCCTCAATATTATCACTATCCTGGGACATCATTCATTCTAAGCTTCCCAGTTTCACATGATACGTAGGTCCTTTTTCACAGCAGCTCATCTTGAGTGGTGACCTACGGTGTTGTCTGAATGGAGGGATCCACTGAGCACCAGGGTTCTGTGGGAGGATTCATAATCACTCTCTGTCCCTTGAGCCTCGAGGCTGCACTCACAGCTGAATCTTTAGGAAAGAAAGCAATGGAGCATTTTAAACCAGAACAACAGATTAAGCAGATAGTCCCACAGCTCCAAGCACCTCTCGAAGAAAAAATTGTGCATAAAGGTGGGTCAGCTTTAAGTCAAACGAGTCCAAGTGTGGTCCTTGGCTAGGGGTAGCTGTGTTTCGTATCCTATTTGAACAGCCTTAGGGCATCTATATAGAATCTCTGGTTGTTTTATGATATATCTGTCTTGCTTTTTCAGTTAAACACTATACTTTCTGTATTTTCTCCAATGTCTAGCATGGTGCAGGATACTCAGTAGAGATAGTATAATAAGTATATTTTCAATAAATATATGTGAAAGATTTCACTATGTGTTCTTATGCCAGTGATTCTTCCTTACCTTTCTCAGCATGGTGACTCCCTATTATTATTGAATTTCGAGATGCTGTTTGCTGCTCTTAAACATAACTATAAAACGTAATTTTTAAAATTAAGAAAATTAAAATTACTTGCTTTAGGATTTTTAAAAATGTTATGCCACCTCTGCTTATAAGGACGACTAGGGGTCATAAAGAGTTTTGAGAATCGGTCCTGCCCATTCCCACTTTACCCAGATTCTGCAATCCTGCTATTTTTTTCTTCAAATGACAGGATTAGTCTCACATAAAATATGGTCAGCCCCTAAAGATTGGGCTCCAGGTATAGCTCTGTAGGTTATCTCCCTTAGTATATTTTGTTTTGTTTTGTTTTTTCTAAGATCCATGGATGGAGTCTTGGCTGATAACCAAAAACCCGGTCTTTGACGTCAGGCACATGAGTAAGTTGCTCTTTACAAGAGAAGGACTAAAATTGTTCATGGTGAAAGAGAGGAAGTTGTATGACCAAGCCCCTCACTCTAAAACAGAGAAAAGCCACTTTTCTTTGGGTTTGGTTTCCTTTATAATCTAGAATTGTTGCCACTTGTTTTTCTTCCACCTGTTAAAAAAAATGCTTTGACATCCTAAGTGGTGTTTATTAACTAACACACATTTTGGAATTTTCTGAAGCATTATAATGGAGTCCTAAAATCAGAATCCCAAAGTCCCTGAGACTGTTCCCTTGCCTCAAGAAAGGGATGAATCTAAGCATCTAAAGCAAAAATGTTATTTTTTTTTAAATTTTTGAAATGTTTCAAAACTTTAGAAAAGTTGAAAAAACAGTACAACAAATACCCATATACCCTTCACATAGGTTCATTAATTATTATTTTGCCACATTTGCTTTATCTCTATATGTATATATGTTTATTAATATTTATTTTACTGAATCATATGAAAGTTACAAAGATCATGACATTTTACCCCTAAATGTGTCTCCTAAGAACTAAGATATTATCTTACAAAACCACAAGGCTATTATTACACCAAGAACTTTTATATTGATGTAATCATACTATCTAATATCTAGTCCATATTCAAATTCCCCAACTGTCCCAATGATGTCCATTATAGCTTTTTTTTCCCTAATCCAGAATTCAATCAAGGTTCACACATCACATTTAATTGACATGCCTTTTTAGTTTCCTTTAATTTAGGACCAGTCCTCATATTTGTGTGTATCTTTTAATACATTTATACTTTGTAGAGTCCAGGCCATCATTCGTTGTGTGCAATCTAGATTTGTCTTCATGATCAGATTTAGGTTAAATATTTTTAGCAAGAATATTACCTAGCCGATACTGTGTACTTCCCATTGCACCACATTAGGAGACATATAACATTAGTTCATTACATTATTGGTGATACAAAATTTCTTGCTAGGTTTCTCCATTGTATGTTTGTTCTTTGTAATTATTTAATTAGTAAATTAATAATAAATAGATTGATAATTTGAGAACATGAGCATATCTTATCTTATTCTCTCATAAACTTGCACCTATTGGTTTTATCATCCATTGATGATTCTTCCTGAATCAGTTTTTGCATTGGTGGTTGCCTAATGTTGTTTCTTCAAATTCTGTCATTTCCTCTACATATATTAACTGGCAACCTATTTTTTTAATATCTCAAATATTTAAAGTTAACACAACACAAAATTGAACATTATATAAAATTTTTAAATATTAAAACATAAGAACAAATGGAAAGCCTAAGAACCAGTGATTGGATAAAATAATTAGTTTAACATAAAAGTATGAAGTAATAAAATTAAATTTTTTGCAATCTTTCTTCTCATCTTCCTCTTCTTCTTCTTTGTCTTCCTCCTCTAACTTTTTTCCATTTAGCTGTCTTTATTTTTATTATTGCATTTAAATTTTTTTGTATTCGTTGTATTTTACTGGTCTTTAAAGAAAGACTTCCCAGCTGTTCATACAATTTCTTTTGCATTTAATAATCAGTCAAATTCAGAACTTTTTTCCTTTCAAATCTAATTTGTTCTCACTTCTGCTACAACATAAACGACTTCACTCTTCCTTGAGTACTCTTCTAGGTTGTCTGCTGTCTTCCTTCTCTTTTCCTTTGCATTATCTTCTACTTTTCTGTAACCTCTTCCATCTCTCCAAATCTCATTCTCTCAGACATGTCCCTCTCCAGTGTCTCTGAAGACATATTCCCGACAGCCTCTGGGATTTCCTTCCACTGCTGTTCTAAAATACTCTCTGGTATGTTAATGAATGACTGTCAGAAAAAGCTTCCCTAGCCTCACTCCAGGGGAAGTTAAATTTCTTTGTATGGGGAAGCTCCTTTGGGGTCTCACTGAGCAGAAAATAGCTTAAAACAAAGAGATCTGCTTGATTCAAAGCCAAACAAGCAGCTTTCCCTCAATCAACAAGTCATCTGTAAAGTTAACATCTGAAAGCTCAAATATTTTAGAGTTCAAAACTGTAACTTTTTTAGGTGAAAAAGCTGCATTTTCTCCCTATTCTCATTATCTAACAGCACAAAAAATGCTTGACTCAAACTTTCTACCAAAGATTCCCCAGTGCCCATAGGGGAAATAAAAAGAAATGGCTTTTCCAACTTAACTCTGACTTTTGTAGAAATAGACTCATAATTAAAAATATGGCAGTTATGAACATTCTATTGATCATCGAAGAGAAGACAGTTTGTCTTTCATGTACTCAGAACATGAGAGTGGATTTCAGTTTAGCCTGAGACTATTGACTGCTCAAGAGCACAGGTTCTAGAGTCAGCAGACCTGGATTCAAATTCTAACTCTGTTGTTTAATGAGCTCAATTACCTTGAGGTAAGTCACCTTCTCTCTCTAGTCTCAGTTTATCATCAATAAAAGAGGCAGTATAATAATATTTATATCATAGAATTGATTAAATAAAATAGAATGCCTGGCATCAAGTAAACCCTCAATAAATATTGATTATAATAATCGTCGTTAACAATTCTGTATTCCCTTCATCCTAACAGTTTTGAAAATAATCACTTGTACATTTGAGTTGTCCTAGTATATTCTTATCAAAAGTTAATATTTTTCTTAGTGATTTTCTAGCTGGCTTGTATTATTTTAAAAATTAATGGAAAACATGTGATAGGAAACACAAAGTCTATAACCCTTAAGAATGTAAAACACTGCCACCTCATTTTCATGTAACAGGGAAAGCTGTTGCCTGGGTTGCCTGCCACATAAGCTAGGGTGCTGCTAGTATGAAAACAATACTCAGTAGAAAGGCAACAGGCCTTTCTACTGAGAACCAGATCCGATCAAGAATTACCTGGACTTTGAGAACCAACAAGTGTGTGGAGGAGGCCTGACTGACAGCCAGCACTGAAATGTGGGGGCTGAATAAAACAGCTGGCTTGAGGTTTCAAGTCTGCCACCTGTTAGCTATGAGAACTTGTAGTAAGCTCTCTCTGATTCTGTCTCTTGTAAAATGGAGGTGCCAATAATCTGCCTATTTTACACTGATACAGTCAGATTATCTAATTTCATATATTTCATTTATAATATTCAGTTTTGCCCAATTATCCTGGAATGTCTATTATAGTTTTTTTTTTTCCTGATCCAGATTCAATCAAGGATAATAATTCTCATTTAGTTGGTATGTCTCTTTATCATCCTTTAATTTGGAACAGTTACCTTTGTGTGTGGCTTCATTTCATTAATATTTGGGAAGTGTTCAGGCCATCTGCGGTGTGGAATGTTGTGAGGATGAAATCAGGTAACAATATTTTTAAGAGCTGTGCTGTTGAGCCAGTGAAGTATAGTGGTTAAGAACTTGGGCTACAGAGCTAGATTTTCTGAGTTCAAATCTCAGGTTTCTCTCTTATTACCTTAGTCTAAACTTAGTCAAATTATGACTCTCTGTGCTTTAATCTCATGTAAAAAATGGGGGTAATAGTACCCACCCCCTACCATGGAGATTAAATAAGTAAATAAGTATATATAAAGAATCCACAAAAATCCCTGCACAGTAAAGGTTCTTCAGCTGTTACTATAAAAGGCAAATTCATGAGGTATGAGTTTCAAAATTTGTGTCTTAGGTAGAAAAATATTTCACTCATTTAATTATAAATGACTTTTCCCCCAGTGTTTACTAAATGTCTACAATTATGCCAGCTGCTGCAGTAAGAAAAAAAAAAGGTTTTGAATGGAAAAAGAAGTTTATGTTCTCTGATCTCAAACAGTTTACTAGTGTGAAATTACTAAAATATGAGAAATAATGAAGGTAAAATGCTGCTAGCCTGAGTAAGCATGAAGTTTCATGCTGATAGAACAGAGAAGTGGTCTGTGTTGTCTAAAATAGCTGAAGAATGGATAAAAACTGACTAGTTAGAGAAGGGGAGACAGGCTTTATCGCACGGAGCCCAGAACACTTGAGCAAAGGAATAATACCGGGGTGAAAAGGTGAGGGCAGTGGGAA
This sequence comes from Pteropus vampyrus, assembly GCF_000151845.1. Lineage (NCBI taxonomy): Eukaryota > Metazoa > Chordata > Mammalia > Chiroptera > Pteropodidae > Pteropus > Pteropus vampyrus. Next base: position 3,424,521 of record NW_011888994.1, on the reverse strand, counting down.
CTAAGAACAAACGGGGTTGTGGGACAAGATTATGTGGGGGTTAAAAATCCAGGTACAAGCAACCAGGTCTTCATGCAGGAGGTAAAGGGGAGCCATTTTAGGTTCTTGAGAATGTAGTTTTAACCAAATAGAGAAAAACTGTGGACTCAGGCTAAGCAAAAACAAGGCCCAAAGTGCAAGACTACTTTGTCTTTCACCTAAAGGAAGGAACATACTTGTATGAATGTTCATTTAAAGGTAGGAATGTTAAGCCAACAGACGTGACCTAGAGACATTCCACCTGGAAATCATGACCTCGGCCCCACGCACCAAGTCTTTGGTGCTTAATCCCAGCGTAGAATTTCACTGACTAGTTAACTAAATTCAGCAAATTGTCAGAAGGATCTCTCACTGGATTGTTATTATACTGGTGATGAGGATCTCGTTGCACGGAGAAAAACGATGGGAAAGGGTAAGAAAGCGAAAGGAAAGTGAGAGAAGTGGGGAAGTGGATTGGTGAGCGCGGGGCCACCAGAGTCCGAGCAAGACAGGGTCAGGGTCGGGGGTCGAGCGGCCCTCAAGGGGCCCCCCGGGGCCCGCGCCTCGGGCGCCGCGCGTGTGCTCCCGGGCGGGGCGCCCAGCGGCCGCCAGTGGCCAATCAGGACGGGCGTCCGGGGAGGGGCGGGGCTTGCTGGTTCGGGCTCCGCGAGTCCTCCTTTTTGCACACACACGAATACAAAGAGCCATACGACCTTCGGGTATCCTTTTTCCATTTTTTTCCCCCTCCTTAATCTTGTGTGTGTGTTCAAGTTTTTTTTTAAATAGAGATCTGTGGCAGTGCTGGGGTGAGGAAACTGTTGCTAAGGGGAATTTGCGCTTTTCCCCATTTCTTTTTCTGTCTCTCTTCCTCTTTCTTTTTCCTGGTCAAGGTTTAAATATACCAAGAAGTTGAGAAGCAGGATGGCCGTGTACAACTGTTTCCAGACAAATTTATAGAGATTTTTTTCTTTTTGCTATCACATTTTAAGAACTGGGAAATTTTTATGGTCGAGGGATTTAAAAATTCTAGCCGCTTGGGAAGTATAGATTTCCTTTTTTAAGCGGGCTGAAGGGATAATGTAAATTTCTGCCACTGGCACCGTCGAAGGAAGCGGAGATTTAAGACTCCCTCACAAAGCTGTTTGCGTGCGTTTTACACACCCTCACCCAGAATCAAAACCAAGTGGCTTGAATGTGGCAATTGTCCAAGGCCAATAGGTTAAAAATGTTTAGATATTATAATTGTGACACTCATTTCCCTGGGGAGGGAGGGTCAAAGACCTTTTTACAGTGCGTCTTACATTTTCATGAGGACAGTGTGTGTGTTTCATGAGCCAAATAATTTTGTAAAGATTTATCTTGGGGTTTTGTGCTTTGTGTATATGTACAGTGTGTGTATATGTGCCATATTAGATTTTGTTTTAAAAGTGATTGCCTTTGGTTTTATGTGTGCTCAGTAGCCCCCAGGATGTGACTTTATTTCTGTTGTGTTCCCAAATGTGATCAAAACAGGGTTTTGTGTGCAAATTCGGGTTTATAAGAAATCCTATGCTTAACATACTCAGGCACTTTCATTCTGTGTGCATCTACTCTATTTTTCTGGTCTCCTTCTAAAGGATCAGATTGGTGAATAATTGCCAGGGAGTATACAGTCCATGTGGCAAATGAGGGTAGGCAATTTATTGAATCTGGTTCAAAGCCTTTTTTTAGTGACTGTTTCGCCTAAGTGGTTTTGCTTTTTATTGTCTCCCATTCTTAAATGTACAGCTGTGTATATTTTGGTCTTTATGTGTGGTTTGGTGGTTCTGTTCAAGAAGGGACATTCTTTCTTGGCTTTTTGACAAAATTGTCGTTTATAGGTTGGGATTTGTTTGAAAAGCTCCACAGCTGGCAAAGTATCAGGAAAATAACCCAGTCAAATCCAATTCTCAAAAACTTAATGGTGGTCAGTGGTGAGAGGGAGGGCTGGAGGAGGCAAAGGCAAATAATAAATTGGAGGGATGAGAAATGCATTTTGTTATGCTGCATTTTTGGACTGAAAAGCCTTCTGCTCATGTCTAAGAGTTACAGAGAAAAATATATAAATTAGTAGAGGGCAAGCTTAGAGCAGAGCCTCCAGTTATGTGAGCTATATCCCAATTCCTTATTACAGAACCGCTATCTATTAGGAGTCATATAGAAAATATTTATATTCAAATCTGTGTTCACAGATTGGAGTAAAGCAGTGAAGTATATCGGGTGCTGAGGGAGAAACTGGAATGTCACAAGTGTAGTAGCAACCAGGAGATTAAAAAAAGGATCTACTGTAAAGTTTAAATTTCATTACAACTAAAACTACATATAATACATTTCCATCCACCTAGCATCCTAGTTTCAAGCAATATTTGAGACAACTAAATAATATGGTGATAAAATATTTGTTCAGGTCTTGAAATCCATTTAAGTGGCCTTGTGTGGGCTCTGTGTTTCTTATCTGCACTTAATGTTTTTATTCCGCAACAATGCCAGTCAGATCAGTGAGTCCTTAATAAACTGTCTGAAATGTTGATCATGCCATAAATTTGGACCTGCATATCTTTGAAATCTAGTCAGATTCTTCTGGCCTTTGTGATGGCGGCAATGCTGGGGATTTTTAATGGAATTTTACCTTCTTTTCTGCATCACTGCATCACGTTTTGCCTCACTTTTTAGCTCTCGGAAAAGAGAGAGCTCTTCCTAGAGCGGAACGCAGCCGAAGGCCCTGACTTCCTAGGCTATTTAATTTTTACTAAGACCCTAGGCTCATATCCAGTGTCCTTGCTTTGAGTGTCTAAGTAAGAAAGAGAATTCTTCCCGCGAATATATCTTTGGCTTGGCCTTCCTAGCAAAGCAAAGCTAAACTTGGTTGACTTTGCTTGGGAACTCATGAGGCCCCAAGTAATGAAACTTTTTTGAACTATGGGTAACTGCCACTGTTACTGATACCTTAAAGATCTGTAACCAAGGCCAGCAAGAGCGAAAAGCTTTCCACCATCAAAAGTGGTGAAGCCGATTTGTGGCCACTGTATTTATAATCTCGTACACGCAGCTTCATAGTCAGCGGAGAACAAAAGCGAGTAAACAACAAAACAAGTTAAAGATGGCGCTTGACGGCCTTGAAAAAGCCTCGCAGTCGTATCCCTCCCTGAGGAGGCCCCTCCCCTCCCTGGTTCATTGAGTGACTGCATGTTGTAACCAATAGCGTCCCTGGTTCTGCTCCCCCCGTAGTCTAACCGCCAATCACGGGGACCCAGAGGATAAAGGGGGCGGTGCCTCCCCGCGTGCGCGCGCTAGCCAGGTACACGGGCGGGCGCCACGGTCTCCTTCAGCCACCCGCGCGCCTGAGTTGGCGGCGCGGGGCACACGCGGTGGAACACCCTAGGGCTGCCAAAGCGGGATTGTCGCATAAGTCCACAGAGCTCTCGTGGCCACATAGTCTACCCACAGTGACCCAGGAGATCCTTGACCGCACCTCGGTCCACTCGGCTGGCGGTGGCTCCCCTCCGGAATCAACCCTTTCCCCGGGACTCCCAGGGAAGGATCTACGATTGGGTTCAGGCCCGGTGGCCTGGGAGGCAGTGCCTGAGCTCTGTTCCCCCTGAGACGCTACGGTTGCCTTGCCTGTAACTGAATCATACTGTCTTCTGAAATGATTTTGCTGTCCCTGGTGCCCATATTGTCATCTTTGACTAATATTTAATCAACTAACATTTACCAAGGCCTTTCTGGGCACATATATGGCTCTAGGATCTAGTTTTTCCATTTTTCAGTTTCTCCAGAAATGCAGGAAGTCTTCTAACGTTAGGCATATTTATATGAAAAGCTTAAGCCGGAAATTTTAATTTTACCAAGTTGCATATTAGCAAATGTAAACAAAGACTAACCTACACTGGATTAAGAATTCTTTTACCAGTACACAAGTACCCCTGGAATTTTTGTGATTAGGTGGAATCCTTTTCATACTACCTCATTCTGTCCTCCGGGTCTACATTTTTTTTTTTTACCTCTAGAAATGAGGTCTTAGATTTTCTTTGCAGATCATTAGATGGGTCAGCCTTTCAAAATGTAGGAAATTTTTTTTTTAATGATATTTGCTTATCTGCTTTTATGTGGTAAAGCTCACTTCTGATAGAGGTTTCGAGATGCCTTTTAAAAGGTGAGCCATTTTGCACCCTCAGGTTGTGCAGGGCTCACCAGCACAGCAAGAGTTCTAAGTGGCCATTTTCCTTATTTATTTCTTAAAACGAAGATTATGTTATGGATTGCTATGCTTTCAGTAATCACTTTTAAGGAAGTTCATTGCTAGCATGACCCCGAATGAGTTAAAGGCTTATTATAAAAACATATATTATCTGAGTGATACCACATCATACACATCTATTAAATAGTGAGAACTTTTATTTTTCATAGTTTGGAGGTAAAGTCAGTCATGCAGAAAATTCAAACTCAGAATGGGCAGAAAGCAAGCCAGGGAGCTGCCAAGAGTATGATATATTTAGTTCTAACAAAAATACATGTGACTTAGGAGGAAAGGGATAGTTAAGATTATGGACAGCCTCACCCTCAACTGTCTAAAGAAGATGAGTTTTCTTTCTTTCTTTTCCTTCCTTCCTTCCTTCCTTCCTTCCTTCCTTCCTTCCTTCCTTCCTTCCTTCCTTCCTTTTCTTTTTTTAATCTAAATATATTTGTGAAGAAAATATCAAATTATTAAAAAGTACATTTTCTAGGCTTCTTTCACCTGTATTAAAATTAGACCAATACTGAAATAAAACCCAAACACATATATTTTATGCAAACTTAAGTCTGACAGCTGCTCTCGTTTTGTGTTGGTAACTCATCATAAGATTGAAGATCTTTTTTTCTGAACATTCAATTCTAAAAGTTGATAGCATTTTGCAAGAAGCATGTATATTATTCTATGGTGGTCAATCTTAGTTCATTTCTATTTTTTCTTGAACAAAAATATGAACTCAGTTTTAAAATAAATTAGCCATTTGAAATTACAAAAGTTGACAGTATCAATGTTTAATAATAATGTTATAGATACTGCCTGGTTAATTGACTGTCATTAACCATTGCTTTGCCAAACATTCCATGTATTGCTGCATGGGTTATTGAATTAATTTTACATTTTGAGAAGATATCAGTAAAGCCTGGCCATGTTAATACTATGGCAGGGTTGAATGGGCTTGAGAACCTTAAGCTACTGATGGAAAAAAGCAAGAATATGTTAGGTCTGGAGTGTTATAAAAGAACTGCACAGGTTATAACAACAGATAATATAGCAGTGCCCATAATAAAGTTCTATTATCAATATGAGTTATTCGTACTGAGGAAAATCTGCCTCCAAAGTAAAAAGACTGTCTCTGTAGTATATAACTTTGTCTTTTTTTATCCACCTCAATGAATCTTTGCCCCTGCATTTATGTTTTCTTCTCTACAGTCTCAGAGAAGAACTCACCTTCCTTCCTTCTCACATTGGGAGGATCCTTGTTAGAAGAAAACTTAAATCCTTTTGTAACTATCTTCATTCTTTCTATGTTCACTAGCCTTTTTCTTTCTGATTTTAAATGTACTGAAGCTCTAGAGCCCCTTCTGAATTCTTTCCTATTTCCTTCCCTTCATAACAAAACTTGACTTCATATCTTCTATTTTTCTCTCCATCAATTCCTCTTTCATCTACTGCATAGTATTACATTCAGTAGAAAACAATACCACTCTGGGCCAATGACCATCACAGAAAAAAAATTTTTCATCTTTTTAACCATTCTGCTACACTTGTCACTGTTGATTAGATCCACTTTCTTGACATTCTCTCTCCTTTGGCTTTTATAACACTGTTTTTCTCCCACCTCACTGACCATTCTTCTCTTTTAATGAAGCCTCTTCCATGGATTGGCTTGAAGTGCTGTCCTTTGCCTTTGCATTTTGCACTTTATATTTACCCCTTGGTGAACTCATTCATTCTCAGGTTCATCTACAACTCTCCTACTAAAAATTCCAACTCTACATTCCAGCTCCGACCTTCCTTTTGGTTTTGTTTTTCAGTCCTAGTCAGTTTTTTCAGTACATTCCATTTAAAGATGTTGCCATCAGTTAAAATTTAACATATTACGTAAATATACATCTTTTTTTAACAAGCTAGTGCTTAATCTCAACTACTTCATTTCTATCATTATGTCAGTGGTACCATCTCCTGACCTATCTTCTAGTTTATAATCTTGAAGTTGTTTTTAACCAATATCTCTATCCCCAATATTTATTAAGTAAAGAGATACACTATCAGTTCTTCCTCCAGGATATTGAACCTTTATGTTCACAACCCTCATTCTCATCAACTCACTCCTAGATAACTTAAACAGTCTCCTAATCCCTTAATTGTTCTACTTTTAGGTCTCTAAAACAGAGGTCAGCAAACTACGGCCCAGAGGCTAAATCTGGCCTGACACCTGTTTTTGTGTGACCTGGAGCTAAGAATGATTTTTATATTTTTTAAGGTAAATATTAAATGTAATATTTTGTGGTATTTTCGTGTCTGTAAATAAAGTTTTATCGGAACAGCCATGCTCATTTGTTTACGTATTGTCCATGGTTGCTTTGTGCTATAGGGGCAGAGTTGAATAGTTATGACAGAAATCATATGGCCTGCAAAAACTAAATTGTATATTATCTGGTCCTTTACAAAAAAAGGTTTGCTGACCCCTGCTCTAGGAGTTTCCTTAACTTGGTTTTAAAAGTCCTCTCTCAGCTTTCCTTTCTGTATAAGCCCCTTTGCTCTGACCTCACAGATACCGTTAATTCCTGTAATGTTTATTTTTCATTTAATCTTTCATGTCATCTTGCCACCCTACCAGTTAGTTCATCCTACACATTGCTCAAGGCTCAGTTGGAGGATTTTCTTTCATAAGACCCCTTTCCCATAAGATTTTATTGTGTTGATCTTTTCTTATTTTGAACTAACTCCTCAAGAAATTTTTAGTCTGTCCCATATTTTCAGGCACTTGTGTATATTTTGCTTTGTTCTTTATACATTTTCATTCTCACATACATTGTAAGCTCCTGGCATATGGGGACTTTGTCTTTTCTTCCTTTGAGTACTTAGAGGTGGCAGTCCATTTTGGTGACTCATCCTTTAGCATGGCATTACATATACAGAATTTCTAGAAACATCTTTTTTTTTTTTTAACTTGTTCACCTTCTATAATGGGAATATATGTAGCAAATGAAATTAGTATTTTGTTTAGTTTTTAATCACTATCCAGCATTTAAGTTATCTCGTTAGTAAATATTATAATATATTATAATATGAAATATTCCTTTATTACCTGCTGCCCCAGTTTCTTTCCTTGTCCTTTCATTTCAATGTCTTAGGGTTTATGTGGGTGACTGTAGCAGGAGACAGGGAAATTAAGTCAACGATAATATTTATGAAACCAAAAAAAGAGTTATTTGAATTCCCATTGTGCTATATAGTACACTGTACTTAATTCAAGAAAACACCTATTTGTTGCCCTGAATGTAACATTCTAAAATGGGCTTAGTATGTTAATACACAAAGTGGAAAAGCAGAAAGAAATTGAGGAACAAAGAAAATTCACAATAGGATTTTATATTTAGCATTAAAAACTAGCAGAGTTGAATATTCTTAGTCTAAAGCCAAGTTATGATAGTAAATAAATGGCAAATACTGTGTTTTCTTAATTATCTTTCTAATTTGCATCATAGAAGGTTTTGTTCCTATAAATGCATCTTTGTAGACTTGAATTCATTGTTACTTAATAATTGGGTACTAAATTTAAGGGGAAATCCCCCAAATTCCATTTCTAATTACTGCATTTTTTTAAAGATTAGGAAATCAGGACGGGTGTCCAGGGTGGGAACACAAGGGTGTCAGGAATAATCGTAATATTGTCCAGCTGCGGTTGTGGAGCACTAACCATGTGCCAGTGCTCTAGATGTCTTACACATATTACATATAATCTTAACAAAATCACTCAAAGTAGGCAGAAATGAGAACACTGAGGCTCAGAGAAATGAATAATTTGCCCAGGTTCACACAGCTCTTAAGCGGTGCAACAAGATGAGATTCCCCACCCCACCCCCTTTTTTTTTTACTTCCAATTTCAGTGCTGTTTTGGAAAGATGACCTACCTAGGAAAGACTGTTTAAGGGGGAGGGAAGGGTTGGAGGCAGGCAGCATGCAGGCATGAGTAAAGGCATCTTGCAAGGAAGAGGAAGTTTTGGAGGCAAGAGTAAATATAGCAGTCATCAGTTTGGTACCAGAAAATGGCCCCACCCACTGTCCCAACATGAGGCATCGTACTTTCTGATTTTACAGATACTGGACCCAACTGGCAAGCATTTGTATATTATTGTTTCCATAGCTTTCTTTTTCTCATAACACCCATGTTTCAGATTAAACTTCTTGCATGATGTTGGTTAAAAAATTTAAAACCCTGCAGGAGCAAATGTAGGCCCTTATAAGGAAGGAAAAGGATATATGAATGAATCATCCATAAATTGACATAGGAATTGCTTAGTGCTTTCCTTTAACCTTTAGTTTTAATTTGGCTTTAACCTTTAGTTTTAGGTTTAGTTGTGCCTTCCAGTGACTTTAATGACAGAGAAGCTATAAATGGATTTGAGTTAAATTCTTGCAAGAAGTGAATATCTGGCGCACACACACACACAAAAAGCGTTCCTCAATATAAAGGGTAGAAAGAGCAAATTAAAGACTATTCTTTAATAACCAAATGTAATGAAAGTGCATTGTCAGATCTACATTTTAGTATCTCAGAGGCATTGATATTGCCTGTTTCTGAAATGAGATTGCTGATTCAAAAAAAAGTCCCCAAATCTCAATATATAGAAATTTTTCTTCACCTCCTTCTCTCCTTTTAATTGTGATGTTATAATTTACAGAGTAAGATAGAAATGTATCTCTTGAAGAAATTGTAAACATACTTGAGATTTTGTCACTTAGGGAGCTTCAGGCAGAAGGATTCTTTTTTCTATAATCAAGTATCATTTAGAAAATGACAGCATGAAGTTCCTTGGAGTGTTCTCAGTGGTACAAATCAACCCTCCCACACTTTTTTTTTTTTCCTTTTCTCTTCTAGAGTAGTTTAGTTGCTTAACTACAGTGATTCAAAAGATAGGCAGTTTGGTTTATCATTGATATTCTGGTTTCTCCAGGTCATGTGGGCAAAGTGGCAGCACTTAGCTATTTAGTCATTCCTGTTGAGCTTTGCCTCTCCCTGAAGGAGCTTGAGAAGTGGAGATGAGAGGCCCCAGAGGTGATCTTTCTGTGCTATGGGTTAGAGGATTCAGAACCACTAGTTCTCTTTGCAGAGGTGGAGGCCCAGGAGTGCAGCCCTGGGTTACTGCAACTCAATTCTCTGATCCTGCTTTTCCTTTCATTTCCCTACCCAATCACCAAAAACATTAATAATATAATTGTCTAAGGTCAGTGACATGTTGACGGCTGCAGTGATGCTTATTTCTTATTTAGGAGTCTCACTCTGAATGAATCTGTGTGAAAATTATAGAGAGGATAGAATCATGATTCTTTATGTTAATAAAAGTGGCATGAGTTCAGAAAAATCAACACTAGATTGAAAATAGATAACTTGATTCCGCTGTCTTCTTCTGACCTTGAAAAAGATATATAACTTATCTGCATGTCTTTTCTCTGGACCTGGTGTAATGTTTCCTAGAGCTGTCCCTATGGATGAGATAACCTCCATGAAGTGTTCTGAAGGCCTTATGGAATGATGTCAGAGCAATAAAATGCAACTTGTTATTACAGCAAAGATAGTGAGGAGGAGAAAACACATCTACATTTTATTCCTTAATCTTCTAATCTTTCCAGATCCTGGCGGGCCTTTTTGAGTCTCATCTCAGTTCCTTAGGTTGGAGTGGTGGGGGATTCCAGGCTTGAGTGCAGGAAGAATGTTTTCTACCCTCTGAAACTGTATTCATCAAGAAGGCCTTTGTAGGCACCACCCTTTCAGTAAGGGGTGAATGTGAGTGACACTCAGTGTGTTGTCCTAGGGGAGCACAGGATCTGCAGACAGAAGAAGGCATCTATCTCTCCTCTGCAGGCCAAGGAGAGGCAGCCATGGACTGTGTGCTCCTTCATGGCTTGCCTACTCCTTCACAAAACACACCACCTGGTGCCCAGCCTCCTCTGATTATCCTCCATGGGAAAGAAAAGTGAATCCAAAGAGGCCAGTGCTTCCTGCCAAACTTGTGAAATCCATTCGACTGGGGGCACTTTTTGGAGCAGTCCAGCAGTGTGAGCGTGGTTATTGTTGCTTCTGTCAGCCATGTCATTCAGTGCCACCATTCTCTTCTCCCCTCCCAGTGGCAGCGAAGCCAGATGCTGCTGCTGTGCCTGTAAGAGTGAGACTAGTGGGGTCAGCACAGGCTCTCAGGGTGGGAATCCTCCTCCCAGCACCCCTATCACAGTGACCGGACATGGCCTGGCGGTTCAGAGTTCAGAGCAGCTCCTGCATATTATCTACCAGCGAGTGGATAAGGCAGTGGGTCTGGCTGAGGCTGCTCTGGGTCTTGCCAGGGCCAACAATGAATTGTTAAAACGTCTCCAGGAGGAAGTGGGTGAGCTGAGGCAAGGACAAATGTCCACCCCTGATGAAGATGGGGATAGCCGGGCACATGGTTCCTCACCAGAGGAGCCAGGGCCTCTCAAGGAGAGTCCCGGGGAAGCCTGCAAGGCTGTGTCTGCTGCGGAAGAGGAGTGTGACAGCGTGGGCAGTGGCGTGCAGGTGGTGATCGAGGAGCTACGGCAGCTGGGAGCAGCCTCCGCTATGGGGCCTGGGCCTTTAGGCTTCCCAGCCTCTCAGAGAGACATGCGGCTCCCGGGCTGTGCCCTGCCTGCCAGCGAGGGGACCCCGATGCTCAATCCTGTGAGTATGGCTGTAGAGCACATACAAGTGTTGTTGCTCCTTAGTGTTTTTCCTGGCCTTTCTCTTTTTTTCTCTTTCTCTACTTTTTACCCCATCCTTAAACATTCCTTTTGGGTTTATTTGTGATGAAACAGAACAGTACCGAGTTTCTTTTGCCTTCAGGGATAGTCAGCACTCCTATTTTCTTCCTGAACCATAGCCTCTTTGACAAGAGGTCATTCCTGGTGTGTGTGGTTATGGGGGTGCCCTGCCTTCTCTCTCGGTAGATGGGTGGCACCTTCTTTTTCACAGCTGTCTCAGCTGCTCCATGTGCTCTCTTCTCCTAGTGAGAATGCCTGCCATGCACAGACGGCTCATTCATATTTTATCACGGGCCCTCTGCTTGCCAAGAGGAATTCAGTACAGAGAGATGGGAATGAGAGTGGAGAGAGGCAGAGGTGGAGAGAGAGAGAAGGAAAAACTAAGAGAGAAAGAAGAAAGATAATAGAAGACAGGGTAAGGAGGGAAAGAAGCAGGTGGAAATGAAGGGTTGAGGAAGGAGAAAAACAAAAAAAGGAGCATAGAAGAAAGATGAATCTAAATGGAAAAAGAATACATCTGTGCACGAGAGAGAATATGAGGTAAGGTGAGAGGAAGGTAGAGGAAAGGAGATAAAATGAGGAAAAGAAATGGATAACTGAGAGTTAACAGGAGGAGAATAACATGTAAAGAGAAAGAGGGAGGCAAGCAAGTGTATTTGTGAGCAAGAAAAGACATAGAAGTACGCTGTGTTATTTCAGTTTCTTTATTACTCAGGGCCATATGAGCAGGCAAATCCTGGCTGAGTAGAGTAGAAACTGCAGAAAGTCACACATGGAAGTATGAAAAGGAGATGGAGCAACCATAGAGATCGTAGTAGAGATGAGAAAATAACAGATGTGTTGCCACTTAAGAGACAGTGGAAAGTTAATTCTTCTCCACCAGGTTCTTCCTCTGCCCTCTCCCTTTTCCTCCTCCCCGCATGACAAGGCCCAGACACCCAGTAAAGAGTAGAGGAGCAGAACACACAAGGTAGATGGAGGTTGCCACTCCCAGCCCATCTGCTGGATCTGAGAAAGAAATATATGAACTTCCCTGCCCTCTCTTCCAGTGTCACACTGTCAGTGGTCACTGCTCCATGAAAGCCTAGCACATGTGGGTGAGTGATGGCCACTGTTGCTCTCCCCAGTCTGTGCCTGGCCAGGACTATCAGTGGTTTGGAGCTGTGGGAGGAGAAATTGGGAAGGTGAGAGGAGGCAGGAGGGTACTAGGCCAGGCAATGCCCTGAGCTGTGGTTCTTTCAGTCAGGGAAGGCTTCCAAGCTGACAGGATGGAATTAGATTTCCCAGCGCAGAAAGCAGCTCACAGGTCTGTAAATCTCAGCCTCCTCCCCCGCTTCCTTCTGTGTTTTTTTTCCCCCCCACTTTCACCGTTTTGTTTTCTTGGCTGCAGAAATCCCCCCTCCTTTCTTCTTTCCTCTCTCTCCCTTCCTCCCTCCTTCCTTTCCCTGCCCTGTATGTCCTTGAGCGAGGGCAAAGGCTGGCAAGTAGATGTCAGGGCAGTGACAGTTGGATGAGGCCAGGGCAGGATCAAGGTGAGGGCACAGACTATCCCCACAAAGGGAATGGGGTTGGGAGGGAGTCAGTGCCAGCCTCTCTAGAGATTTCTGACTGTGTATCTCCCTCCTTTGTCCCCATTTTTCTTTGATTTCTCCTCTTCTTGTTACCATTTTATTTTCTTCCTCCTCCTCTTACTTGGTTTTCCTTTCTTATCATCACTTCTTCCCCCAATCTCTTTTAGACAAAACACTTACCTAGCTATAGTTCTTATACCCAAGAGCAAATCATATAAACGACCCCTCACAAATAGAGCATCGGAGACATGCCTTTCCCTTGTAATCAGTCCTGTGGTAACAACCCAACATGAGCGGCCCTGTACACACAGAAATACTTGCCCAACACTCTCATAGGAGTCCCAGAGAAACAAGCCACTGACATTAAAGACTGTGCTAGATTCCCCGCTGAATGGCTGCTTCCCATTCTGTTCATTATCCGTGGCCAAAGGTTAATGGTTGACCAGGTTCCCCTAAGCCTGACTGGCTAATAGGCTATTCTTTTTTTATGTTCTTAGCTGGTGGATGATTATGTGGCCTCTGAGGGTGCAGTACAGCGGGTGCTGGTCCCTGCTTATGCCAAACAACTCTCACCAGCCACGCAACTGGCTATCCAGCGGGCAACCTCAGAGACAGGGCCAGAAAATGGAACCAAACTGCCACCGCCCCGCCCAGAAGACATGCTCAGTGCTGCTGCTGCCCTGGAAGGTGCCTTGGAAGAGTCAGGACCTGGGGGAACTGAGGAGCTGAGACATTCTCTAGGGTTTACTGCTTCCCCATGCAGGACCAGAGGGAGCGGGCAAAAGAACTCCAGGCGCAAGCGGGACCTGGTACTTTCTGTAAGTGAGCTTAATTTCTATGAATTTTTCTTCAGTCTAGAAAGATAAGAGTGAAGCTTGGGTTGATTTTAAACTTCTCATATTGAATGAAAGGTGTCTTGAATCTTACTGGAGTGGGAGGGGCAAGGAGGAGATAGTTCCATAGCTATGGGGATGGGCCGTCCCCCTGCTATCAGAGGAACTTTTTTTAGACTTTTCCAGAGAATGATAACTTCCATTTAAGAGGATTTAATATTTCTGAAAGGAAGACCTTTAAGGGATTGAGCACTTTGACCAGGGAAAGATAGCACTGGAAACTGCTTGCAAATTACCAGGGTTCAGGGCAAGCTGCAAGGGGACCCTTAGGCAGAAAGCTCAGGGTGTCCTGCGGTGGTCCCAAACCCCAAAGATGCAGAGGGCCACTAGACACTAAGCTCAATAATAAAAGTTGGAGGATTCTAGTGAGTCTGAGAGCTCTTGGCAGGGAATCTATGGATCTGAACCAGTTCTGACTGGAACCTTGGTGTGGCTTTAAGCCCTGGGAGCCTCGCTAAACATCCTACAGTGTACAGGAGAGCCCCCTACAGTTATCTGGCCTTAAATGTCAATAGTTCTGATGAGAAACCCTGTTCCAGGGTGGCCACAGTCCTTGGGATCAAATCTGTGCCCCAAAACATCTTTCTGATAACGATGGGGATGTTCTTTAGCCATATAATGTTCATATTGATGGGTTTCCATTTTCCGGAAAGTGGCTGATGACTAACTTGAGAGTTCTGGTTAAGAGTTGAGATCACCACTCACATTTGACTGAAATCTTATCACAGTGTATTGCCCATTTTTTCTAGTCTTAGCAAAGATTGCAAACATTTATACCTCCTTTGTTTACATTATTTCCTCCTTCCTTTTCCTTTTTCCAAGAGAAAGTACTCTCCCTTTCATTTGATTCGTTTTTACACTGAGGGATTTTTTTCCCTAGTAAAGAAGACATTGTTCATAATCAGTATCAACTGGTTTCTAACCTTCCTTTCAAATTTTGGTTATGTTCAGGGACATCTCCTCACTTATCAAGAACAGGGAATGGGTTTAGTTTCTTGGTCATGGATTTCTAGCCCAAGAGGTCCACTCTTGCTGCCAGTGATAGAAATGAAAGCATTTACCTAGAAAAGCATTTCAAAGGATTTCCCAAAGGATTTCTATCACTTCTATTCCTCTCCTGCCTACTGCCTGCAGTGACAGGTCTAGTGTTGAGGTCTGGCTCCTTCCTGCCCTTTGGAGAGCTTGGTAGAACTGTGAGACAGTATGCTCACTCATTTTAGTACTTGAAAAGGATCTAGAGGACCAGTCAGGGAATTTTGCTGTACATCACAGAGGAAGGTTTAAAGTGTTCTTGTGCCAGACTAGGTTTTGAGGGAGAGAGATAGTTATAGATCTTCACTATTCCAACTTTAGCTCTGGGGAGGAATCAGAGAGGCATCTCTCCAATCTATTGAGGCTGCTGTGGATTGCTGCTAGGGATCCAAAAGGACCAAACCCAAACTCTTAATTCCTTGGACTGCTGCAGATCCCAGCCACCCCTTGGGGAAATATATTTATTTTTAGCTCACTCAGGAGGTAGGTGAGCCAGCAGCCTTTACAGTCTTAACACTTATTATTGTCTAGAGTATTTTCCCTTTCCACTTCAAGCCTGGTTTGATTTTTATCAGCTCATCACTTCCAAGCCACTTGAATTGGAAGCTATGCAACTCATTTTTTTTCCTTTTGCAACTCTTTCAAATTCTTTCTGAAACAGTCACACATCCCCCTGTGATTCCTTAAGTTTGGATTTCTAAGAGGTAAAAGAACTATATCAAATATGAAGCTAGTATAACAGATTTTTTTTTTTTTGGAGTGGAGACCCTAGCCATAAAGAGTTAACACTAATTTCCTAAGCTGATATGGTCAGTCAGCCATAGAGGTAGAAGGGTAAAGTGGACATCTCTGAATATGAAGCTGAAGTCTTGAGATCAGAACATGAGTCCATCAACTTGGGATTGGGTAACGTCCATTGATTGTGGGAGCTTGGGATGAAAATATAATCAGGAACAACTAAATTTAATAGGAAGAAGCATTAAATCTTGCATGAAAATTAAAAAGAAACAGTTGTAGAATGGTATGGATAGTAATCCATGTGAAAAGTAAACTTGAGTTGACTACAGACTCACTATGAATAAACCTTGTGACACTATGAGTAGGGATGGGGTTGCTAGGAAAGATAACAGCATCTTGGATTTTGTTCCTAGAAGAGTAGAGTTCCACTTGGGGAAGTAATCTTCCTTTTGGCCAGACTTCAGCTGATGAGTTAGATGTGCTTCCAAGTGCCACGTTGTAAGACAGACCCTGGCGAAGCAGAGAGCCTCATAGTCTCATGAGGAATCTGTCTGGAAACTCTGCCATGAGGAATGGCCGAAGGACATGGGGTATTTAGACCAGATAAGAGAAGACTTTGAGAGTACATGAAAGCTATCTTCAAATATTTCAGGTGCTGTTATGGTCAAAACTGGGGTCAGGTTTTGGAGCATCTAAAGCAGAACTTTTCAACAATTAGAGGTGTTCAACAGTAGAATAAGCTGACTCAAAAACTAGTAAGAACCCAACATTAAAGGTGTATAAACAAAGCTGAAAGACTGCTTGTTTAATGACGAGAAAGAGAGGTTGGGCGATAAAGTCTCCAAGGTCCTTTCCATTTCACATTTCTGTTATTTTAGGATTGTTTTCTAGAACAGGGTGTGTGCACCCCTGGGATTTGTGGCAATGTGCAAAGGGATATACCTGGTGCATTTTCCTGGGTCATCAACTTTACTAGAAGGTATTAGAAGACATTTTTATAGTAATAGAAATACAGATACACTGTGAAGAAATTTTTTAATTTGCAGGAGTAGGGGGCTGCAAGAAATGTCCATGTGCAGTAACCTTGGTGTATGTTCACTCTCTTGCTATTGGGATTATGTTTGCAGAAATGTTTGAGGCCCTCTGCTTTAGTGATCATATTCCTCAGGAGCGGAAGTAAGACCAGGGATGGTCCTAGAGCCTTCACACAAATTAAATGAAAAGGGGGATAGGGGCCCCGTTAGAAATACTAACTTGGATAGGCTCTCTGGCTAAGAAAGGGCACTGACAGAAGTGGAACTCAAACTAGGGGAAGGATTTAGGCAGAGAACCCCATAGGGACAATGCCTAGGGACCAGAGGAGGGTTTCATCACATCCACTCGTGGCTTGATTCTATCTTTGTTTTTTCCCCTAGAAATTGGTCCACAATGTGCATAACCACATCACCAATGACAAGAGATTCAATGGGTCTGAAAGGTATGATCCTCTTAAGAGAAAAGAGTCATAGGTACTTTGCCAAGGAGAGGGAAATAGAAGGGGCTGCTCTAATATAACAATGAGGCTAAGGCTTTGATCTCACCATTGTCCCTTGTATCCTGTCTTAGGCCATGGAGGAATTTACCACAAAGTTGATTAGTGCTGGGAATCTCTATTTGTGTCTAGTTTAAAAAATACTGACTGCTTTATTCACTCTCTTCTCTTTGTGGCAGTATCAAGTCCTCTTGGAATATTTCAGTAGTGAAGTTCCTTCTGGAAAAACTCAAGCAGGAGCTGGTGACCAGTCCCCACAATTACACTGATAAAGAGCTGAAAGGTGAGAAAAACTGAGTTAACTCCTGTCTCATTCTTTCTCCATCCTATTCCTAGTCAGAGGAGGAGTGGCATAATGGAGATGATTTAGGTGGTTTTTAAAATAGTGAACTTAAAAACATATGTTAGCACAGAATTGTCTCTAGTTGCCTTCTTATTCCTATACTCGGTCTGAAATGTAAATGGGAGAAGGAAAGCACTAGAACACCATCATGCATGATGTTTACCTAGGATCTGAATCTAGGGTGTTATGAAAAGGAGGTCAGAATCCTTTTTGTTCCTAAGTATTACATCCTGGGGTTTCTACTTTCCTTGCTCTTCTGTTATTTGTTTGTAGCTGAAGCATTAAGAAAGCATTAAGAAAGCTACCACTGGAGAGAGATCCATGGCCACGATTCAGTAGAGGTGGCAAACTTGACACTTGTCTGAGTCAGGAGAGCTCCTAGGCGTCCTCACTGGCAGTGCTAACCACAAAACAGACCGACCAAGGGACAAGAAGCAACTTGCTTAAAACCACCCAGCAAGTCAGCCACAGAACCAGGACGGGCCCGGTGGGTCTGTCCACCCCCAGTCCAGGGCATACCACCACATCACAGGTGGCCTTGTCAGACCCAGTCCTGAGCCTCACCCTAACCTGGTCTGCTCTGCCCCACCCATGGGGATGCTGCTGCCTTTGGCAGGCAGGGAAGCAGTCCCGAGGCTCATGGGCTGGAGCCTTGCAGCCTTGCCTGCAGCCTGTAACCATCAGTGGGGCCCTGGGAGGCTTAGGCTCACGCTCTGTGGTTAATGGCCACAGTGTGTGGGGGCTGACCCTAGCTTCCAGAGACTGTCACCATGGATGCCAAAATAGCATAACTGAGATAAGGTCAATAAGTGACAAATAAAGCCAACTTTTTACAAAAAAAGAAAGAGAGTGAGCAAGCAAGCTTCCACTGAAGAAGCACTTGTAATCTCCTATCAGCATAATAGAATTGGGAGTAAGTTTAATTGGGGATTGTGGGGAGAGAGTTACAGAAGCACTGGAGTCATCTTTTTCTAGTGGGAGATATGGGAGGAGTTAGTGTTGGAGATAAAGGTGGGCAGGGAGAGCTAAAACAATGGATGATGGAAAAACCATCCTCTAAATAGTGATTCTCACCCTCCCATCCAGTAATGTTAGGGCAGAACAATGGGCTACGGACCACTGCTCTTTGCTCCCTTTCTTCTTCCTCTCCTGCCAGGAGCCTGTGTAGCCTATTTCCTTACTAAGAGACGTGAGTACCGCAACTCCCTGAACCCTTTTAAAGGCCTGAAGGAAAAAGAGGAAAAGAAACTTCGAAGTCGTAGATACCGGGTAGGTTTCTAGGTCTTTCCTTCAAGATGCTAAACTCTAAACCCTAATAAGCTACAGTGAGAAGGGCCAGAGGTTGTAGCATCTGAGAATAGAGTCGAAAGCCAGGAATATATGCAGATGGAGGAGGAGGAGGGTGAGCTAGTTCTAAGATTTGACTTGGGGGCTGGGTTCTCTCAGGCAAAGATTTTACACAGCCTTCCTCCCACCCAAACTCTCTCCCCAAATTTAATCAATAGTTTGTTCCTCTTCCTAATTTCTGTCCTGCTCCCCTACCATAGCTTTTTGCCAACCGATCTAGTATTATGAGGCATTTTGGACCTGAGGACCAACGTCTGTGGAAGGATGTGACAGAAGAGCTGATGTCAGATGAAGAGGACAGTCTTAATGAGCCAGGTGTCTGGGTGGCCCGCCCTCCCCGTTTCCGGGCCCAGCGCCTCACAGAGCTCTGCTACCACCTGGATGCCAACTCTAAGCATGGCACTAAAGCCAACCGTGTGTATGGCCCTCCCTCAGACCGATTACCTTCTGCTGAGGCCCAGCTCCTTCCACCAGAACTTTACAATCCTAATTTCCAAGAAGAGGAAGATGAGGGAGGTGATGAGAATGGACCTGTCTCCCCATCTTTTGACCAGCCCCACAAAACTTGCTGTCCTGACTTGAACTCATTCATTGAAATCAAGGTGGAAAAGGATGAGTGAAATCTATAACCAAGATTAAGTCTGGCTTCTGCCACTACCCATGTCCCAGAAATGGGTGGCTCTGGGGCTTCCTAGAATAATGAGATGTCCTCTGCAGCCTGAGAAAGCAAGTCAACCTCTCTCCCTAACACAGTCCCTACTGGAAGTAGAAACTGGCAGCTCTGGTTGGATAAAGGACTTATCTGGAAAGGGGTGAACTTCCCCTGTTGTGAATGGCAAGCCAGAAAATGATTATTTCTAAGCATAAACGGTGCCTCAGAAGAGCCTGAGATGAGGAAAGGAGGATGGGTCTAAGAAACATGAGGCCTTCTCAACATGTGCTCTGGTCTCTGAGTTTTTTTGTTTTTGGTTTTTTTTCAGGTTTCGCTCAAAGCTCTGGGGAAGCAGCCCTAGTTGTGTCTTTTGCTTCCCCTATGACTGACTGCTGGTCTAGCTCTGCAGCGGATGCAGAACAGGACCAGTCCAGGGTAATACTGCCACCTGGTGGGTAGTGTCAGTCATGGGCTTGATCCATCTGAGCAGAACCAGGGCTGCATCCCTATTTGGGAATTAGGATTTAGATGTAATGGGTATTGTTTATTGAAATATATAAAGATTTTATTATTTGCATCTTACACATGAAAAAATTAAGGCTTAAAGCATTCCCACGTCTCACTGTGTGAGCAAGCAGTGTACAGGGTTTTGTAGTTATTTTTTAGTCCTGTTGGCCAAGCTCTATTTTGAGGGAGAGTGTGTGTGTGTGTGTGTGTGTGTGTGTGTGCGCGCGCGCGCGCACTTATGCATTTTGAATTGACTGAGATGTAAAAACGGCTTTCTATCCAGTCATTCATATAACAAACATTGATTGCTTACTAGGTGTAAAAGCTTCTCAGAGTCCTGTTTAAACTGATACCTGAAAGATGGGGAGGAGTTACCCAGAAGAGAAGGGATGTCCAGAAGAGTGTTCCAAACATAGAGAACAGCAAGTACTAGAGAGCACGGACAAGATGCAATTCTATTGCAGAATAGTTTGGGGAGGGGATAATGCTGGGAGAAGAGGCTGGAGAGGTAGAGAGAACTTATAAAATATCTTAAAGAATGTAGACTTCAGTTCAAGGGCAGTGAGAAATCATTGAAAGGTTTTAAGGAAGGAAATGAGATGATCAGTTTTGTTTTATAAGAATCACTTGACCTCAGGGTATGAGACGGATTGGGGAGGAGCCTCTGCGAGACTTTTGCAGCAGTTCAGTTGGTGGCCTGACAGATATAGTGGTGATGAAGGGAAGGAAGATTTGAAAGATATTTAGGAAGATAGGACTTGGTTAGATTTGAGGTTAAGGGCCTAGGACATAAGGTTGATATTCAGGTTCCTGGCTTAAGCAGCTCAGTGGTTAATGGTGCCATTTACTCAGAGAATGCTGGAGGAGCCAGTTTCAGGAAGCAGGGAAGGTGAGGTCAGTTTAGGGTGTTGTATGCCTCTGAGACAACCAAGTGGAGATGCTAGTAGTCAGCTTTTTTTTAAGTCCAAGAAATTCTGGGCCAGATATGAATTTGGAAGTCATCTGTATATATAAACCTGAATTAAAGTCTTGGGGATGTAAAATAGGGCCTGTGGAGCTCTTGGCTCCAGTTCAGGCTATGGACTGGTTACCCCGAGGTCATGAGCACTACTGTAGCTCACCCTTAGTGAACTCCTCTCCCTCTTCACTTGTGTCCACTTCTTGTGATTCCCTGAAAACCAAGGTTGTTGATCCCAATTGTGTTCACTGCTGCCATCACCAACTCCTGGATGGGCCTCCTTTAATGGCTTCTCAACTTTTCATAATATTTACTTTCCCATCCTCATCCCAAAGAAGCAAAGCTTGCAAATATTAGAGTCTGTGTAGATATTTTGGATGTAAATAATTGGAATGAAGAATCCACATTCTCTTTTCCCTTCAGAAGACAGCAAAGGAGGGAGAGCCTTATGGTTAATTCTGAAGATGTTGCTCACAGCAAGTTCTGGATGCAATCTGATAGCTCCCCCTCTGTTACTAATGCTTTCAGTCCCCCCTGCTTCCAGTCTGATAGTCAGCTCTCTTCTGGATCAGAAAAAAAGATGTAGGCCTGACCAGGGAAACAGAGAGGCCAATACCCGGGAGAGATGAGGTCAGAGAAACAATGCAGCTAGGGCAAAGCAGCCAAATAGTTTGTGCCAAATTAATTTCCCAAAAGATATTAACCTCCTTTCCTTCTCTGTTCCCTAAGGCTACACTAAGATTATAAAAGGTGTTCAAAATGTTGAGATAAAAATAACATGCATGGTTTGTTTGCATATAATTTTCATACTCATTTACTACCTAAATACAAAGAAGTCATTTTCCTTCTCTATTCTACTTCCTCGGTCCCTTGCCCCTGATGTGCTAGCTGGGGTAAAATCAGTCGGCTGGTATTTAATTAGGTATGTTCAGCTTCAGCCATGGTTTCTTATTCTTTTCCTTATTCTTGATCCTTCTAGTATGGCCAATATCAGCCTCTTTTCCTTTTCCACCCTGATGTTTTACTTGCTACCTCCTCTAAATGACAATTATTTCTTTTCTTCCTCTTAATACCTACTCTTTATCACCAATCTTCCTGTGGGCCAACCAAGGGGTAGGTGTTCACTGGCCCTAAAACCAGTCACCTGAAATATTTGCTAAAAATCTCATTTCCCAACACCAGGGGGTGTCTGTCTATCCCTCTGTCCTAACCCGAAGGTAGACATTAGTCCCAAACCTTCCTTTTCCTTTTTACATAGACGCTAGTGCCTTCCCTCCCTAAACAGAGCTTTGAGTTCAGAAAGTGACGTCTTATTTATCTCTTTATCTCTCATTCTCTCTAGACTCGAACAAATTTTTCTTTTTCTTTGTCTATTCATCCTTCTTCGGTCCCCGCACCACCCTCGATCCTCTTTGCACCGGTTTTCCGTTTCCTTTCACTACCTGTCTTCCACCACCTCCAAATAGACTTTTTCGCCTTTCTGGACTTTTTACGTATGCGTCTCTGAACCTCTCTCTCCACCTTTCTTCTTTCTCCCCGTCTCACTAATTCTGCATCAGTCTCTCTCCATCTCTCCCACAGTCCCCACACTAGGAACAAAATCACGGTGTTTGCGCAGACCATGCCTCACGTCGCTCGTTACAAGCTCGCAACATTCCACTGTGCCCCTCCGCGCATTCCAACTGCAAAGAGTCCCCACCCCCCCAAAAAACAAAACAAACAAACAAACAACTTTTTCCTCTCCTAGTTCTTGAGTGATGTAGTAGCAGCTGCCCAAACTTGCTCTCCTCTCCCCTTCAGTCGGCGGATCTCCACCTCCAAAAACTTAGCACCAGCTTCCGTGGCGCCCTTCGGCTCAGCAGAGATCCCTGCGCAGACACCCCCGTTCCTCTCGCCCTCGGCGCTCCGCCCCTCCAGGAAAGTAGATCCGGCCAGGCAGACAAAAGTTTGGGAGAGAAGTTCTCGTCCGTGTTGAGTTTGAGAGTGAGGGGGCGGGGGCCGGCCCGGGGAGCGTGGGGCAGCAGAGCTGATCAACGCAAGAACAGATAGACCTGCGGACCGGACAGCCGCGGCTGTAGGCCCTTCTAACCCTTCCCAATTCCTGATGCGCGGGGGGGAAGCAGCCCCTCTCGCTGGGGGATGCTGTGGGATTTTTGGCGCCGGGTAACCGGGCCGTCCGCTAAACCCCTGTGCCTACCTTGTGCCCCCTGGGGAACCGGAGACCTGCCAAAGAGAAGCGGCCGCCGAGACGCTGCAGGGTGCCGGGCAGGGAGGGGGCTGGAGGCCCCAGGCCCGAGGGCATGGAGCGTTTAGGGGAGAAAGCCAGTCGCCTGCTGGAGAAGTTAAGACTCTCGGACTCCGGCAGCGCTAAGTTCGGCCGCAGAAAGGGTGAATCTAGCCGGTCTGGGTCTGATGGGACCCCCGGGCCGGGCAAGGGGCACCTGAGTGGGTCGGGAGGACCTAGGAAATCAGGACCCCGTGGAGCTACTGGGGGACCTGGGGATGAGCCGTTGGAGCCAGCCCGGGAGCACGGCCCCCTGGACGCCGAGCGGAACCCGCGCGGCTCCTTTGAGACGCAGCGCTACGAAGGCTCCTTTCCCGGGGGGCCGCCTCCCACCCGGGTCTTACCTCTACCTCAGTCATTGCCCCCCGACTTTCGGCTGGAGACCACGGCCCCAGCCCTAAGCCCCCGCTCCAGTTTCGCCAGTAGCTCAGCCAGCGACGCGAGCAAGCCGTCCAGCCCCCGAGGCAGCCTGCTCCTGGACGGGGCGGGGGCTGGCGGAGCCGGAGGTAGCCGACCCTGCAGCAATCGTACCAGCGGCATCAGCATGGGCTACGACCAGCGCCACGGCAGTCCCCTGCCCGCCGGGCCATGCCTCTTTGGCCCACCCCTGGCCGGGGCTCCGGCGGGTTATTCCCCTGGAGGGATGCCGTCCGCTTACCCGGAGCTCCACGCTGCCCTGGACCGACTGTGCGCTCATCGGCCCGCGGGGTTCGGCTGCCAGGAAAGCCGCCACTCGTATCCCCCGGCCCTGGGCAGTCCCGGAGCTCTAGCCGGGGCTGCAGTGGGAGCGGCAGGGCCCTTGGAGAGACGAGGGGCGCAACCTGGACGACACTCAGTGACCGGCTACGGGGACTGCGCTGCGGGCGCCCGATGCCAGGATGAGCTAACAGCGTTGCTGCGCCTGATGGTGGGCACGGGTGGGCGAGAGGTCTGCGCCCGCGGGGAGCCCTCGGGGATTGAGCCGTCGGGTCTCGAGGAACCGCCAGGTCCGTTCGTTCCGGAGGCCGCCCGGGCCCGGATGCGGGAGCCGGAGGCCAGAGAGGACTACTTCGGTGAGTGAGAAAAGTGATTAGGGACAGGAAGGGACCCGTCACCGCATTTGGTTCCTCACTGCCCCGACGGCCCAAATTGCTGGCGCCGGTATTTCAGAGCTGGAGACGCGGAGCTAGAAGAGAGGCTAGAGGAATGTCCCCTTCTGCTGGGTTTCAAATGGACTAAGGGCGCCTTATTCCTGCCAAACTCTAACCTCCTGGTTATCTCGAGTCCCAGTTCCCCAAGTTTAGAGGCTTGGTTTTCGCGGTAGCAGGCCTCGTAGGGAGGGGACATTGGGGGCAGTGAGAGCATCCCTCATCTTGCTCCCCCCTTGGCGGCGGTGCCCCAGCAGGCTTCTGTGCGCAGCCCCCCCACCCCACCCCACCCGGGCCCAGGCTCCGCCCGCAGGAATTTGGAGAATGCGCGGGGGGGATCCGGGCGGGCGGGCAGCTTGCGTGCCGGCTCCTGTCCCGGCGCTCCAGGTGCCCGCGGGCGGGGCCGGCCGCGCGGCGCTGGGCGGAGGGGTAGGGTGCGGCGGAAGGGGGGAGGACACTGCTTCCTAACACACGCCGAGAGGTGGGTAAATGAAGCCTAGAAGTGAGAATGAAGCGCTTTGGGACGGAAAGCAGGGACCCTATTGCTGGCTGGCCTCAGTCCTTCTGGTTGGATGTGTGCGTGGGCATTTAAGTGGAGACAGGCGGTGTCAGCTTCTATTTTCCCTATCTTCCGAAAGTCAGAGCATAAGCCATGACCACTGGGACACCATCTCCCCTGGATGGATAACAACCCTTTGTAACTGCCTTCAATTCTGGCCATAACCTGCCCAAAATTCAGGCTAGACGTAGTCTCTTTTTTTGCTGCTGTCAAGGACACCTGGTCATTGTCTCACTCCCACACGCCATTACCTTCAAGAAGTATTGATTGATTATGGCTCCGCTATTGGGATAGCTAGGCCTTGAAATATTTTTTAGCTAAGACCCACAGGCACTACTTCACTCTGTAAAGAAATACTAATCTGATTGTGATAGAAAGAACAGAAAGAGGTGGAGGGTCCCACTCTCAGGGCTATGGACCTCTTCACTTTTCCAAGCATCTCCTCACCTTTCTCACCATCCATATTCCTGCCCTGTACCCCATGCTCTAGAATTCTATGGCTAGAAATGTGAATAGGGAGGAAAACCCTACCAGGGAGAGAAGGTTAGGAAGCGGGTACAGAGTTAGGGCTGCAGGCTGGAAAGGCAGCCTGGTTTAATGCAATCCCCCCATCCTTTCCCATCTATCCTTAAGAGAGGAAAGCCCAGAGCAGATGATGCTTTGGTCAAGGGAGACTAAGTAACAGGATTTGTTTTGTAATTTCCTTCTGAAGCCCAGGAGAAATGGCTGTTGGGTAGAAAGAAGTCTCTTTGGCTCAGCTATCAGTACCAAAATGAAAAAAGAGCTCAGAGACAGTGCAATAAAATGGCAGGAAGAACCTAGGTGTGGATATCCTGGGTTGGAGGAGGTGAGGCAGACATGCCTGAGCAGTTTAATCTTATCTTCCCATAATGTTCAAAGCTTTCCAAAGAAATAGCTCTGATAGGGCTCCTTGGCATGGCGAGCTTGGGGCAGATCTCCACTCTCATGGGGAGGCCACATTTTGACCCCAGAGGTGGGGGGTCTCTTCTCCCTGGGGGTCAGGTTGCCTCCTCTGATAGAACTGCCAGCCTAACTGTACCCTTCTACTCCTGCCCCTAGTAGGGGCCCTCTTCCTTGGTTACAACCTTACCCAGCTGCCAGAGGGTGGGAGCAGGACAGGCCTGGGCCCATCAATTGCTGCAGCTGCTGCATGGGCTCCCAAGCCCTTGGGCAAAGACTGGGATGGGCCCTAACAGGCAAGGAGTGTGGCAGTGTGAGGGAGAGGTGGGGTGGGGTGAGGCAGGCCCGTTGGGATCTGCTCCCCAAAGACAGGCCCTCACCTTCACTCATGGGCCTGGAATTGGGGAGTGGAAGGAGGGAAGAACACACCCAGGAAAGGTGTGTGCCAGAGCCAGGCGTATGTATTTTAAGCAGGATGTTGGGGAAAAGCAGTTCAGCTCTGTCCTTTCCATGATAGAAGATGACAGGGAGATATTAGGGGTTCTGCCACCCTTCCCCCTCTTCCTATGCAACCCTCCTGGGAACACACCCTGCATTCTCAGCAGCCACCTCCCCACAGGAGTCATACTCACATGGTCGCCTCTTTACACGGCCCACTGCTGAGCCAGATCCTCTTTCTATCTTTGGGAGCCTGGAGTTGTGGAGCAGTGAGAAGTTATTCTGTAGCTGAATAGCAGCTCATTTTGCAGAGGGAGAAATGGTTCCCAAAGAGACTTTCTGGCCCTGGCCTGCTTTCTCTAGTGAGTTTTTATGAGCCTGATGCTAGGCCCATATGGACTGGTACCTCTATTTGTGCCACGCAGCGCAACAGGAATCACACTTTGCCTGTTTAGTCTTTTTTTCCCCAACAGAAAGTAAGCATTTGAAGGCTAGGGACTGTATCTTTGACTTTTCTTAAGTTTTTCCACAGTATTGGGCACAATATTTTTGCTAGGTCCAAAACAGATGCTCAGAAATTATCTGTAGGTTAATCAATAAACAAGAATAGATTTACTCAGCCAAGAACTTGCTTACTGCATCCCATTTCTCATTATCCTCTTTTCCCAGAAGGGAGCACATCAAAGGGAGGCTCTGACTGGTGGTCCTCTGACAAAGGAAAGACTGGGAATCCCTGGATTTGAGTTGGGGGAGTGGGGTGTGATGCTGACAATATCTTTTCTCCCCTCAGGTACCTGTATCAAGTGCAACAAAGGCATCTATGGGCAAAGCAATGCCTGCCAGGCCCTGGACAGCCTCTACCACACCCAGTGCTTTGTTTGCTGCTCCTGTGGTGAGTGCTGCCCCCAGATCTGGACCAGGGCTGGAGGCCTCAAGCACTGCACATACACATATACACTTACAAGTGCCTAGGGAAACAGGAACAGAGCTTGTGCCTCTTCATTGCTCACAGAGTAGCTGTCATCACCATGTGTCTGGACATCCACTGCTGCCCCACCTTCTCTCTTGCTTCCCTTCTCTATGATCTACCTGGCTCTCCTGCCCCCATGTTGGGTCTTCCCTCAGTTCAGCCTCTTCCCTCCCCCGTGTTCCTCCCTCTTTCTTCTGCCTCTCTGCTTGCCCAGCCTGGACTCCAGCCCGGCCCTCCAGCCTCTCCTTGGTGGGGTTTGGTCTTGGGCAGCCGAGTTGCCTGGGGCGACAGTGAAAGACTGGAATGTGGGAAGGGTGGGGGTGGGCTAGGGGAGTGGGGATCTGTGGGGGGCGGAGAGGGGGGTTTTCTCTTGGCTGGTCAGAGTTCAGCCACCTCGCTAGAGTGCAAGCCACCGGGCCATGCCAGGCTGATGACATCACACTCCAGGAATGCCCACTGTTAGCTCAGGAGGCCTGAGGCCCTGGGAGTGGGGGAGGGGGAACCTGCTCCCAAAGGCCTTAACTCCCCAGCCCTCCCCACTTCTTCCCCACTCTGATTCCTTTGCTAAACCTTTAATCTCCTATCTCTGCCTGTCTGACTCCAGCACTCAGCTTTTCTCTCACCCCGCAGCCTCTGGTGGTTCTCTTTAGGTTCATCTATCTGTCTGTCCTGTTTATAGGGACCCTTCCAGGTATATCTTTCCCTCTGTACTCCCCTGCATCTCATAAGTTTCTAAGCAGCTTCCTAAATCACTGGGCAGAGCTGGAAGTGGAGATTTTGATGAGAAGAGGGCAGAGGTGGGAAACTTGCCCATTCTTTGCCCTGGTCTTTGTCCTCCCCCATCCCTGACAATTTAGATACCCTAGAGCAGTTCCTGGGTGTTGGTTACATGGAAAATGGTCCTGCCTTGTCTGCCCACAGAAGATTCTGGGCGGCCTCTGATCCCAGAGACTCTGAGTCCCTCTAAGCTTGGGAAAGCAGCCCAGACTGACTTTGCTCCCAAACAAAGCACTTTGTCCCCAGCAGTAACTCCAATAGGTCCTGACCTCCGTAGAGCCTATTCCTGGAGGGAGATAGGGCCAGGAGAACAGGAAAGCTATGCTCAGGCAAAGAGGCTTTTAAGTTGAAAGGTCCCAGAGGGCAAGGCCTGTGCCAATGTGATCATCTCTATACACATTGTACAGCACCTTGTTCAGAGCTCCTTTACCACATACCTCAGATTAGCTTTGCTTTCCTAGGTGGCTCCCCATGTATTAGGCACTGGAGAAGGTACTCATTTAGGGCAGGGTCATAGAAAACTGTTGAGGCAGGAGCTGGAGGAACAGTGAGCAGAGGAGAGGGAAAGTTGGCAGAAATGAGACTAAGGCAAAATAGAATTGCATCAGATGGGATTTTCGTGTGGGTAACAAGGACAGACAGCAGTTAAGAGAATAAGCACTAAAGTCCAGATTAAAATATACCACGTAACATTGGAGAGCATGGGCCCTTGAGTGGGGAAGCCCTGTTCCTGAACCCTGGGATAGGCTCCAGCCCCTTCTCTGCTGCTTCTAGGGCGAACTTTGCGTTGCAAGGCTTTCTACAGCGTCAATGGCTCTGTGTACTGTGAGGAAGATTATCTGGTGAGTGAAAGGGGTCCCTTGGGCTTGAAATTGGCTCCCACACTGGGACCCCCTTCTTGGTGGCTCATTGGGGTTCCGACCATCAGGTCATTCTCAGCTTGTAACATCCTCCCTTGGTCCCTAGTTTTCAGGGTTTCAGGAGGCAGCTGAGAAATGCTGTGTCTGTGGTCACTTGATTTTGGAGAAGGTAAGCAAAATGTCTTCAGCGGTGACTGTGACACTGAGGGGCTGAGGGGTGGAATCAGGGGCTAAATGGGTACTGAAAAAAGGTGGGGGGAGGACACCTGTCAACAGATGAATCACTTTCATCCCATTCCTCCCAGAACAGCTGTTTACATTGGACTCCCTCTGCCTCTGGGATAAAGTCCTGACTCCTAATCCTGCCATCCCTAGCCTTCTGTGATCCTCCCTGATTCTTCACACACAGCCTGGTCCTCCACTTGAGCTAGGAATGTGGGGTTCTAGGTCTTAATCCCCTTTTTGCTGCTGGCTAGGATCAGCTGGAACTGTTTTCTGTAAGAAAGAGGGGTTGGTTTATATTAGTGGTTCTCAGTCCTGGCAGCCCAGATCACCTGAGAAGTAAAGAAAAACACCAGTGCTGGGTCATCACTGGAGACTGTGATGGATACTTCTGAGGTGGTACCCAGGCTTTGATAGGCTTTAAAATCTCCCTAGATGATTCTGTTATGCAGCCAGGGCTGAGAACTACTAGCCTGGATACTCTCTAAGACCTTTATTCAGGGTTTCTGCCTCCATTTTAAGACTCCCTGGTCCCCTCAGAATCCCCAGCATTGTTCTGGGAGGATAGCA
The DNA here is from genome assembly GCF_000151845.1 of Pteropus vampyrus. NCBI lineage: Eukaryota > Metazoa > Chordata > Mammalia > Chiroptera > Pteropodidae > Pteropus > Pteropus vampyrus. The sequence goes on along the minus strand of NW_011888994.1, from coordinate 3,395,177 downwards.
GGGGGTTGGATGAGTTTGAGCAGCAGGGAACATCGTGTGTAGCTGGAGAGCCAGGATTAGATGAGGCCTGATTCTCCTCCCACTCCATGAGCCAGATCCTACAGGCAATGGGGAAGTCCTATCACCCAGGCTGCTTCCGATGCATCGTGTGCAACAAGTGCCTGGATGGCATCCCCTTCACAGTCGACTTCTCCAACCAGGTGTACTGTGTCACCGATTACCACAAGTGAGTTCACCCCTTGGGGTGTGGTATAGAACTGGGCTCAGGGATTTCCCAACCTCAAATAATTTCTGTCATCTCTCTTTCAGAAATTATGCTCCTAAGTGTGCAGCCTGTGGCCAACCTATCCTCCCCTCAGAGGTCAGTATGTTTGGTTCTTCTGCAAGGCAGCCAGTGCTGCTGCCTCTAGGGAAGGGATGGGGACATGCTGCCTGGCCTCCCTTGGGAGGCGATAGTGCTGAGGAATGTACTCTGTGAAGATTCCCGTGTGACTCTGTTCTCAGGGTCACCACCCTGACCCTAACATCCGGCCCTGGACATGTCTGACAGCCTCACTGGGCCCAGGCTCCATCTTTTCTCTCCTATTCCAGAGGAGGAGACCTTCTTTGAAGTTAGGGTCACCAGATCCCAGATATAGGGGTTGAAAAAAGGTGGAAAGAATCCTCAGGGGTGACAGGAAGGGGTCAGAAATGATTTATGCTGTGTGTGCTGAGGGTGTGTCTAGGGAGAAAAGCCAAAAGCCAATGAGGAACTAGACTCTATTGGATCTCCTTGTCCCCAGTTTAGCCTACTTTATGTATGCTGCCTGCCCCTTTCCCTTCCCTCTGCTTCCCCACAGCTGGGCCAGGTAGGTAAGGTCAGAGCCCCTGGAGTCTAGGAAGGGGAGGGGGAAGTTCCAGTAGAATTTATAAAGGACATTTGAAACCTGCAGATATTTGCAGAGAGGCTTTGAAAGCCTTTGTATAATCTTCCTATTGGGGTGGGAGGGGAGCCTATAAAGAGGAGGGTGGAGTTGGGTTTGTCATGCTGCTTTCATCCTCACGGGGGTCTGCATTATTTCAGGGCTGTGAGGACATTGTGAGGGTGATATCTATGGACCGAGATTATCACTTTGAGTGCTACCACTGTGAGGTGAGTGTTGTGGGCCAGGGCTCCTGGAGAATTGTAACGGGGTCAGAGGAGTCCTAGAACTGCAGGAGTCTATAGAAGTATGGGGCATGGAGCAACAGGAAGGTGCCCTGACCTATCCTCCAGCCACTCTCTCTGGTCCTGCTTGTTTAGTCATTTCTGAATCTGGCTTCCTGGAGTCAAGATTCCTAAAACTAAAAGGCCTTCTGATATCCACTGGAAATGGGAGCCTCTCATTATTTCTGCTGTAGCAGCGACACCTGGTGTCCAACTGAGATATTTTCTCAGGTTTCTCTTCTGGGAGTCCATCCCTTCTAACCCCTTTCTTCCAGTAGTTGGAAGTCTCATATTGAGCAGGGCAGACTCCCAAGATCTCTGATGTGCCTGGGCTGAGGTGAACTTGATGTTCTTATTCCGTAGGATTGCCGGATGCAGCTGAGTGATGAGGAAGGCTGCTGCTGCTTCCCTCTGGACGGGCACTTGCTCTGCCATGGCTGTCACATGCAGCGGCTCAATGCTCGACAGCCCCCTGCCAACTATATCTGAGCTGTAGTCACCACTGTTGACAAATTCCTCTGGCCAGTGGGCCCCTCTGAGGCCAGCTAAGGCAAAGAATGTACTCTGCAGGCCTAGCAGAAGAGTCCTCTGGGAAAGGGCCAGAGACCTAAAGATCATGACATTCCAAAAGGACTGTGGCCTTCTTTTCACATGTGTAACCTGTGTTGTGGCCTATACTCAGTCACACACAGGTGGGTTCTAATATACTCTAAAGGTCTGAGCCTAGTTTGCATCTCCAGTATACATTTGTGTGGAAGTCCAGCAATGTTCTGGTTCTGGATTATAGGAAGAGAGGACATCATGGAAGCTCCTGACTCTTGTACCCCACTCATGGGGTCACATATGGGGTCAGTCAAGTTCTTACCACACCATAGTATCTTATTTCTGTATCTGGATGAAGAGGTAGACCTTATTAATGAGTTATTTCTTGGCCACCTTCTCTCTAAAGACTGGGAGAGCTTCTCACCCCTCTGCTGAGAATGGAGACCAACTCTGGGTGGGCCTGCTGCCTGTACTGCCTGTTTCTCAGGGACTCAACGTGGGTCTGGGGAGACTAGCTGGGTGCCTATACTTGGTTCCTCTTCTTAGCTGGGGGAGGAGGTAATGAGTGGGTCTCTGGGTGTGGAATTTCTGGGGGAGACGTATAGGAAGCTTCAGGCTATCCATACTCCCTGCACACTCCCAGGTGTAAATGCACTGAGCCCTCCAGCCCAATATATGCACCCATGGGCACATTCATACACACATACACGCATATTCTCTTCTCAGGTCATTCTTACAGTTGGTTCCCTAGCAGTAGCTCACCATTCCAGAGCTGCCACCTCTCAGAGAGATCCAGGATTACATCCACTGCAACTTCCAAACTCTGAGGTTTTGGAGCACCAGAGGGGCAAAAAACTTTAACTTGGTTCTTCTATTCAATTTGGCTGAAATTGGTTCACCTAAAGATAGATCTCTTAGCTGAAAACTGAAAACTTGTGTGCTTAAAGTTCCTTCTACCTAATGACCATTTTGCCAAAAGCTCAGATCCCTTTTGGGTATTTTTTTTTAGCCATTTAGGTATTCTATTCTTTTTTTGTTATGCTTTCGGTATTTCAAGGATTTATATCCATCCAAGAATACTTCTGAGTTATTATCAGCAACAAATTTATCAAATTTGCAGCACTTTGTAAATGATGAGATTGCTTTCTACCTTTATGGATATCTTTCTATGTTATCTACTTTTCAAACACTTCTTTAAAGAGCTTAAAGTTTCTAGCAATAAATATAATTGGTACAGACATTTTGCGTATCATTTTTTGTGTTTCTTAATCCAATATTCTTTTACAAATTAGATGCCTTGAAAAAACGTAACAAAGTTCAATATGATTTTATACTTTGGTCTAACTTCTACATTCCTGCTGTTAAAATGCCAATATATTCTAAACAAATGAACAGGTATGTGGCATATTCCGTTGACTAACAATTCAAGGTTATACAGACAACAGCAATAAAATGTGAAAGGGTGAATCTGCTAAATCCTTTTGAAAATGCTGCAGATTTGATAAATATTTTAGACCAACTACCTCTGGGTAAATTGGTTTTAGGCAAATTAATCAGATAATCTTGCATCTTTAGTCTTCATTCTCTGTCACATAGAGTTTCATACTGGAAATGACGACTCTTGAGAACAGAAATTCCACATTTAGGGGTTCTTCTAAGATAACTATGCCAGCCAACCTGGGAATTGCATAGAAGAAGACTTTGAGTGAGATTATGAGTGAGAGTAAGAGTGTGGATTCATACCACTGACCGCCAGAGTGCGGAATGCACTTTTTTGGAGGAATAAATCTTCTGATACTAGATTACTTGTTCTACAGCTAGGATTACTTCTGAACTATTATTATTAAATAAGTGAATACAAAGACTCTGTGACTGGGAAATTTTCTCACCGGGGTGCTCCAGGCCCGGGAAATCCAGAGAAGCATGTATATAGCTTTACATCTATCCCTTTGGTTACCCTTGGGGGTCTTGTCCACTCTGTAATTCTGACCCTTTGTTTCTTACTCTGATTTTGACTACCATCTGCTGCTAAATGCTGATTCCTTCCTAAGTCTATGCTCACCTGTCCCCCAAGACTGTTCTTGCCAGTGGGGCTATTCTCTCCTTTCTGAGGAAAAACATTACTAACATCTGATGAGGACAAGCCCAAGGAAGGCAGGCCATGGCAGAATAGCAGCCCATCACCCCATATCATCACTGACAGGTTCCCAAGTGTACCCTGAATCGCAAGAGTTCCCCTTCCTCTTATTCACTGGGAGATTACTCATCCTTATTCTATTTAATATTTACAGTCGATAGTGAAAGATTCATAGGGTGCTGCCAAGGATACAGTAACAGGTAGACCATGCTTGGCAACTCGCCATCTGATTTCCATCAACAGCCACTAGGCCTGAAAATGGGGTAAGGGAGAAAATGGAAGAATTCTGGATCCATTTTGTTTCTCTTCAGATTATAGTCATAGAATGAATGGGTCAAGCTTTCACAGAAGATGCTATTTGCTATGCCTAGCCCTGTTTGCTAACAGGCCTGAATATGGTTTATCAAGAATGAGGCTGGTGGTGGTTCTCTCTCTGCTTTCTTAGGAATCTGTTTTCCCCTTCACCATCTGGAGTTGTCAAGGCCAGGGAAATGGTAAGAGTTGTCAAGGCCAGGGAAATGGTAAGAATCTGTTTTCCCCTTCACCATCTGGAGTTGTCAAGGCCAGGGAAATGGTAAGAACCTGGAGACTGTCCTCAGCCAAAGAGGAGGTAGAGAAAGAGCTAATTCCAGGCACATAAAGCCAGTTGGATGAAGTCCTTGAGATTGTACCTACACAGAAGGGAATACAAGGGGGGAAGGAGACTACTAGGACTCAGATAAAAGGATTGGAAAAAACAAGGTAAAATAAAGCATTTTTTATTTCGTTGATATTTTTAGATCCATACCTCAGCTGGCCTGGGGTCATTCAGAGCCCTAATGGTGAGGCTCCACGACAAGGACAAGGGTCCAACCAATCAAAGCTCTCTCCATGCTCTCCTCCCTTGCAGCAAGGAAGACCTAAGACTGGGCCTCTGCTGTGACAATTGCTTGCATAGGGCTCTTGGAATAGCCACATTTCACTCTAGTTGTAAAGGACTAAAGATTGACCTTGGAAATATGAGCAAATTTGTTACTGGGATGTGTAGATTAGACCAATCTAACTGTGATGATAGGAGAGTCATCAGAGGCAAATTCTGTCCACTGTGAGTATTGTCACCTAAGCTGAGAAAGGATACTGTTGGACGTGGTTCCATAGTGTAGCGGTTAGCACGTCTACTTTACACACAGGTCCTGGGTTCGCGCCCCAGTGGAGCCACAGTCCATGGTCTACGGCCATGCCACCCTGAACAAGCCTGATGTCTGATTTCGGAAGCTAAGCAGGGTCGGGCCTGGTTAGTACTTGAATGGGAGACCACTTAGGAAGACCAGGTGCTGTAGGCATAAATAATAATAAATAAATAAAAAGTAAAGGATACTGCTGACCTATGTGAAGAGAACCAAGGTGCTATCTAAACAGGGAGAAATGGGTTAAAAGGAATATATTAAAATGTTCTGGTTAGGCTTGTATCCAGGACACTTAGAGCCAAGTGGAGTATGATTTTAGAGACAACCCAGTCACCTATTTTACTGAATGAAAAAAGAATGTTGAAGGGACTTACCCAAGGTCACACAGCTAGAAAATGACTTCTAATTCTTGAAGACCAGTTAAGAGCTTATTTTCCCTCTTCCCTCCCACCTCATCACTGGGACTCCCAGGGCGCAAGTAAACTATAAATGAGATAAGCACTTCATTATGACAGATATTTAGGGAAAGTTTTAGTGGGAAAGCCAGGGAACACAAAAAAACAATAATGAAAACATTTAGTTCTTACTAGCGCTTTTTTTGTTAATTAGCATTAGCAGTAGCCAGAGTATCTTGAAAAGCACATTAGAAGCAAAAGAAATATATGGCAGGAAAGTCCCTGCCCCTGAGGAGGTCACAGTCTAGCCAGAGAGATAAATACATAAAATGCCTTGAGAAGATTGCAAGCAACATGTCAACAAGTGCAAAGTAATTGAGTGTTACAAACAGAAAACTTAATGCTGCAAGGTACAGATGATGGGTGAGACTGTTTGGCTTAGATTGTAGATCAGAAAGTCAAGGCCCAAAGGCTAAATCCTGCCCCATCCCCCAATGCATTGAGTTTGGCCCAGTGGCAATTATTTTTTTATAATATCAATTTGAACACTAGTTGAGGAGGGAAAAACACCAGCTAATAAATACAGAAAGAATGATAGAATTTGAAAAACAACGTTTTACAAACTTTAATAAAATTATTTATTCTTGCAAAGATTATTAATTGGTGTTAAAATCCATAGGTGAAATGGTTAGTAGACAAGTGGACATTCATATAGTGCCAAGTAACACAGCTGACAATCTTGAGGGCAGAAATGTAACTAACTGTATGTTGGAGGTATTAGACTGTCATCACCTATTTCCTAGAATGGGTCTTAGTATCATTCACTAACCAATAGACCAATTCTGGTATAAGGCAATTACATAACTCAACCCAACCTAGCAAATATTCTAGCTGCTCCCCACCCCAAAAAGAAATATTAGATATAATTACAGGAAATACTGGGGATAGAGAAATAAACTAAAGGACACTAGGAGGAAACGACTGGACAAATCAAGGAGGTGAGATTCTGCAGGGCAACTGGCCAGCTCTGAGCAAGTCAGTGTGATTTTTTTTTAAATAGGCAAAACCGTTAGATTAAAGAAACTTAAGGTATATATTAACAATATAATACATGGTCTTTGATTCCCTATTGGTTTAAAAAAGTTGCTATAAAAGATAACGGGTCAATTAGAAAATTTTTAATATGGGATTAGATGAGGTACGAATTTGTTAAAATGGAAAGGTCAAAATCTTTAACAAAATGCCAGTTCCAAAACCATATATACAGGGTAATCATATTTTGTTTTTAAAATGTCTATATATTTATGAAAAAAGATCTGAAAGGATATGCACTGAGGTGTTAATAGTGGTACTCTCTGGTGAAAATATGCTTTTTGTTGTTGGCCTTCTATTTTTGTATAAATTGAAATACTTTCTATTTTTTATACAATTCCTGTTACTTCCTCTGTAAGAATAATAAACTGTTACAAATAACTGGTTGCCAACATTGACAGTTTAGGATATTTCACATAAAAATCTGGATATTGTATACAAAGAACTGGGTTTCTAAGATTTTTCTGAATAATCAGAAGATCTGTCACCCCGGGCTTCCATGCCCACAAGGCAGCAATTGGTTGGAACTGAGTGGTGGCTGCTCCTTTATTCAGTGTATTCCTTCCTTAATTTGTCACAATCCCTACCATTCTTTCCTCTGTGCCCTTCGCGTATTGCTTATCTGCCTGGCTCCTGCAGACATCTGAGTAAGTAACCCCTGATCTGTATGATCCTAATGGGCTCCTCATCCACACAGCCTCTCATTATCAATCATTTAAAGGTACCAATAAGTTAGTCGCTCAAGAAAAGTATCCATTCCAGAATTATCTGTTGCATTATAAGGCAATCCAGTCATGGGAAACCTGGATGTAATACTTAATCTACTTAGCTACCATGGTTGCATACTGTAAATTAGTTTAGCAAAATTTCTTTTCGGTAAATGGCATCTAGAAAGTATACTAAATTTCTAACTTCTTAATGTTTTGATTCTTCTTCTTCTTCTTCTTCTTCTTCTTTTTTTTGCCTCAACACTTTAATCCTAGGAGGCATTTCAAAACTTACAATGTACATTATTCCCAAGCATGAAACTCCTAACGCCCTTTGGTTGGTTTGTTTCTCCCACTGGTTTTGGTACAATTTTTAAGGAGAAAATCTCTTTCACATGCAACTCAGTATAAGACAGTGTCACTATCATTTTAAAATCCAGGGAACTACTTTTATCAGCCTGGCACATGTTTTCGCATTACAGCAGCACACTCAATCGTTATAACAAGAACTGCACACCTTGTGCTTCATAGCTAGCTTTTCAAAATGATACTAGTCGTCTTCTTCTGAATCAATTTCCTTTACTGTCTCATATTCCTTTGGTAAAAATTGTTTCAATCTGTTCCATTTTTTGAGCCAAATTTCTCAGCTTTTCTTTAAGATCTAAAATTTCCTATTGAGCCTTGTTTATATCCTAGTTCACAATAGTGTCTCAGAGTAAAATCAAGCTCATTCCAGATTGTACAACAAAAGTTTCTATGAACAGATAAGCAACCCTTGAAGCCACAAAGGGCTAGATTTGAAATCCCCTTAGAAGGGGTAAGCAATTGCAAAAATGGCACATTATGAACATTTGTTCTAAAATTTTTATTTGATGTCATAGGTTGATTACATATTTTTATCTACTTGTTTTCTCCTTAAATCATGTACTTACAATGGGCATGAAATTTTCTAGCTTAATCATCAATAGTCATGGTTCTGAATACCTTCATTTTCCAGTAAACACCCTTGAAAATAGTTCTAAAATCTCTTGGCTGTCTGTAAAATTTTTATTCCTGAAACTAGTTTCTGGGTCCAAAATACCATAATATATTCCTGCTACTTGTCTTCAATACTTTCAAAGTGGTATGGCTTTTTTTTTTTTCTAAATAATCACACAATTAAGTGTGATTCCACAGTCCAATGGCTATTTTAACGTCCCACCTTAAAAACTGGTTATTTAAGCCCAAATTTTCAGTGTGAGAACATATTTTACTCACAAGTTTCCATTAGTTTGATATATAAAAGACTAAATACTCACTTGAAATTTCTATCTTTGGAGCATCATTTTGTCTTCTGGCGAGAGTGTGGGAGGCAGAGTCCCTGGAATGTTCTCAGCAAATCTCCATTCTTCTCTGTGACTCTAAACAATGCAGCAAAGGAATGTCCAAGTTTGAAAGATTAAGTAGACTTTTTCTCAAGACTCCCATTTACATTTATCAAGTTAAAACATATACATGGATATTTAAAAAATATTTGATCGAGAGCAATGTCTTCAAGAAGGTAGAGCTAGATAGTGGTTAGGAGTTATGCCTAATTTAATCTTTCTATACCCCTCCCCCACCCCTCCACCAGAGTCTAGCTCAACAATACTTGACCATGTTCTTGGATTTATCATTAAAGAACATTTAAGAAGTGAGTGATTGTATTTTGCATATGACAGAACAGGTGAGATGAACACTGATGAAGAGACAAGGCTACAAAGGATAAGCATTCCACCGAACAGACAAAACTATATAAGGTATTAGCACTGCGGAGGTGGTCAGAAATTCATTCTTTCAGCAAATACATACCCCTGTATTCCAAGCACTGAAACAGGGAACTTGGGGTCATTAAGGAAGCATCTCCTTAAATATAAACCCAGACAAATTAAGGTTTTAAAGAGGATTCCCTACTTCTCAGCAATAAAAAGACTAATTAAAAAATTAATTATTGGTGTGAGCAACAACATATATGAATCTCAAAATTAATTATGTTGAGTGAAAAAAGCCAAAAAAGAGTACATCTTTATCCGATTCCATTTACAGAAAATTCTAGAAAGTGCAAATCTGTAGTGACAGAAAGCAGATCAGTGGTTGGGACAGGCCGGAGAGAAATTATAATGGGGCAAAGTAAACATTTAGGGGATGATGCAAATGTTCACTATTTTGATTGTGGTGATGGTTTAACAGATATATAGTTATGTCAAAACTTAATAAACTGTACACTATAAATAATGTATGGCATCTACAGCCATGCACCCTGAATAAGCCTGATCCTGTCTGACCTTGTAAGCTAAGCAGGGTGGGGCCTGGTTGGTACTTGGATGGGAGACCACCAAGGAAGACTAGGTGCTGTAGGCGTAAAAAATAATAAATAAATAAATAAATAAATAAATAAATAAATGAAGTAGATATTGTATGCCAAAATATCTCAATAAAGCTGTATTTTAAAATTTGAGAACAAAAAGTTGCGGGGAGGTAGGAATGGAAAGAGAATGAATTCTCAGGCCTGTCTTGCAATTCTTGCTCAAGGACACCAATGTCTGATTGTAAGATCATTTTTCAGTATTTTGCTGGAGTTGTAACTGCCGGTATGGTCTATCAGCTCAACCTTCTAGTCTTATGTAGAACTGGCCAAAGAAGTCTATCACTTCAGCTTTTCCAGTCTCCTCTTGGACCCAGAATGCAGTTTGGAATTCCTTTCTCTACCTCCACTTGCTGGTATGTTTCCTCCATTCTAAATAATCAAAATTTTCTCTCCTTTCAGGCCCAGCTAAGGTAAGATTTATTTCATAGTTTTTCCTATCCATTTCTGCAGAAAGAATTCTGTACCTTCTTTGAGGTTCTCTAGTATTTATTATCTAAATTGCTCTTTTGACATCTTTTTGCTGCTTTCTATTATTTGCTTTTCATGTGCATGTCTTATCTTCTCAACTAGATTATGAACTTTTTCAGGTCTGGGACTGGGTCATATTTATCTTTGTGTCTCTCCCAAGGCACTTAATAAGTGCTTAATCCAGGTCAACCTTAAAACACCTCACTTTGATAGTCTTTCTAAAGTAATTTCTCAGCCATTATCTCATTTGATCATTACATCAACACTATGAGATTGGAAGAGCTAAAAATATGTTATTTCCTATTTTGACAGATGAGGAACCTGAAGCCCAAGGTTACGCAGTTTGTCACATAGAGATGGAACAGATACTTGCATGCGAAGGTTGATCCAATGCAAGGCTTTCCCCTGGCTCTCTCCTCTATCCTCCTACCTGGCTTTCCCCTCTATCCTCCTACCTGAAGAAAAGCCAAGGCACCCTTTGTCTCCTCATTCCCCAAGTACTTTAGGGCTGCTTAGCCAAAGCTTTGTAGTACCATATTAGAAAACTTGACAAATATGAGACATGATATTTCAGTAGATTCCTGATAAGCTCTGAGTCACCAAAACACACTTGCTATTTTTTTCCAAGTGCAATTTGTTAGGGACATTATGCCTGATACTTAATGATGCTGCGCTACAGAGCTGAGGAAGCATAAATGATTTTTAAAAGCCTTAGAAAAATGACAGCACTTTAATATTAAACATGAAAGGTGGCAGCTGACGAGATGACCAGGGACATAAAAATTCTGCACCAAATCACTATTCCTTTATGTATTGCTTGAATAATTCTCTAGTTGGTACTAAAAGAAAAGGTTAAACTCCCTACCACCCAGCACACCTAGCCTGAGATTCCTTCTCTACCACCCTACCACCCTAGGCTATCAGCTTATTTTCTGATGCAAGAGATAACCTTGGTGCAACTTACTTAGCATCAATTATTATTTTCAAAATAATTCATCTAATGACTAGATTCCATTTAACTTTGAAAAGAGGTTGGGGATGGGGTTTAAGACAGAGAGGTCTTAAGAGGTGGGGGGACCTCTTTAGAGGAACAATAACCTTTGGTAAAAGTCCATAGCCAACCTGAGGTCAAGCCCATGGAGGAAGTCAAGGGAATTGTCCCCCTCCTCCCATCATTGTCCCTTTCTCTCCCTCCAACCTCCTTTGGCTGAAACCAGTCAGGGAGTATGGGAGCCCTGAAGTCCTCACAGGTAGTCCTTACTGACTACAAAGGGTGTCGAAGAGCAGAATGTGGACCTGAGGGGTCAAATGGACCACATCTAGCTCTTTGGTCTAGGGGTGGGCAGGTGACTTAATCTGGCCAATGAGACTTATGGGAAAGTCTTCTGGATGCTTCTGGGAAAGGTTTTCTTTCTGTACTGTTATAGGAAGAAGGCTCTTGCCCTTCCTTCCTGCTTGGGATGCGCTGAAAGGATGTACTTCTTGGACTTCTGAAGCTAACTTGTGACCATGAGAATGCAGGGAAGTGCAAAGAACCTTGACAGCACGGAGTTACTAAAAGCCTCGGAGTTACCAAAAGCTTTGGGACTCCCAGCTCCAGATTTAAGCAAACAATAAATGTCCATGTGCGGGGTGAGAGGAAGTGAAGAGAGGTGAATGAAAGATGAGAAATAAACGAGGGCAGAAGAGCCAGGAAGAGGAAATAAATTCAAGAGGAAGCCCAGGGAGGCGGGTGTGAGCAGCAGGTCTAGGAGAGTTCAGACGGCCACTGGGTCAGGTTTTGCCTCTGCCAGCCCCGTACCTGAACAAGTCATTTAACCTCCTTGCGCCTTAGTTTTCCCCTCTGTAAACTGGGTAAGATAGTGACTTCCAGGTAGGACTCTGTAAGAACTAAAAGAGGCGAAGCAAGGCAAGCAAAACGCTCGGTATAGTGCCTGACTCATCGTAGGCCCTCAATAAAAGTTGGCAAACGTTACCATTTCCTCAATGTTTGCCCTCAGCAAGGGGTAGGCACTCAGTAGAAATGGCAAAGAAGCTTTCCTGAGATCGCTCCCTTTCTCAGCGAAGACTCCAAAATCCTGGGTCTACAGCCGTTGGCGTCTAAAGGCGCGCGCCCGCCGAGGGGCGTGGCCTACCATTCCCGCCTCGAGTGTGGCCCCGCCCCCTCCTCCTTCCCACGCAGCCCCTTTGGCTCTTAGGTTCTTTCCCCTCCCCCGAACTTCCCCGTACGGTCCTCTGGGGCCTAGCTTGCCCCTACCCCAACGCGGGGCCGGTGTGAGAAGTTCCGGAACCTGGGCGCGGACGGGGGCCCGGATGTTGACGCTGCCGGCCATCCAGCCCCAGCCTGCTCCGCACGGCCTCGGGAGCTTCTGCTCAGCCCAATGGTGTGCAGGTTTGCTTCAGAGGGTCGGCGGGCGGCGCTGCGGGGAAGAGGAGCCTGGGAGGGTCAGTCCCGCCAGTACCGGGCCTCCGGCCGCCGAGGCCGCCTTCGCCCTTACGAATCCTTGGCTGCCCAGACGGAAGGGAAGTAGGCGCCGGAGAGCCCGCTCCGCATTTTGATTCATCTCGGGCCCTGGAAGGGTCACATCTTGTGAAAATACCTGTAAAATCAATTTAACGTTCAGTGCATCGTGTAAAGACAGCTCTAGGAATTTTAAAGACGCCTGAGTCAGAACATTTAAATGCTTGGGTCCCTGTAGCAGCGTTTTAATATGTCTGAGTGCAGAGGGTGGAGAATCGAACCTGATTGCCAAACCTTATTCACACTGTCTAACATTAAAAAAAGGGTAAAGAAAAGCACCATAAAACCGAAATGGGTAGTTACCCTAGGAAAGGAATAACAACTGACTTTTTGAAATTTAAGGTAGTCCTCATTTTCGCGTGTGAAATTTGCAGCAGGCTTAGATCAACGATAAACAGTTGCTAAAACACTGAGCTTAACTAAGTAGTGGCTTTTGTTGACACATAGATTGTGTTATTAATTCTTAATGCCTGTGCAAGGCAAGAATCGTTATCTCAGTTTTGCAGGTGGAAAAAAGTTTGGCACAAAAAAAACATTTCCCTTAAATTCACACAGAACCGGCTGAACTGCAAATTTAGTCCTAGCATTCTGATTCCTCAGCTTTGTCCCCCTGTAGTCCATGTTACAAAACAAATGAGTAGTTACTTTGATGTTACTCATAAAACGAGGGAGTAAACCAAATGTTCTGTGAATGTGAAGTGTTAAATCATAATAACCTTCTATGTCTGTTCTGCTTTGGAGGCCCAGCTGCCCTTTGGAGTTTGATACCTTAGAAGAGGGGGAGGAGTAGAAAAATGGAAAATAATGTCAAGGGAAAATTTTCATCTCCAGAGCCCAAACTGTGCCCATCCTTACTGCCCCTTTGTGTTGATGTCATTCTTTTTCAGTGTACTCTATGTTCTGGCAGAACACCCCTCAGCTGCATTAACTACACCTTTCCATTACTCTTTTGGCACTGACATCCTGTCTGTCTTTTTGTCATGCTCTTTCCTCCAGGTGATCTTTACTAATGCTGTTATGTGAAAACCAGTTGTTGTTCAAATGTGGAATAATTTGTCACTCTTGACGGTTGTTTCTGGAGTTAATGGTCAAAAACTACCAACAGATCTTAGATGAAAAGACAAGTTAAAGAAGCACAAGAAACTATAGTGGAATTTAATAGCTGGATGCTTTGGGGGAGAAAGTAGACTTTGATTTCTTTTTTTCCCTTTCCCCAGTTCACTCATAACTGGAAAGCAGCAGCTCACTTTTAACTTAAACATTATGGTGGGGGGAGGGGGGCAACCGCTTGTTTAGACTAATTAATTAGAAATTTTTCTTTCCTAAAGAAGCATCTTTTTAGAAGGATTATAACAAATGGAAACGTTTAGGTGATTAGAATGCAGAATGTTTTACCACTGATAAGTCTGTTTGTCCATAAAATTTGTATAAGAGCTTAGTACCCAGGATGTGTGTTATGGTTCTGCCCTGTAAAAGATATCCTTGAGGTTCCTCCCCAGGTATAGACAACAGAAATTTGAGCTCAAGGTAGTTTTCTGTGGAGCAGCCAGCTAATTTATTCATCTTCCCCCCCCAACCCCCCACCCCACTTAGTTCCACAGATAAGAATCCCAAGAAAAAAATCAGATGGCATCTGGGGATTTCTGCTCACCTGGAGAAGGGGTGGAAATACTCCAACAAGGTAAAGATAGTCATTTGCAAGAGGCTTGATGACTTATCCAGAGAGGTCTAATCTATGTTCTTACCTTTTATAATAAGAATTTATGATGTTTATGGGTATGATTTCTCTGACAGAAGCCTACGTTTCTAGGGAAATTAGAATACATGAAGATTCTTAAACATTGTCTTATTGGAAAACAGATTATACTGACTTCTGTTTAGCACCTTCTTGTACAATAGACTAAAAACTCAAGATGCTCTCATGCTGTGTGAGCAAGCATATCCTGAAGATAAGGGTGGCCAGCAAAATCTTTAAAGGCTTCCTTTCTACCTGTGACTTGAATTTTCTCATGTCTTGTTCTCCAAAATCTCAGATCTTCCATATATTAAATTCTTTCCATATCTAAAGTCTTTTCTATATCTTAAATCCATCAAGAACTTGAATCTTCTATGTGTTGACCATTTCCATATTGATCCTTCAATGCCTTTGGGGAGAAAAAAGAGATTTCTTATTCTGTAAAAGGACTTTGAGTATAATGGTCCAAAGAATTAAAATTTGAGTGTTTGGAAAGTAGGAGTAAAACGAAAGACCCCAGCAGAAAGCATGTCAGAAACGAGATGGAAAGAAAGCCCCCTGAGCATAAGGAATAACGAGAGGATCCCAGTTTCTTGCACTTTTTCTCATGTGTGTGCTCTTCTGCATCCACATGAGTAATTCAACTCTGTTTACAATGAGGAGAATTCGGTTAATTAAATTTTTTACTTAATCTTAGTAAGTGTATACTTTCTCTCAGTCTGGCTTACACAGTTAGAGATCACATCCAAAGTTGGAATTTTACATTCATTTTTTTCCCCCATTCCTCAAGCATTCTGGTTGTTCTGTGTGAATGAGGCATTTTGGGTACTGAGGTGATCCCTACTAAAGGGTCCCTTAGTCTCGATTCTATTTGTCTCATACTTTCCAACTGCATTTCCATTTTCTAAGATCTTCGTTTTATTAGAGACTCATTCCCTAATTCTTGATTAATGTCCTTGTATGTAATATAAATGTTTGTTACTTTGAGTATTGCCTCTGGTTTATTTGTGGATTTTTTTTTTTAAGTTTCATCAGATTTAGAAAACCTTCCTACCAAAAACCTAGGGGTTTTTTGGAAGTGAATGTTAAGCTAAGAGTTATGCTGAAATATATAAATTAAGAGTCCATACTGTCTTTGCTTTTTTGTCCCTATGGGGGACATCCAATTAAGTGTGCAGCAAACAGCTCCCTCCTTGTAACCTGAGTGAAGAGGACCTGTTAAAGAACCCACACTTCAGCAGACTGTTGCTGAGTCTCTCACAACACGTGGACGAGAGTGGTTTAAGCCTCTCTCTGGCACAGGAACAGGCTCAGGTAAGAACCTTGGGTGAAGGGATGATAGGAGGAAGGAAAAATATTCCAAGAGAGGTTCCTACTTGGGATTTTTTTGGTTTTCTAGGCATGGAAGAAAGTTCGACTGCATAAGACAGCATGGCTGAGGTCTGAGATTTTACAGAGAATAATTCAAGAGCTGCTTGTGGACTACTATGTGAAGACACAAGACACAAGTTTAACTTCTGAGGACAAAAAGGTGAGGCAGGAGAGATGAAGTAGGGGTTTGTTACCAGCTGTAGGAATGACCAGGCCACCTGTGGCTGCATCTGATTATATGATCTGAGGGACATAGAGCTTCGTGTAATGGTTATCAAAAAGAAATGGACTGTAGTTATGGGGAAGAGGTGAGTGTGTTGTCAGGGTTTTGAAAAGAAAGATTAACAGGAAAAGGCACTGGCAGCCGAGAAGGTATCTGAAGGAGGTGACATATTCAAGAACTTGGAAAATGTGTGAAGAACTGGTTTGTGAGGATGGAGGACGGGGAGTGAGAGAAGTTTAATAGTAACCTCTTTTTTGTTTTCATTCTCTCAGTTTCATGAGACCCTTGAACAACGGCTACTCGTGACTGAACTGACACAGCTCTTAGGTCCTAGTAGCCAGGAGAGAGTGATACCTCCACTGCTAGGACTGGAGAAAGCGGACCTTCTGGAGCTCATGCCACCCTCAGAGGTTGGAGACAGGCAGATAGATATTGGGACCAAAGAAGCAAAAGGGCTTAATTTTTCCTATATATTTAAACATTTTTTTTTGTTAAGCTTTATCATTTTTATAAAGATGATACATGTTTATGGTGTATCAATACTCAAAAAAAAATGTTACACGGAAGAGAGTAAGAACTAAAATGCTACATTTAGAAATAAATACATTATTATATACAGATTGACATAAATGGTATTATACCCTTTATGCTTATGTAGTATAATATGTTTTCACTTAATATATTTTGGACTTTTTTTCAATCAATAAATGTAAAGAAAATGATACTTCCTAAAGCACTCTTAGCACAGTGTCCAGACATAGTTAATGCTCTGTATTCTTATTATATCATCAGTTTAAATTGCTTACAGGATTCCATTTTATGAATGTAGCATAATTTGTTTAACCTCATTGATGGATATTAATTTAAGGTTGTTTCTACATATTCGCTGTTAGAAACCACACTGATACAAACATGCTAGTTCATATGTGTCTTTGCCCTTGTATGATTGTATGATTGTTTCTCAAGTGTTACTGCTCAGTAGAATCACCAAGTCACTCAGTAAAGGATACATACGTATAATATGTTGGTACATATTGCCAAACTGCTCTCCAGAAAGGTGATTACAGTGTCCCTAGTTCCCCATGTTTTCATCAGCCTGGGATCTTGACAGTTCGATAGGCTAAAAAATCTCCCTTATGTCTCTTAATGCATTTCCTTTGGTTATCATTAAGATTGTTATCATTGTGTATTCATTGGGTACATCTTCCTAGTTCTAACAGTCTATTTGCATCTCTCTTTTTGCTTCTGTGGCTGTAGGATTTTGTGTGGATGAGAGCTCGACTCCCACTAGAAGTGGAGGAGCAGCTCAAGAAAAAATGTTTCACCCTGCTCTGCTACCACGATCCCAATTCGGGTGAGTGCCGGCACTCTGTGTTCTGTTTGCAGCTGGCCTCCAGGGTTCCTGGGCTGCTCTGTTGAGAACAGTGTATTTGAATGTCAGATTTGGGGCAGAAGCTGGGAAGCATTGGAGACATTGGAGATGCTTATTTGTGTGTTTCCTCACTGGTAGAATAAAAACAAGGAATTTCGTGAGCGCTTCTTTTATTCAGTGAGGTGCCAAGCTGGAGTGTCCTCTTGCTGCAGGGAAGGATGAGTTCGTTCTTTTCAGGAGAATCAGAATGGAATAGGGAAGAAAATTTTCCTTATCTCTATTTCTATGATTTAAGAAGTAAGGGCCAAATCTGGAATTAAAGTTAAGAGTGAAGAGAACATAATTCTGAGAACTGGCCGTTTTTAACAGGACATCAGAAGAAAACCTGGAAGAAGACAGGATTTGTAGGGCTAGATGTAGGGTAGGGGCACTGAAAAATGGCCTTAAAAGGGCCGTAGCAACTAGGGTTTTCCTGTCTAGTACTCTGTCTTTTTGCCCAGATTCAGATAGTGAAACCCTGAAGGCAGCAAAGGTGTGGAAACTGGCAGAGGTCCTCGTGGGTGAGAAGCAGCAGTGCCAGGATGCGAAGAGCCAGCAGAAGGAGCAGATAGTGCTGCTGGAGAAGAAGAGTGCCACCTATTCCCAGGTTGGTCAGAGCAGTGGGGTAGCCTCCTCTCTTTTACTCTGACCCCAGGGGCACCTTTGGGGAGACCAAGGATTTCTGATCTGTCTTCTCTACTATCTTATCTTTACACTGTCTTCCTCCTGCCTCCTGGGGCTCAGGTGCTTCTCCGCTGCCTCGCGTTGCTGCAGAGGCTTCTTCAGGAGCACCGGCTAAAGACTCAGTCTGAGCTAGACCGCATCAATGCCCAGTACCTGGAGATCAAGTGCAGTGCCATGATCCTCAAGCTGAGGTGAGCTATGACTCCTGTGCATCTAAGGGATGCGTAGCACTCCCTCTAGCCCTTGCCCTCATCTCTCCTCCCTGCCATGCCTAGTACCTTGTGGGTATCCAGTAAACGTCACTCTTTGGTATTAGCCTTTAGGGTACCCCAAAGCTTTTAACATTCTTGAGTCTTTTATTTTAAAGCTTTCTGAAATCGGTGCTTGACTGTGAGATAAATTGCTCAGGAATTCAGAGTGACCTTGTTTATCTGGCCACTGTTTAGCCCACCCCTTGACCATGGGCAGGTACTGTGTTCCATTCTAACTCTGCCTCTGTCCACGATCCTCAGCTTGACATTTGTTTCTTCCCTCTGTCAGGATGGAGGAGCTAAAGATTTTGTCTGACACTTACACTGCTGAGAAAGTGGAAGTTCATCGTCTCATTAGGTAAGAACTCTGAAGAGCTTGGTATAGCTGTTCAGAGCTGGTTCCCACACTCTCCAGACTCATTCATTTTAACATGTTCCCATTCTTGTCTGCTTTCTGAAAAGCAGATCCTTAATATTTTATATTCTGTGCCTGGGCTCTTAGGGACCGTTTGGAGGGGGCCATTCGCTTACAAGAACACGACATGGAGAAGTCCCGACAGGTCCTGAACACCTATGAGGTCCTTGGAGACGAATTTGACAGGCTGGTAAAGGAGTACACCCAACTCAAGCAGGCAACTGAGAACAAGCGCTGGGCTCTCCAGGAGTTCAGCAAGGCCTACCGCTGAGCATTGGCAGGGCCAGGGGGCACAACTTCTGCATAGGCGCTGCCTTCTCTTCCTGGTAAAAGGACCACCTCCACCTGGGGCAACCTTTGCTCAAGGGAGTGAGGGGACACTTGCTTGAATTACTGCAGTCATTTAGGCACCCTCCTGGTTTTTCTTCCTTGTTTATAATGACTGAGACTTCTGGAAAATGTAGCTGATTTATGTCATTTTATGTACAGCTATTTTTCACTGTTGGCCCTGTATTATATTTTATTATCTTCTGAATAAAGTAATAATATTGTGTCTTAGGATTTTAGTCATTTTCCTTTGGGCAGGGATGGAAAAAGAACACTGAAGTTTGTGTGGGTAGGAAGGGAGAACTGAGTGGATCCAAATAGAGACAGATTTACAATGTTTACACAAAGGGTGAGAGGTAGAATTACCAGCCTGACCACGTGGAGTTTTTGAGGCTTCATTCTTTGAGAGCTAGAGTGAATTAAAACTGGCTTACTCTTGAAGAACTACAGTCTCCAGAGGAGTGCTAGATGTTAAGGCAGGTGGGGAACTATTCTGTCACTGTGGCTCTCAGTGGGGGGTGTTATGATAAAGCAGCTGGGCATCCTGCTCTTGTTACAGGAAAGGACACGAGCCACTTGTACTCCTGGTTCCCTCTGGTGTGGTTTGAGGGTTAATTTCTCCAAAAGCAGGGGGTGGAAGGAGATCACCCTGAGGAACCAAGTTCCATGGTCTACTTAGCTTAGAACAAGGTAGGGTCCTGGCTGGTATCAAAGTCAGGGACTGAGCAGAAGCAGACCATTTTTACTTAGAAGAGTCTACTCAGTTTGTCAAAGCACTTTCAAGGCATTCTTGTAAGATCAAATAATGATGGTTTTGGATTGATTTCAAGGAAGAATTAACTTTAAATTTTGACTTAACTTTAAATTTTTCCTTACATGGTACTTACTACCATTTATCTATGAGCAAATGTTGGCCCACACAGAATGAACAAATAGTAAATAGATTAATGGAAATACTGACATATTCAATATTGCTTAGTTCTATAGTTTATTTTATCCCAATTTTGGCGGGGGGGGAGGGGAGTTTTCAAACCTACAGAAAAGTTGAAAGAATGATATAAGTACCAGTATACTCAACCTTTATTAAATAACTGCAACCATTCTGCTTTTCTCTCCCTCTTTTCTCTCCCTCTTCGTCCTCTCTCTAGATAAAGGTATAGTTAGTTATACAGACTTATTTTTCTCAACGTTTTATAGTAAGTTGCAGGCATTATGACATTTCATTCCTTAAATAAGTAAGCAACTCCTAAAAATAAGGACACTCCCCTGTATAACTAATAAAATTAGTACACTTAAAAAAATAGTTTTATAATATTTATTATTGAGATCATATTCAAATTTCTCCAATTTTTTTCCTGGTCTAGGGCCCAATAAAGGTTCATGTATTACAGTTGAATGTTAGGTTTCTTTAATTTCTTTTAAAATAGAACATTGCCCCCATTTCTTTTTTTTAACAAAATTGACTTTCTGAAAACTCAAGATGGATTACCTTGTAGAATGTCCCATTGTCTAATTGTTTCATATGATGTAATTTGTTCCTTTCCTGTTCTGCCTAATATACTAGCCACTAGCCACATGTGGCTATTAAACTTTCAGGATGTTAATGATTACTATATTAGTGCAGATACACAAAATATACATCATTGCCAAAAGTTCTGTTGGACAGTGCAATAAGCCTACATATTCTGTAAACTGGATGTAAGTCTACAGGGTTTTTAAGATTCAGGGTAAACATTTTTGCAAAGGATACTTAATAGATTACATTACATACTTCACATTACATCACCCCAGAGCTACATCAGGTCATAATGTCTCACTATTAATTATGCTTAGCTTGATTGCTCAGTTAAGGTGGTAACTGCCAGATCTCCCTAGTATATAAAAGTACATTTTCCCTTTGTAGTTAGTAGCATCTGGAAATGAACATCAAAAACCTCAAAATAGTTCTTCCTGGTATTTACTATTGCATTCAGCATTTCTTCATTTAACTAGGGGCTCATGAACCATACTAGGTTTTGGTATTTGAAATAATAATTTCATTGAAAAAAAAATTACTGAGCTTCTGAATGTAGTTTGGTAGAAAAAAAGTCTTTTACAACAGTTCTATGATGGGGGGAAAACAGCACAGGGGGTGTTTAGTGCCACCTGAAGGGAGCACTACAGTGGTTTGTCTGGGTCCTTTCATTCTTCACACTGACGAGATGGAAGGTTTACAGTAGGAGTCCTTCACATGTGCTGTTGTCTATTGTGGAATAGAAGAGAAGACTTGGAGGGCAAGCAGAGAGTATATGTGATCGTGATTGCTGAGAGTTGCCATCTTGGCCCTCAGCTGCCCTGTCTCTCACCCTCATACTTTTCAGAAAAGATTTACATCTGCTTCTCCATTCTTCCTCAGTCATCTCTCTCTTCACTAGTCTTTTACTACATCTGATCAAGAAGCAAGTCTTGATGATCCTTCCTCCCTAATGAGAAGCAAAGTAAATCACCTCCAGAACTTACGATAGGATTGCTCTCTGTAAGGAAACTCTAGGGCTCTTGGACAAATAAAATCTATCCCCTTGAGGTTCTCCGTGAAAGGTGAATAGCGGTGGTCTCCTGGGGATTGACCCTGCTTTTTTCTCAGCTTTCATAAATAGGAAATCCAACACCCTTTAGAGGCCAGTCTGATGATCCCCAGAGGGGAATCCCTGACGTCCAGCCTCCCCGTGGGGCCTCTTGCCCCATGAAGAGTCTTCTTACATTACCCATCCTGAATGATCGGAGCTAGGTTTTGTTAAAGGAACTGGCAATAGGGTCTCTTTCTACCTTGAGACGGTGAAAATGAGTCAACTCATAATAGATGAGATTAGCAATCTGTAGAAATAATTTACCCTTAAAAGTGCTTTATATTCGAGTGGTCGAGGTCTAGCTTTCAAAGTAGCTAAGTAAGTTCTGATCTCAGAAAAATATAACCGAAATTCAGAGAAACCTACATGTACTAAGTCTGCCTGAAGAAAGAATGTGTAACCAAAATAAATGATCAGATGATCAGTCCAGAGTTTAGAAAAGGGTTATCTAAATAGCAAGGTCATGGTTCTCTAGGGAACAGAACCTAATATATATACGAAATGAGATTTATTTTAAGGAATTGGCTCACGTGATTGTAAGACTGGCGAGTTGAAAATCTGTAGGGCAAGCTGCAGGCTGGAAACTCAATGCTGCAGTCTTGAGGCAGAATTTCTTCCCTAAACTGTTTTTGCTCTTAAGGCCTTCAACTGATTGGATCAATCACATTAACCAAGGTTACTGTACTTGAAAAAAAAAAGAAAAAACCAAAAAGGTTACTGTACTTAAAGTCAACTGATTGTAGAGGTTAACCACACCTATAGAACATTTTCACTGCAATACCTAGATTAGTGTTTGATTAAATAATGGTATTGTCAGCTAGCCAAGTTGACATACATAAAACTAACCGTCTCACAGGTATTCTGGTTTTCATCTAGACCTAAACCTGTTTCAAAGAGACATTGACTTGGAGATATAAGTTAAGTTACTGGAGAGAGGGGCTACACCTGGGGGCAGGAACAAGGCTTCATTGCAAGCTCTCTCCATAAAACAAGAGCTTTGAAACTTTATTAGGTATCAGACATGATTTCTTCTTTCAACGCCTATAGCACCTGATATTCCTAGGTGGTCTCCCATTCAAGTACTAACCAGGTCCAACCCTGCTTAGCTTCCGAGATCAGAGACATCGGGCATGTTCAGGGGTCATGGCTATAGACTCAGACATGATTTCTAAGCACACTGCGTGTAATAAGTCATTTAATTATCACAGCAAACTTCTGAGATATGTACTATTATCATCTCCATGTTACAAACACAGAAATAAAGTAAGGCGTGGAGAGATCAGGGAACTTTTGCAATGTCACAAAACTTTAAGTTGAAGAGCCAGGACAGGAACCCAGGCAGTGTGGCTCCAGAATCTGTTGTTCTGGGCCCCTCTGAAGCCTTGGATCCAAATATACACCCCTTCAAGCAACATCATGTTTATTGATTTTCCTATCCCTGACTATGGGATGCTCCATACATCAGATGACTATCCCTGCCCCTGGAAAGTGCAATCCTCCATGTACATGCAGTATAAATACTGGTCTCCGGTGAGTGTCGCAGGGAGTTGGACATAAGCGCCTGCTAACAACTGGAGGCTCTGGGCCCGCAAAGCTGGGGCAAGGCCCTGAACCAGAAGACCTCACCAATGTCCTGCCATCCATGAGTCCAGCTGGCATGGCCAATGGGCATATTTCCCCTGCCACTGCCATACCTTTCTCAGGTTCTCATTGCGGGCCCTATAAACTGTCCTAACTACCCCTCTTTTCATCCTATAAACCACTGCCAGGCTGATTTTTATGATGATTCTGATTTACTTTTCATAAGTATTTTGTAATTTTCACTTCATTTTGTCATTTCTCTGTTCACAACACGTCAGGTCTCCTACTGCACACCAAACGCAGCCTCTGTGCATTGAGGCCCTCACAGTGCAGTTCCACTTTGCAGCCTTTCCTCCACCACTTACACCCTCTACTCACCTGAAGCTGCCTCCATGGGCTTACTCACCCTTTCATGCTTTCCTGTGCCTGTTTAGGTTTTATCCACCTGGCAAGAACTCTTCTGATCAGAAAATCCTATCATTTTTGAGGCACGCCTCAACTTCTGCCTCTCTATTATTTGGAATGCTAGAAAAGGTCTCACTGTGATTTAAATCTTCACAGCAGCACTTTGTTACAACTTATTCGAGGTGCTTGTCATGCCAGGCATATTCAAGCCTATCTACAACATCAGAAGCTCCAGGAGGGCAGCGCTGGGCAAGTAAAGCAGGTGTTCTCTATCTTTTTGATCGCAGGACTCCTTTGTTCTCAATGACTTTTAAGGACTCCAAAGAGCTTTTGTTTATGTAGGTTTTATCTATCGATATTTCTCATATTAAAAATTAAAACAGAGAACATCAATGGCCTTTTCCTGAAGGATATCAGAAAAAAATTATTTAGAAAAAAAATTATTTGGGCATAAATGTTTCATGAACATAACTCTCTGTCAAGATGGAGTTATGCAATATCCAAGTTCCATTCAGTCACAACTGCTTTGATCTTTAAATATGACCTCGATTAGATTTCAATTTCATGGAAGCAATACTTAGTCCCTTGTGGCAAACATAGAACCAAAAGAGCTTTATGTATCATGTCAGAGAGAAGGAGGCAGCAAATAATGAGTAAGGGTTAAATGGTTTTCATATATTCATTGAAACTTTCCTTTCTTATTACATATAAAACGCCATTGAGTAATATCAAATATACGAACTGTAAGGTTGTGACAAGAATGGAAACTTTTTATTCAGAAAAGTTGAAGATAAGTACTTGAAGTTTATTTGAATATCATTTAAAAAGCTATCTTAAAGACTGAAGAAACTAATTTAGAATGGTCTTAGTTGTAATTGTTAAAGAAAAACAAAGAAGAATTTCAGGTAATCTAAATTTGACTTTGAAATGTGATTGGATATTTACATATTGAAATGATGTACCTCATATTCTAGACATTCACAATATTTAATAAACTGAACATTTTTCTAATCAAAAAAATTAAATCTAAGAAAAAATTTTTTCTAAGAAAAATTTATAAAATATTTTTATTCATTTAAAAGCATAAGCTCATTGTGTATTAACATAAGACATTTTAATGAAAATCTCATTGACATCTGGCTTAATAGAAGACAACTGAATTCTCATATCTGCTTTCTGTGCTGATATATGGCTTTGGATGAATAAAGAAAATCTGGCCTCACAGACATGTAAGATATCCTCTTGCACTTCGTAAAAGAGTCTCTGGGAGCCCCCAAGGTCCTTGGACCACATTTGGGAAACATTGTAAAAGAAAACGCAACGAGTTGGGAATCAGAAGAACTGGATTCTTATTCTGGCTCTTTCATTTATTTGAAGCATAACTCTGTCCTCTCATCTACAAAATAGATATATTAAAAATTCCTGCCCCACAAGATCACGTCCTGAGGATTAAGTGAGATAATACATTTGAAGTGTCTGGCATGTGATAAGGCTTCATAAATACTAGTCCACCTAGGAGAACTACTATTACAGTATTGCTATGAAGCGAGAGTGACTGCCGAATAGCTATAGGAGCCTACAGAGGAGTAAAGCCTTGGCTAGGCCTTAAAAGGAAAAGGATGTAAACAAGCAGAAAAAGACCAGGCAGAGATCACAGATTTTATATACATTAAAATTTTTTCCATATAATATAAACATAATAATAGGAAATTTGGAAAATACAATTTTTTTCTCATATATTGAGGTCATTCTGTATGGACAATTTGTAATCTGCATCATTTAATGGCATATCACGAGCATTCCTCCATGTTATTAAATTTTCTGTGACAACATTGATTTTAATGGCTGCTTAAGATTTCATTGCATGGATGATTTACTTAATCATATCCCTATGGAATATCCAACTTGTTGTTTTACATTTTTTTGTGATCATAAAAAAATGCTACCCTAAGCATTTCTCTTAATTAATCTTTGTCCTAGTTTGTGAAGATTGTCTAGGATAGCTTTCTAGAAGGAAAATTATAGGTGATATGTCTTAAGGTTAAGATCAAGGGCTCTGGAGTCAGTCAATCTAGTTTTGTTAACACCATCTAAATCCCTTCTTAGGGTGGCAAGTCACTGAACCTCTTTAAGACTTAGCTCCTTGACCCATAAATGAATAACACTTCCTACCTCACAGTGTTCTTATGAAGATTCGAGGTTCTTGTGAATGTAAAGTGCTTTTCATAGAACCTGACATGGAATAAGGGCTCAGTAAATGTTAGCTGTTATTAATATCACAAATTAAATTCATATATTTAATCACACACATATACACATCCAACTGGTTTGTTTCTGGACTATTGGTTAAGCTCTTTTATTCTGTCTATTCTTGTGCCAACTGAATATTGTAGCCCTTTATATACTGTTTATTTCATAAATAATTTGAGGTAAAGGGCTAAATATATAGAGCAAATTTCCTCTCTTTTCTCTTCTTTTTAAAATTTTTCTTTGCCTTTCTTTTCTGCTTTTTATTACAGGTGAACAGTAGAATCATTTTTTCAAATAACGAAAGATTTCATTAGAATCGTGATTGACTTGTAAGAGTGAGATATTAATTGAAATTAATATCTTCATGAGATTCATTTTTTTCTAAGAGCATGGCTCATCTCCATTTTTTAATTTTATCTCTCAGCAAATTTTTGTGATTGTCTTTAAACAGGTTCCTCACATTTTTCAGTAAGGTTACAGTTAAGTTTTTAATGGTGGTGTTATTGTAACCACTGAGACTGGGAAAAACACTAGTCACAACAGCTAGTGCATACTGAAGGCTTACCATGTACAGGGTAAGTTTAAAATGCTTTACTATATTGACTATACTCCTCATAACAGCCTTACAAGATTTACATTCCCATTTTGTGGATGAGGAAATAGAACAGAGGGGTCAGGTTCACATGGTTAGTAAATGGATGAACAAGCCATCTGGCTCCACAAGCCAAGATCTTAACTATCATGTTATTGGGATATTTTTATTAATTATGTCTTCTAATTGGTTATTCTTAGTGTATAAGAAGGCTACAAATACGTTTTATATTTGTCTTGTATCAAGTGACATCTCTGAATCCTATTATTAATTCTCATTATTTTAGAACTGATTCTCATGGATCTTCTATTATACAATCATATCTGCAAACAATGATAAATTTGCCTCTCTTTCCAAAAGTTTTAATCTCCTCTTTTTCAATTTCTAGTCTCACTGCATTGGATTTTTTCAGAATAATATTAAATAACACAGTGATGAGAGTAGACAGCCTTGTTTTTACCTTTGCATAAATCAGTGACTTCATAGATACATATATGTATTTAAATATGAAGAATATTAAGACTATTAAGAATGTTTATAGAAAATGGAATTAACTTACCATGTTCTCTTTGGTGGCTATTAAAAATCATGGAATGTTTTTCTTTTTGAATTATTTTTCTTCTATTACGTAAATAAATTTTCTGATACCTAACCTTGTGTTAATTCCTGTGATAAACCCTAATTGGTTGTGGTATATAATTATTATGTTAATGTACTGTTGAATTTTGTGTTAATCTTAAATATTTTAGGATTTTACATTTCTATTCATAAGCGAGATTTGTCTATAGGTTTGTGTGTGTGTGTGTGTGTGTGTGTGTGTGTGAGGGGTGCTATTT
Source organism: Pteropus vampyrus (assembly GCF_000151845.1). Lineage (NCBI taxonomy): Eukaryota > Metazoa > Chordata > Mammalia > Chiroptera > Pteropodidae > Pteropus > Pteropus vampyrus. Next base: position 3,367,889 of record NW_011888994.1, on the reverse strand, counting down.
CCAACAGTTTTTGATATTAGGTATATTCTGGCTTCATAAACAAATTGGGTAGTTTTCCATCTTTTTCTATGTTTCAGAACAGTTTTTACCTTCTATTTTGACAGATAAATACTATATAATAGAGATGACAAGGAAGAGAATGCAAATCAGCACAGATTATTTTGCCTCAGTAACTCTGCCACTTTTGTGACTGGAGGACAGCCTTGATTGTGAAGCAGCAATTTGGAGCAGTGAGAGGGTCAAATGGGACATTATTTTGGTGTTGAAGGAAGAGTGCCGCAGGCTTGGCAGGCACAAAGGTGAGTGAAGGTGGTCCTGGGGAGGGAGGCAAGTGCTGAGGAAGGAGAGCAGCATAAGAGACAATGAAAGGAGGGTTTACAATGAGCTGGAGGTTTTTACACAAGGACTTAAAAACAGAATCAGGTAGAAGAACTGGGCCTGAAGGTAAAGAATGCTGGCAGGCCCATTGGAAGATGATCTGGGAGTGGGTGGGTACTCTTTCCCTTCCAGAAAAGTTTCCAATGCTCTGGCCTGTTAGTCACTGACTCCTGTAGGAGGAAGTAATATTATTTTTGACCCAGGATATTTGCCCTTTTGTCCTACCATCTCTCTATCTTCATACCAGCCAAGGCCTATATCCAATGATTCACATGCTTTTAAGCGTCAGAGTTCAGCGTGGAGGGGAGAGCAGACAGAAGCAGAGCATAGACAGACTTCAACTTTGACTTAATGCCTAGGAAGAGTCCTTTACAAGAATCTCTATTTCTTTTTCAGTCCTTTCCTTCTGCTTCTCTACAGCTCATAAAGGCAGACCCGCAGCACATGCTGTTTTTTTTTAAGACACAGGAAAGTGCTGTAGGAAAGGCAGGGAGCAATGTGGTTTGGAATTACTGGGAACTGTTCAGCATTATGCTTGTCATATAGTTGAGGCTATCTTAAATGAAAAAACAAAGACATCAAAGATGAATGAAATTCAGCCTATCTAAACTTACTTTAAAGTCAGTCAGAAATTCTAGGCTCTTTTTACGGAAATCCTTTTGAAAATTGTTTTACCTAATGGCAAAATTGACATTACTGTTTTATAGATTTTCCTCTCTCCCTCTTACCCATGGATAGATTAGTTAATAACCAACAGAGCAGCTACCAGCTTGACATCAGGAGGAAGATGCCAGGAGCACAGATGGTCCACGACTCAGATAATTAGCTTCTGAAGAAGAAACATCATCTACTAAGTCTTCTGTGAATGTAGAGTTTGGTTGGGCACAACTGGGGTAGAGAACAAGCAAGCCTCCTCAGCGACTCTTTTCAGCCTCTTAAAATGTCAGTGGAGCACTCATACACTTTGAGTAGACAACCACCTACTTATAAGACCTGCAGGGAAGAATCTAAATAAATACTGTAGATACTCTGCCCTAAAAGAGGGGGAACTTAACTCCCCACTCAAGTGTGGGATGTACATAGTGACTTCTTTCCAAAGAGTACAGGATGGAGGGGCTAGAATGGAGTGTAATTCTACTACTACTTCTGCCAGGTGATAAAGGTAAATATCAACAGTCATAAAATATGTCAACATGATGTACTCTTGATATGATGTGATGAAAATGGCACTTTGCCTCTGTGATTTTCCTCTCTCAAACCCATAATCCAAGTCTGATCATGAGAAAACCATCATGTAGAAAGGCATCCTACAGCATAGCTGGCCAACTTCTCAAACTCCTCAAAACTACTCCTCAAGGTCATCAAAAACAAGGAACATCTGAAAAACTGTCATAGCCCAGAGGAGCCTAAGGAGACATGACAACTATATGGAATATGGTATCCTGGATGGGCTCTTGGAACATAAAAAAGACATTAGGTAAAAACTAAGGAAATTTGAATAAATTATGGACTTTAGTTAATGTTTTCAATACTGGTCCATGAATCATAATAAATGCACCATATTTATGTTAAGATATTAATTATAGAGAAGGCTGTGGGGAGGCATATGGAAACCTGCTCAATTTTTCTGTAAATTTAAAACTGTTCTATGATATAAAGTCTAATAATCATAATCATAATACCTGCAGGAATCAAATGAAGACTAAGATAGGACAACAGAACCTCCAACCCCTTTAGGTTTCACAGGCATTTTCTCAGTTCTTTGATTTTTGGACTTTTATCTTCTTGGGGCACTTACATTGCACCCAGGGTTCCTTAGAACTTATCCTACTACATCCTTTCCATATTTCCCAAGACTTTGTCCCCCATAGGCCAGAGTGATCTCATTCAGTCTCATCGCTTTAGTCACTATCTCTCTTCTGGAGATTTCCAAATCTAGTCTGGTGCAGGTCTCTGTTCATCCAACTTTCTATTACACAGCGCCCCCTAGGTGTCCAATTCGGCATTTCCAAACCCAAACCCTGATTCTCCTAAACGGTTCTCTTCTCTTATTTCTTGTCTCACTCACAAACCCTGGGCATCACCCCCGACTTCTCTTTCTCACAGCTCCCTGCCAGTCGGTCCTTAAGTTCTGTCAGCGCCTCCCGCTTTGGGCTTTTTGTGTTCTTTCCATCCCTGCTGCCAGGCCCTCGACACCTCTGGGACCTCCTATCTTTAGGTGTTGCCTTTTTCTTCATCCCTTTCTTTTATTTCCCCATCCCTCTAGCAGGTATTGACAAAGGAAAATGTAGAGATTCTCTCAGGCCTCTGCCAGGCAGTTCATGACTCCTCTCTACTATAACTGCTCACCATAAATTCCTTCTCTCTGTCTTCGTGCGCGCGCGCACACGCGCGCTCCTGTGTGTATGTGAATGTGTGTTTATTTACATTTTGTGTTTGAGATACAGGATCACGAGGAATTAGTGGCTGAGTTGCCACAATCTATTCACTGATATAACATACTAAGGCCCAAACAAAGCGTATTTTAAGAACACCAGCCATTAATTCAGTTTTCTCAGGGTTCATAGAGACGGAAATAGTGACACAAGAACCACCTTTGAATCAGGTAACGGAAAAAGCTGACCTAAGATGGCTGCAGAACTCAATCATTTAGACCTGAAATGAGGGCCTGAGAAGATAATGAAGAAATTTTAAAAAGTATAAGGGGAAAAAAATGAAGGTTTAAAAAGTGCTACTTACAGCTGTATTGTATGAGCAGCAATAAGAACCGCCCGTCTCACCGAGCCAGCCAGGAGTCGAACCTGGAATCTTCTGATCCGTAGTCAGACGCGTTATCCATTGCGCCACTGGCCCTGAGACAATCAAGTGGTGCTCGATTATGATAATTCAAGCTTATATTGCAGGGTTTCATGGGACCTGTAGTCTCTTAGCGAAATTTTGCAAATACACGAGGCATTATGGGAGATCGGAGTTCATCAAGAACCAGATCCTGAGATTGGTGAATCTCCCGGAGCTACGCCACACGTCACTGTACAGCCCGCGGATTGGCGGGAAGAACTACTCCCCACCCCTCCGCCTTCTCTTTGGAGAGGTGGAAGACGCTCTGGTTGTTATGACGATTCGTCCCGCCTTCCGGGGGGGCTTTTTCCCTCCAGCTTTGTGATTGGCTGCTAGTATCAAGGAATCCCGGCGTGGACAGCGCGAGGGGAAAGATGGCGGCGATGGCGGTCGGAGGGGCCGGTGGGAGCCGCGTGTCCAGCGGCAGGGACCTAAATTGCGTCCCCGAAATAGCTGACACACTAGGGGCTGTGGCTAAACAGGGGTGAGGGCCCAGACCTCCGCGAGCGGAATGCGGGGTCCGTACTCGAGGACGGAGAGGGGCAGACTAGTCATCCCCGAGAGGCAGGGATGAGGGGGTCGGAGTGGATAAGGTGAGGCGGGAGAAACCAGTACTCCTTGAGGGGAGAAGCCTTGGGCCCTGGAAAGTCAGAAAAAAGAAAAACTTATTAGAGGCGTGTGGTCACTGAGCTTAAAAGTCGGGGGAGTTGTCAGGTAAATAAAAAAGGGAGCTTACAGACCTCCAGGGCCCTGGAAAGCAAGATTATTGTCTGAGAGTGGGAGGAAGTGTTAGGGGGCTAGAGAGAGGGAAAGATAAACCTTGCGGGGAGAGGCAGATCTGGGTGTGATAGTCTTGGAAAATCAGCAGAGTAGAAAATCCACTTGGTGTGGATTTCATCTTTTCTTGTTACTCAGCTTTTCCATGGCTGTGGTTTGGGGAGAAATTAAGGCACAGTGTAGTGGAAGTGATATGCCCCAACGTGGGCTGAACTCAGAAGTCCAGTCGGCTGACTGATGATGGCAGCTCAAAGGGTTGTGCAGAATCCAGATAGCCTAATCCAGTTGCTTGGATCTCTGGGCACTGCTGCTCTCTTTACATGACAATTCTGGGTCTGTCACGGTTGTAGGTTTGATTTCCTCTGCATGCCTGTCTTCCACCCGCGTTTCAAGAGGGAATTCACTCAGGAACCTGCTAAGAATCGACCGGGCCCCCAGACACGATCAGACCTACTGCTGTCAGGAAGGGGTAGGGACCATCCCATATGCCCCTTTATTAGAGGCAGTAACAACTTCTTTATTAGTGTCCTCATTCTCCTTTCCTGACTTAGATATATTGATTAGTCCCTGGGTTATAGACAACTCTTGTTTTCTCCTTGCTTACCTGCTAAAAGCCTTAGTTTTCCTAATCTGCATCAGGGTATCCTGTGTCTCTGATAGAAAAAGTCTTTGTCTCTACTCTATTCCCTGTTAAGAACTAGAAATTGAATGAGTAAAGTGCCTAACCTCATTCGATATTTGTCTTTCTTGGGTGGGGGAGTGCAGATTGGAATACGCTAATTGTGGGAAAGCTTTCTCCATGGATTCGTCCAGACTCAAAAGTGGAGAAGATCCGCCGGAACTCTGAGGCGGTAAGATTGTTTGACCTCTCCACTGGATCTTTCTAAAGATCAGGTCTGTAACCAAGCTGGATGGGGAGAGCAGTCTCCCCTGCCCCCATAACTCAGTAACTCGGATATAATGCAATTTAAGCTATTTGGATTGCAAGCTCTTAACCTTTTCCTCTTGATCTCCATTCCAGGCCATGTTACAGGAACTGAATTTTGGAGCATATCTGGGTCTTCCTGCTTTCTTGCTGCCCTTAAATCAGGAAGATAACACAAACCTGGCCAGAGTTTTGACCAACCACATCCACACTGGCCACCACTCCTCCATGGTATGGCTGAGGGCCTCCTTTTCTACTGCATATTATGGTAGTTAGGCTATGCTACATACTTTCTTGTTCCTAGCCATACAGTAAAGGATGCATTTGGCAGAACTGAAATGTCAGTACTGCCTACCTCCATCTAAGAGTGGTGAGCAGAGAATTCTAAAAGATAAAGAATGCACAATTATGTATAGAAATTTACAGTAGAAATAAAGGGCAAGGCTGATATTTACATAGGATATACACGAGATACAAGTACACATACATACAGTCACAAACTGGGGAAAGTATTTTAAGAGATTAACTTGAGATCTGGATCAAGAACTTTTAATTGAAGGAAGCTTTCTGGATCCACTGAGTTCTAAACAGGGTACTTGTTCATCTACAGTTCTGGATGCGGGTACCCTTGGTAGCCCCGGAGGACCTAAGAGATGATATAATTGAGAATGCACCAACTACACACACAGAGGAGTACAGTGGAGAGGAAAAGACGTGGATGTGGTATGTCTCCTTTTGCTGTTATACCAGGGCCAAGGGTAAAATGAAGGGAAGTACGGGGTGGAACCTGTAGGGTGGTCTCTTTAAGCTATGGTGATTGTTGGGCCATATGTATTTGACTATATTTTTCTGTATTTGCTCTGGACAGGTGGCACAATTTCCGGACCTTATGTGACTATAGCAAGAGGATTGCAGTCGGTAAGTCCACAAAGGTCCTGACTTCCTATGAGTAAGAATTAGGAGTTTCATATAGACTTGGCTGCTGGGCAGTTTTGCTGTTTTCTGTGCCTCGGTGTGCCTTGCTTTTAAGGAGTAAACAGGTCTTGCACAACAGAACAAGAAAAGGCTTCTTGCGTAGCGGTAGTTGACAGGTCTTTTCTTTTTTTTCTTGTGTAGCTCTTGAAATTGGGGCTGACCTCCCATCTAATCATGTCATCGATCGTTGGCTTGGAGAGCCCATCAAAGCAGCCATTCTCCCCACCAGCATTTTCCTGACCAATAAGAAGGGATTTCCTGTTCTTTCTAAGATGCACCAGAGGCTGATCTTCCGGCTCCTCAAGGTGGGTGATAGAAGGATGCTAAAGGTGCTTCAGCTAATCCTTTTGCTGTATTCCCATACATTTGATGTTTTTTTCCTATGGGGCTGACTCTCCTCTGATTTCTGGAAAACAACTTCAGCAAAGTAAGGGGTCTTAAAAAAGGCAAATGACAGTAGGAGCCCCAGAAACATTTCAAAAGAACCAGCTCTCATGAGAATTTTGCAGGTTTCATTTAAGAAGTTATAGCAAGGCTCCATGGGGCTCTTTGAGCCAGGATGATGCTTATATGGCATAGGAGGGCTTTGTAAGTTCATTGAAGCCTTATGCTGTTTTTATTGGTATTTGGAGAACTGCTGGTCTGGGCCTTATATAATAAATTTTATGCTAGGACTCTTTGGCCATAAGATCTAATAATATCCCAGAATCTTGGCTTGAGGACTGTGTCTGATGGTCTGACTTCTCTCACAGTTGGAGGTGCAGTTCATTATCACAGGCACCAACCACCACTCAGAGAAAGAGTTCTGCTCCTACCTCCAGTACTTGGAATACTTGAGCCAGAACCGCCCTCCACCCAATGCCTATGAACTCTTCGCCAAAGGCTATGAAGACTATCTGCAGTCCCCACTCCAGGTGGGTCTAGAGTGCACTAAGAGGAGGGAGGCTGGAAGTAGGGTGGAGAAAATCTCTTGAGAGTAAGTGTCCTAAAATCATACCAAAACTTAGGAGGCAATGGGAAAGTTTTGGTATTCTGGTGCATTGTCCTTGCCAGAAACTTGCTAACTTATTTTGCCTGTTTCCTCTTATTCATCAGCCACTTATGGACAATCTGGAATCACAGACATATGAAGTGTTTGAAAAAGACCCCATCAAATACTCTCAATACCAGCAGGTACAGCGTGGATCCCGGATTGGGTCAAACTCAGGGCTAGAATAACCTAGGTGAAGATGAGACTATAGCCATGAGGTCTTCTCTCCTTCTCCCTAGGCCATCTATAAATGTCTGTTAGACCGAGTGCCAGATGAAGAGAAGGACACTAATATCCAGTGAGTGTTCTCCCCACGATACCAGAGATTTGTGTGTCTATTTCTCTATATGCTGAGTCACCTTGACTCTCTTTCTTTCTTAGGGTGCTGATGGTGCTGGGAGCAGGCCGGGGTCCCCTGGTGAACGCTTCCCTGCGGGCAGCCAAGCAGGCTGACCGACGGATAAAACTGTACGCTGTGGAGAAGAACCCAAATGCTGTGGTGACGTGAGTAGCAACCCTTTTACTGGGAAGTTGTCCCCAGTGCCAGTTTTTCTTAATTTGCATCGTCACTTGTATCATCTCTGTTTTAGGCTAGAGAACTGGCAGTTTGAAGAATGGGGAAGCCAAGTGACAGTAGTCTCATCAGATATGCGGGAATGGGTGGCTCCAGAGAAAGCAGACATCATCGTTAGTGAGCTTCTGGGCTCCTTTGCTGATAATGAACTGTCACCTGAGTGCCTGGATGGAGCCCAGCACTTCCTAAAAGGTGTCTCCAGGTTGGGGTATACTGAGTAAGGGGATTGGATTATTAGCTAGGAAGGCTGAGGGAAAGGCGTTGGGGAGAATTGGGTGGGATGGCAACTGAGGCTACAGGGTTTAGGGGAAGGTGGGCTGGACTTGGGTCAGTGCCCTTAGCAAATGAAGTAATCTCTCTGAGCCTCTGTGTTCACATCTATAAAATGAGGGGTATAAACTAAAGCAGAGACTCTTAACCTGAGGTCTGTGAACTCCCTGAGCTGCTGTGATATGTACCTTAGGGGCTTAGCTTTCATCAGGATAGCAGAAGGCTTTGTGACTCCCACAAAAGTTAAGAAGCACTAGATTAGAATATCTTAGGTTCCTTCCAGTTTTAATCTTGTGTGACTCTGTAAAGTAACCTGGAAGTGGAATTTCCCATGATAGGAGTTGGGAGCAGATTGATCTGGGAATGTGACAACATTGAGTTGCCTGAGTCTGTTTGGATGTGAGAGGTTTGGGCCTTCAGTTAGTACAAATATATCATTTCCATCTCTTGGGAACTAATGTGGCTCTCCTATTCTGCAGATGACGGCGTGAGCATCCCTGGTGAATACACGTCCTTTCTGGCTCCTATCTCCTCCTCCAAGCTGTACAATGAGGTCCGAGCCTGTCGGGAAAAGGACCGTGACCCCGAGGTAAAGAGCCACTCTCTTCTCGTGGGCTCCTCTCTTTAGTCCTTTCTTTTTCTATGTTAGCATCTATTGTTTTCTTCCTCTGCAGAAGATGGAGAGGTGAAGGAGCAGTAGGGAATGTGGTTGAAGTAAAAGTTTGTTTTCGTCTTTTTCTGTGTCCCTGAGGCTTGAGCTTCTTTCCCTGAGGAAGTAGATATCTCTTGCTTATCTTCTTCAGCTCTTGCTCTCTGTCTCTTGGGTCAGGCCCAGTTTGAGATGCCTTATGTGGTACGGCTGCACAACTTCCACCAGCTCTCTGCGCCCCAGCCCTGTTTCACTTTCAGCCATCCCAACAAAGGTGAGTTCCTGTGTGGCTATCCTCTGACTAGGCGGGTTGAGAGCTCGCCCTTGCTGACCTGGGTCTGCCCTGTCTAGGCTTCCCTTACTGGTTCTTGCTCATGCTTTACCAGTTGTCTAAGATTTTTGGCCCCTTGTCACTCACACAACTCTTCCTTGACAGATCCTATGATTGATAACAACCGCTACTGTACCTTGGAGTTTCCTGTGGCAGTGAACACAGTGCTGCATGGCTTTGCAGGCTACTTCGAGACTGTGCTTTATCAGAACATCACTCTGAGTGAGTGTCTGGGGCAGTGGATGGTGGGATATGAGTGTGTGCTACCTGAGCAGCTTCTGTACATGTTTCATTTAGAGTCACAGGGAGCCCAGGAGTCAGTGAATGGGGATATTTGATTACTTGTTTCTGTGTTCACAGAAGACATTCTCCTCAACCTAGGCAAAAAGCACAGTCACGGAAACTTCAGTTTTTTCATTATTTTGTCCATACAGGTATCCGTCCAGAGACTCACTCTCCTGGGATGTTCTCATGGTTTCCCATCCTCTTCCCCATTAAGGTAGGAATCATATTTAAAACTCCATAGGTTAAAGAGTTTAGCTGTTGGGTTATGAATGATACTTGGCTGTGATCCATGTCCTACTTCTCTCACAGCTTGGATCCCAGTTGTAGATGTTGGACTAATGTAGTGGCCTTCTACCTGGCTTCTCCACATCTCTAGCTACTCTTCTGTCAATTTCCTACCTTAAGCAAGCGTCATCTTTTAAAACCCAAATCTGATTATATCTCTCTCCTGCTAAAAAACCCTTCAGTGCCTTCCCACTGTCTTTAGGATAATGGTTAAAATCTTGAACATTGCTTGTAAGACTTGATGTGATCTAGTTTTAGCCTGCCTTTCCAGCTTCTGTCCCCTTGATTACATTGCCTCAGTCCAACGGACTATTTTTCAGTTCCTCTGATACCCCATCATCTTTCTTTCCTGTGACTTTGATACCTTTCTTCTTTGCCTGTAAAATTCATTTCTTCTCTCTTTACCCTGATAACTTATTTTCCAGGTCTCCTTAAACATTCTTGTTAACTTTCTCAGACCTAAACTATGTTAGCGTTCCTAGGTGTTCATAGGTGCTTTCATAGCACCTTGTGCATGATCACAGCAGTCATCACACTTTAGAGTATTTGTTCAATGTCTAATTGTTTAGTTCTAATTATTTGTTCTGATAGACTTCAGATAAACTTTATGAGGGTCGGAACATCATGTTTTTATCTTCACACTTAGCTCAGTACATTGCTACATGTAATTCATTAGGTCTGCCCTGACCCTTCCTGTCTTTCTTCTTACAGCAGCCCATTACGGTGCGTGAAGGCCAGACCATCTGTGTGCGTTTCTGGCGATGCAGCAATTCCAAGAAGGTGTGGTATGAATGGGCTGTGACTGCACCAGTCTGTTCTGCTATTCACAACCCCACAGGTCGCTCATATACCATTGGCCTCTAGCCCTGCCTGCAAGTGTCCAGAAGCAGCTTCAGGTTCTGCTCCTGTAGCATAGAAGGTGCAGTACATCTGTGGGCTGTGGTTCCCGTTGTCCATCAGAGAGAAGCATTTCAGTTTGCTTTTCTGCCTTACATCACTGTGGGCAAAGGAGGAGAATTAATTGCAGGGCTCAAGCCACCAATCAGTGAAGACTTTAGGCCAGAGCGTGAGGAATTAGTGCTGGATCTGAAGCTACTCTGAAAGGCACTCAGCTTCAAGCGCTCCCTGGAATAGCCCTGAGACATGCCGATTGAACACATTTTCAGCCCTTTCCCTGCCCATCTTCTGTTCCTGTTTTGATGGTTTTGTGTGGAAGGAAATACAAATAAAGTGAAGTCGTGGCCTTTCCTGCTCCAGCCCTGCTGCCCCCGGCCTCTGCTTTCTCACACCTTACTTAAACTTAGGCATGCTCAGATCTGTGCCCTTATCTAAGACCCAATGGGGCCTACCTTTATTCCCTATTTAGGAAGCTTAGTGGTGACTCTTGGACTCCTGGGTATAGGCATTTCTGGCCAGCTACAGAATGGTCTCGTGCATTAGAACTTGTGATTAGATTTTAGTCTGGGAGGAGGCCTAGTTTGCCACCATGGAGAAAGATGGGGTAATGAGTGAAGCCAGCTTTCCACCTTCTTGAGTTGAACTGCCAGCTGCTTTATTACCTCTCGATAGAGAAACTGGAAGCCATCCAGACATCTCCAGCAAGACACCACCTATTTTGTTTGAACAAAATAGGGTTAGTTTGAAGTCCTAAGAGATCATCTAGTCCAATCCTTCATTTTCAGAAGAGGTATATGAAATTTGTACAATGATATGACGTTAATATTCAAATCGGACTGGAACATAGGTCCTCTGGCTTTCTTCATGTTAAGACCAGCTACCTTTTTGGAAGTCTTAGTGCAGACATCAGTTCCATCTCTTTCTGGTTAGAGGGCTGAGAGTACTGTTACATCCAAGGAGTCATCTGAGAAAGTCTCAAGTTTACCCTTGCAGGGGGAAGTGTGTGGGGCACTGATTTAAACTGAAGATATGTGAGCTATAAGACCAGACAAATCTGACAAGACTTGCATGTTCCAGTTCCCAAGCACTGAAGGCAGGAGGTGTTTGGGAGGGTTGTGTAGACAGCCTGCTCAGGATGGGAATATGGAGTCTAGCAAACACGGTTGCTCTCCACAAAGCTGTCCCCGAGAGCACCAACGTGACCCTCTGCAAATAAGAGCAGGGATGGCCAAGAACATCAACTGAACTTCCTTGTTGGCTCTGCCCACAACTGGGGCTTGGTCAACCTGGGCGCCCGACTTTCTGCAGGTCGTTTAGCCAATGAGAGCCATGGGGGCTGCCTGAAGAAACTTCCACTTTCTGGAAGTCTTGGCGAAGTTAGCCAATCAATGGGAACTTGATGGTTGCTAAGAAACAATTGCATTTGGCTCCACCCATGTTTAGGATTTTAGCCAATGAAAATCTGTACTTTGGCTGTTGCCGTGAGACAGATTAGTTCCACTGCCTAAATATTTCAGCGCCTGCGCGGATTGGGGAAAGTTCTGGAAGACAGCGGAGCTACCGCCATTTTGCGGGAAGAGGAACAGCCTGGGTTGCAATACTGCTTTAACTGCTGAGACTCTGCAAGACAGCCGTGCTTCGCGCTCCCCAACAAACGCAAAGGAACGGAGAAAACCGGGACCCCGGTGCGGGGAACCGGAACTGGTGAGAAACCCGAAAGCTGGTACCCCTGCGACGTCACCTCTGCGTGACGTTGCTGCACGGCGCTTCCCCCTGACGTCACAGGCAGAAAATGGCGTCAAGAGCGGAATCAGGCAAACTTTTTAAATTAAAAAAATTTTTTGTTTACTTTGATTTGCAAGTGTTCGCTATCAAAATGTAGCTCACTGTCGGGATTTTAGGGATCCGCACCCTCGTGGCTCTGTCCTTTACTGATGACGCTGTTTCAAGGATCCCAGTGAGTTGGATCTCTTTCTAAGCCCCCTCAGCCGTGACGTCCATGATGGGGAGGGAGCATTGACCAAGAAAACATGTAGGATCGGTTTTCAGCCCCTAGTGCCACCATTTGGAGAAAGATGAGGGAATTGAGTTTTTTCCCTTAGTCTTCAATTTCTGGAAGATTGATTTCACTATATCAGCCTGAGATTTTCCCGCTTTCCTTTTGTGAGCACACTTTCCGTGGCGAAAGAGTATATAGTGAGGCCACTATAAGGTTTTATCATTGGGAACGCTGGCTCTCGCGGAGATGGTGCCAATCGGATACTTTATAGGACCATTTTTTAAAGCATTGCCTTGGTTTGTTACACAATATGGGGAATGTTTTTTATCGTTCTTATTGTTCCTGTTCTTAATTAAAGTACCTTCATTTTGGAGATGTTTGTGCCCAGCTCAGGGACCGACCCAGGAGATGGCGCTACCATCACCCCTGGGACTCCAGCGTTTGGTGAATTCTGCCTGAAATGGGCTGTCGGTGGTTCTTCACTCTCCTCTGCCTCTGCAGCAGTGGGGCCTAAGTGCTGGCTTGGGTCGTGACTATACTATGGCAGGATCCTGGCACTGCCATGATTATGGACCCCAGTGTAGTTTTTGAAGCAGGGATGGAAGAAAGCTCTATGGTGTTTTAATCAATGGGATTGCATGGACTTTGACACAAATTCATGGGGAGAGTTTGAAGACTACGAACCTGAAAATGCATAATGTTTGGACTTTACTGCATTTAGGACAGCTAGAAAGCTACACTAAACCCATTGAGATTGCAAGTTTCAAAATGTGCTCGTGTTGTATATGTCTGTGCTTAAATCAGTTCATTCTTTGTTTCGGAGTCTGAGTGAAAACTTTACCCCATACATGGGGTGTTCATTCGTCAACTTAAAGTGTGTGTGTGTTATGTTACCCTTGCCCTGTACTAGCACTCAACAAAGAAGACGACTTGCAATCAGGAGTGTTTAGGGAGGAAAAAGCAGATTGTAAAAAATAGAGGAATTTTATGACACTTAAGAAATCTGTATAGACTTAGCCAAAATGACTGAAAGGAACAGTTTGGGCGTCAAAAATTTTTTCGTTTTAGAACCATTTTTCCACAATAGGCCAAATAGTGTATATTACAATTAGTTTGGTTCCTGATATTATGAAACATACTGTGTACATGCCTCATATCTAGAAGCCACGCAATAAAGTATGACTAATGAGACTGATTCTTTTGATAAACTGATCAGAACATTAATTCTCCAGATAAATGTATTTAAAGCTAGACATATTGATAAGCTGTATACTTTTTTAAAATTTTCTTCAATGTTAAGTTTAAACTACAAGAGAGAGGTAATCTGATAATAGATAGTATGTGAGGCTTGAGTCAGAAGACTTTGCTCAAGAGTCAGCTCCTCCATTTGAACTTTGTGACTTGGGGCAGTTCACAAATTCTGTTTTTCATCTGTGCAATGGATCTGATACCTGGCTGTAGTATATATTACTTTTGATTGCTAAATTAATATAAGCTGTTGTTAAATAAGAGATTGAGTTCACTGGATTTTAGGTACATCTATTTGATTTTGATTTGATCTCCATTTTAAAACTTAAATTTACTTCCAAGTTATTTTAACGGTTTTGCTGTTTCTAAGACTCTTATCTCTGTAACATGCCTAGCAATATGAGGTACTATAGGTGTGATGATTATTTTTTACTTTTTAATATTATTTTTGTTATTTTTAATGTAATTTTCATATTTCTCTTATTACTTTATTATTAAATCATCAGATAGGCTATGGGTTCTGAGGGCAACAAGGACAGCATCACTGGATGATGCATTAGCTAGCTGCTTTAAAGAGGACAAAGCTCTTGTGGAGATGGCAAGTCTGATTATGATTCACCTTCTAGCTTAGAAATTCTGCTTACCTGGGGATTTTTTGGTCAGTTTCATCGAGGTATAATTGACATAAAATTGTACACATTAAAGTGTACAATTTGGTGGGTTTTGATGTGTATAAACACCCATGAAACTATCACCCCCAAAAGTTTCCTGTGCTCTTTTGTAATCTTTTCTGCCTAGCCCCTCCCCACCTACTCCTATCCCTAGGCAACCACTGATCTGCTTTCTGTCACTACAGGTTAGTTTGCATTTTCTAAAATTTTATATAAATGGAATTGTATAGTATGTACTCCTTTTTTTTTTTTTTTTGGTCTGATTTCTTTCATTCAGCATAATTATTTTGAGATTCATCCATGTTGTGTATGTCAATAATTTCAGACCAGTAATTTTCAAATAATTTATCTTATTGATATTGTTTGGTATCTTCCGTTTTTCTTATTTGACAGACTTGGGGAAGACGATTGCTAGATGTGAAAGCTTGGGGGAGGTGAGAAGTCTCACCTTTCCTGCCTAGACAGAAGGGCTTCAAAGTGGGATTGGTTAAACCTGTCTTAATCATAATCTTTTTGAGTTACCTAAACTCTAGTTGGTATTGTATGGAAAACACTTAATGATAAGTTCCCTAATTATTGGTGTTTGTATGGGGGATATAGGGAAGAGCTTAGGGAAAATCTGAATTTTTCTGGTATTACTTTGTCTTATCATTTTTTTGTCTTGCTGCTTTACCTTTTATTGGAACTGTGTGCCTCTTTCTATGATTTAAGTTTAAACCAGTTATTTATTCAGAATTTTGAACAGTAGAATAAAGGCCTAGTGTCTACTGTAAAGTGAGTGGTAAGTTTGAGTGCCAGCATTGTCTCTTCACATGGCAGGGTCTGTTTTGTATTTTGTCTCTACCTAGATATTCAGTTTTCTTCTAGACCCTTGACCTATTTATTCTAAGCCACCAAGCAGAACTAGTTCAGAAATGTAAGGTACAAAAATAAACCTAGGGTAAGCAAGAGGTAGTAAGATCCCTTTGGAGTTGATAAAACAGAACTGTATACTGAATTCTGTTTCTTAGAGGTGAAAGGGAATGTGGGGTACTGGAAGGGGAGGAAAAACTTAAATGAGGGTCTTATGTATTGATGTCCTCTTCTCAGATCTGCTACCATGGCATCTGATGACTTTGATATAGTGATTGAGGCCATGCTGGAGGCTCCCTATAAAAAAGAAGAGGTAATATTCCCACCTCACTGGTGGAATTGGGTTAATAAGAAACAGCAGTTGGGTGTCATAGGTTTCAACATTTTGTGAATCCTCTTTCCCTACTTGGTTCTTATGTACAGTGACTATTCATAAAAGGCAAAGTCTTTTAGTAAGCTCTGCTAGAGACCCATACTCAAGGGCCATGTTTTCAGAAGGGCCCCAAAAACTGGGAAGGGGGGGGCCCACATAATGTGGGAATTAGTGCTTTGTTCATAGCTTTCAGTGACAGAAAATCAATGTATCTCGGACCCGATTTCTTACTCTCTCAGGAAATAGATATCAGTGTAACAGATGTTGGGTAGCTAAAGTTTTGACATCCAAATCTGTCACTCTGATGTCTTCCTTTTGGGTAGTTTCCTCCCTTCCTCTCTTATTCCCTTTTTTAGGAGCTCTGAGTGCTCAAATATTGCCTAGATAATTGGCTAGAGAGCTTTGATTTCATGAGCTTTTTTCTTTGTCCACTTTTGTTCTTTCTGTGCCCAATGGAATTTTTGTGTCTGCTACCTTGAACCTTGTGACATTTTCCTGGTGAACCCCTCAGGATGAGCAGCCAAAGAAAGAGGAGGTTAAAAAGGAAGGCTCTGGCAATACCACCGGCAGCACTGGCAACAGTGGCAGTGGGAGCAGCACCAGTGGGGAGGCAAGCAAGTGAGTGCGGCGTGAGGAAATGGGTTGGCAACTTGGGAAGGGAAACAACTATGTCCGTTAGAGAAATAGCCAGAACAGGGAGGTAGTTGCTTCTAAGACTGCCGACTTAATAACTGGATCATGGGAATACTGGTGACTTGGTTTTATGACGATGTAGTCTAAACTTTGTGTGTAGATTTGTGGATCAGTCCCAGCATTGATACATTTCATTTGTGTAAAATAGCAAGAGGGCCCCTAATTTAGAAACACCAGCTTTTGCTTGGCATTGGGGAAAAACCATGGCCGCTTCAGATGCCTAACAGCATCCAAAGCTATGTGTAAGTTGATGTTGTACAGTTGCTGTGAACTGCCAGATCGTCTTCTGGGCTTTGGTCCTTTACTGCTCTTTGTTTCACCCTGGCCATGGAGATAATGAGATAATGAAACCTTCTCAATAATAAGAATCCACACTTCCTTTCACAGGAAGAAGAGGAGTCGGAGCCATAGTAAAAGCAGGGATAGAAAACGCAGGTCAGTCATTCTGGGGGCTTTGGTTTTTCAGAATTACTATAAATAGAAAGATACCAAGGATATATATCGAAGCCCAGAAGAGGTTGGTTGGTTTATTAACAAACTAAATAGCTGTTTCCATCTGCATTCGTAGTCGGGACCGTGATCGGCATAGGCGGAGAAACAGTCGGAGCAGAAGTCGAGATCGGCAGCGTCATCACCGCAGCCATAGCTGGGATCGTCGCCACAGTACTGAGTCCCGAAGTTGGGACCGGCGTCGTGAGGATCGTGTGCACTATAGGAGTCCACCACTTGCCACTGGGTATCACTTTTTGCTAACAAGATCACTTTCCTATTGGAATCTGGGTAAACTATGTTCTATGGTCCCTTCCCGAGGGTGCTTATAAGCCTCCGAGATAGGCAGGAGACCCAGTTACTGGAGGGGTGGCATTAAGAATTCACGTGTGAGATGAGGTGCTGGGATCTGGTTTTCTCGTGATGGAAGACCCAGCATTGGACCAATCTGAATAAAGTTGGGTGACACAACTTTCACTTTTGTTGTTCTCTGTCCCATAGGCGTAGGTATGGACACAGTAAGAGTCCTCATTTCAGAGAGAAGAGCCCAGTCAGGTGAGTTGATAATGAATACTTTTTTAGAGATTGTAAGGTAATGAATAAAAAGGTCTTTGAGTCAAAGTACAGGAATATGTAGTACTTGAGGTTAGCTAGAGAATGATAACCAAGTATTGGTAGGGGTGAAGGTCTCAACAAATTTTCCTCACTCCTCAGAGAGCCAGTTGATAATCTGAGTCCTGAGGAACGTGATGCCCGAACAGTTTTCTGTATGCAATTAGCTGCCCGCATTCGGCCTCGAGACCTAGAGGACTTTTTTTCTGCTGTTGGCAAGGTAACCTTCTCCTCCTTAATTTGCTTCTCACTATCCTATATTCTGTCTATCCCCCTTTATTCTCAACTCAGGATTTCTCTTTTGCCCTGGATAGGTTCGTGATGTACGTATCATCTCAGATCGGAACTCACGTCGTTCCAAGGGTATTGCTTATGTGGAATTCTGTGAAATCCAGTCTGTGCCACTGGCCATTGGGCTGACTGGGCAGCGGCTGCTGGGGGTGCCTATCATTGTACAGGCCTCACAGGTGAGCAGGCCAAGAAACTGACCTGAGAAGACAGGATTGAAGGTAGGAGGTGTGAGACCTGACCCATCATTTCTTCCTTCCCCAGGCTGAGAAAAACCGACTGGCAGCCATGGCCAACAACCTTCAGAAAGGCAGTGGTGGACCAATGCGCCTCTATGTGGGCTCCCTGCATTTCAATATCACCGAAGACATGCTCCGGGGCATCTTTGAGCCCTTTGGCAAAGTGAGTAGAGTAGAAAGTGAGGGAAACCTCTGAAGGGAATTAGAAAAAGTGGAGAAGATGAGTATTCCTCTTTGTTCTGTCTGACCATGATAAACCCACTGCATTACACCATAGTGGGCATAAGGATCCATGCTGGGAAAGTTAGGCTCCATCTCTGTATTCAGATTGGTCAGTAGACAAATGAGTCAGGCACCATGAAATCAAATAATGGGGTTCAGATTAAGCAAGATAGTCACAAAAGGTGTTTTGGAAAGAGATGGCCTTTGTTTCTTTTTAAAAATGATTCAGAGAGATGTGATTGGTGGTGAAGAAGTTGGAGGTAACTAGAACAATCTGGGTAGGAAAGATCAAAAGTATGGGTTAGCTAAAAAGTTATTAATAATATCTCCCTGTTCTGCAGATTGATAATATTGTCCTGATGAAGGATTCGGATACAGGTCGTTCTAAAGGTTATGGTTTCATTACGGTGAGTCTCTAGTCTTTTTAACTTGTTTATTTTAGTTTGGGTTTGTCCTCTTTTTCTGATTTTACAGCTTAGCTTCATTCTCCTTTAGGAACTATGTAAATGATTCATAAACCCTGATGCCTAGAGCTTGGACTAGCCTTCTGTTTCTTTTTTTTTAATGCCTACAGCACCTGGTCTTCCTAGTATCCCATCCAAGTATCCAAGTACTAACCAGGCCCGACCCTGCTTAGCTTCCGAGATCAGACGAGATTGGGCTTGTTCAGGGTGGCATGGCTGTAGACTAGCCTTCTGTTTCTTGAGACGAGTGTGTTGCTTGAGCTCTTGGCTTTGTTCCTATATTTTTGTCAGTGGCCCAGGGGTGTCCAGGAGTTGAACCAGCTTCCCTGGTGCTGCACCTTGCTCTTAGGGTAATAGTAATGATTCCAGGCTGCAGCTAAAATGTTAGGGGCATGAGAGAGGTTAGGTACGGGCTTTTATGGACATGTTTTATAGAATTGGTATATTTTCATGATGAGATAGAATGGTACTACTCTGAATAATTTTTCCATTGAGAAGTATCTTTATATGTAAATACTGTAGAGAGAATAGTGAGGTCATCTATTAGTGGGCAAATCTCACCTTTTCCTGACACTTCAACAAAATTGTTACCAGTTCCCGTAACTGGTTCTTCCAGCCCCATGTGACTCCAGGCTGAGGACTGGCTGCCAGCCACAAGTCTGATTGAAGCTGGTATTTTCTGGGCTCAATCCAGGCAGCATACACCCCCACAGCTGCCTGCAGGGCAGAGGAGAGGTAGGTTGTGTTCTACCGTGGCAATTGCTCACCTCAGAAGTATCCAGTAAAGGCAGGCCACCTACATCACCTGCCTGTGAACTGTCAGTACCACGTGCCAGGCCCTGGGGCAGCTAATACCAGAGTAACCAAAGCCAGCTGTGGCGTTCCTAGTGGCAAGTACCTTTTCTAGCTCTCTGCGTGACTTAGATGCAGAAAGGCTTCTTTTGGGGCCTTTTCGCCCTTGTGTTGCTGCTTTTTAGGTCAACACCCTTGACACTTAAATAGCAGACTGGGAATGCTCTTTATGCCATGCTGCTGTTGTTGCTGCTGCTGATGAAAGGGACGAGAGAGTAGAGGCTCTTGTCAGCAGGCCACCAAGTCAGCAGCACTGTGGTGGGGGTGCAGGCGCAGTCTTCCTCTGAGCACCAGGCTGGACTCTGGAGGTCCAGATTTCTACTTCTTAACTGAGAACTGAAACTTACTAGTCCTAAGGACTGAAATAAAGCCCAAGAGCGTTGACTCTCAGCTTATCTTACTTCCGTTTTATATGTCCATTTGTGAAACAGCCTGTCAGGCTGGCTTCCCTACAGATAAAAGACTTTTTACATTGTTGGGTTTTTAATGGAGCTGGAAGATTGATAAGTGATTGCCATTGAGTCCGTTGGAAAAGGTGCTTTTCAGAGAATAATTTAGGGAGGGATCTTAGATCACAGACTCTTGGAAAGAAAAGTTTGTACTGCAGTGAGCATGCAGTTTTCCTGGAATAGTAGGAATATGAGTGTTAGTGGGGTTTTGAGAGCATGTCTGTGGCCAAGAGGTGACTGATATTGCTTGGGTTTCTTGTAGTTCTCTGAGTCTGAGTGTGCCCGGCGGGCCCTGGAACAGTTGAATGGCTTTGAGCTTGCTGGTCGACCTATGAGGGTCGGCCATGTGACAGAGCGACTGGATGGTGGTACAGACATTACTTTTCCTGATGGAGATCAGGAGCTGGATCCGGGATCAGCAGGTGGACGTTTGCAACTCATGGCCAAGTTGGCAGAAGGTAGAGTTTCTCTGCAGGTGGAGAATATGGATTGAGTTGTAAATCAAGGGTTGGGACTTAATCCCACCTTTTCTTTCCCTTTTAGGCTCTGGAATCCAGTTGCCAACCACAGCTGCCGCTGCTGCCTTGCAGCTGAATGGAGCAGTACCCTTGGGGGCCCTGAACCCAGCAACTCTGACTGGTAGACTTGGACTTGGGAAAGGAAAAGAAGGGTGAGGGCCTGGAAAGAAGAAATGTTCTTTGCTCACTAATTCTCTCCTCCTCTCTGTTCCAGCTCTGAGTCCGGCCCTGAACCTCGCCTCTCAGGCAATTGCCTCCCATTGCTTCCAGCTTTCCAACCTCTTCTCCCCCCAGACCATGTGAGTCTCAGGACCTAGCTCATTTTAGTCTCAGTTATTTTCTTTCTTTTAACTTCTATTTACCTCTTCCCCAGGTGAATCAATGGCACAGTATACTGCCTCCCTGTGCCTCTGGGTCCTGCCACTCCCTTCTCCACATTTACCCTTCTGTGGTTCCTTTTCTCCATTTTGTGGACCAAGCCATCCTGAGGGCATGGACATTGACTATGGGGAAATTGGAGCCACCCTTATGGACCAAGAAGAGCTCCTGCCCATGGCCCCACTGGGAATAGCCTCTGCTGAACAACCGCTAGTCGAAGAGAACAGAATTGTTGAACACCTATTTCCCTGTGTGTGCTGTCTCCTGGGAGGACCTTCATTGCCCTTTCTAACAACATCTTAGTGATTCCTCGATTCCTCCTCTGTTGGGAAGGCCATAGGGCATTGACTGAAGGAATGAACTTCTTTTCGTTTGTCTGTACCCTACAATTTTTTCAAGGAAAACCCTTAAGCCCTCTGGACAAAGAGGACTTTGGAGTTTGTGGGGTGAACCTTGAAGGTGCTGGCTTGCTGTTGCAAGGGCCCCCAGAAGATAGTATGGACTCGTATATGCATTGTGAAGCCTGCCTTAGACCTCAGCTTAGGGCTGGAACTACTACTGTAGGCTCAGCATCTTGCTGGGAACTGTGGGAATGATCTATCCTGCCAGGTATTTTGAATGTCTTAAGGGGCATTCAGTTTAGCGAAGGATGGGGTACTTTCCAGTATCTTCCATTTTTCTTTGTACAGTTAGTTGTCCTTCCTCCCAGGTCCTTCCTTTGGTCCAGGGTGGGAGGATGGAGGGGAGGCTGCTACTCTCTACCTATTCCCATGTGCCTCTACTGTAGGCTCAACCCCAGCTGTTAAAGCTGCTCCTGTCCCCTGCCTGGGCACACGTGAGCCTTCTCACTGGATTTTATACCCTTGTGTCTGTACATAAATATATATATGTATATATATATAAACTTTGTACAAATGGCAAGCCCTGCTCTTGTGGCGGCTGCTTTCCATATATGTGTGGTCTTAGTTATGTCGGATGTTAATTTCTCAGCCAAAACCATGAATGGTTCTAGGGATATAAAACATTTGTAATACCATTGTGAGGTTTTTTCTTTTATTTTAATTTTATCTAATTTTCAGAAAGAAAAATTGACAAAAGGCACATACCTAGGCCAAGTTCTTGTCTGCATCTCCATTTTACTGTTGGTGTTTGTCTCCTCCTCCATCTGTCTCCATCTTAACTATCTCCAAATCTATCTGCCCACTGGACTGAATTGCAGGTTCTGTCCCTTTGCCTAAGGACAGATCTTGTCTTTCCACTAGATGGCAGTGTAACTACCACATTCTGCACCTTCCTCTAGGTGTGTTTCATGATATTAAGGATCTTAAGTAGCAGAGAAGCCTCCCAGGCTCACCCTTCTTACAGTTGGTCCCCATACCACTTTTAGCCTTATTTGTAGTAGAAAACTACTAGAACCCAATATGCAAAAGGTTTTGGGCATCATACATTAGGGATCCTCAGGCCTTAACTGCTGTTCTCCCAGTCACCTCAAAGCTTGCATTCCATATAGCTCTGCCTGGGGTAATGCAAGCCTGGAATCAGTGACTCGCAGGGAGCTGGGTTTTCCAGGAAGGGCTCTGCCAAAGGGGAGGCAGAACTTCCTCTGCTTGCTTTTTAAGGCTTGTAACAAGGGACTGGGCCAGCCCAGCTCACCAAGTAAGAATCAGCCTGGAGGAGGAGGTCTGAGGTTCTTGGTCAGGGCTCCTCCATTCTTTACTGGTTTCTATGGCAACAAAATGTTAAGACTATTGTCATGCTAAAAATATGGATAATTGCTGTTAGGTTTTAATTTGTCAGCACTCAGACTTTCTAAAGCAGAGTGATGGGTTTTTGGTGATATTAGCTTCTGGGGTTGCTTTGAACACTGAAGTATTAAGTACCTGAAGCCTGTTTGGTGTAAGAGGCCACTGGGGCCCAAGACTAGCTCTCGATTCTTCTAGCTAGCTATTTCCTTTGCTGCCACCCCCACTCCTTCCTGCCACCCCCACTCCTTCCGTATCTTAGTTTGCTCTCTGGACCTGGAGGAAGGGAAGGAGGATGCATTATTTTTAGGTAGGAGCAGCTGGCTATGGCCCAGTCCCCCTATAGTTATTGATTTGGCTGTTAATGCATCCTGGAAGCACAGTGCAGACCATTTTTGTTAGTCATTCTAAAGCCATGGACCAGACCTCCCTGTGGTAGTCTTGAACTCCAAACTGTATATACCCACAGGCCTTCCCTCCCTGCACTCCTCAGACGGGCACCCACCTCTGCTTAGTTTCCTTATGTTCTCATACCTACCTCCTTTGGGCTTCTTGTACTCTGGTTCCTTCTACTTCAGTTCTTCCTTGCCCCTTGGGCTTAGTTCCTCATACATCCTCTTGCTGGGAGAGAGACAGTGATCAAGTGAAGAAATATCTAAGACAGTTTCTCTAGTCTTAACTCACGTAAGGTGACTGCATCTAATGTTTGACAGCCGGTGTCACTGTATGACTCAGTGCCTTCTTGTTACTCATCTCTATCGGGGGTGGTTAGAGTGGAGAGAAGGGGGCAATAAATAGCCTCTGGGTTGGGCCTAAAGCAAAATAAACTTCCCTCAACCTCTCCTGCCTGAGCATGGTTGTGAGACTGAGGGTGGAGGTGAGACTGAGCCAGTCCTTTTCTCAGCATACTTAGGATTTTCCTACCAGGCCTCATTTCTAAATGGGATTTTCACCTGACTTTTGGCTTAGAGCCTATGCTTCTTTCTTCTCCAAGGCAGTGGCATTTTCTCCCTGTTCTTTAAACTGCTCTGTGTTCTTGATGGGATTTAGGAAGTAATACTTGGACAGTTAGAAGAGTCTATCCTGGCTTCAAAAAGGTGGTAGGAGGTGGAATGATGACAACTGTAACATTTATGCAGGATTTGTTGTGGGTTAGGCACTTTATATGTATTGAATCATTCTTCAGTGACCCTCTGAGTTAGAGTCTTTTGTTAACTTTAATTGTAAGTAAGGAAACTGACACTCAAAGAGCTTAAATAACTTGCCCCACAAAAAGTTTGCAATTCCAATCCAGGCAGTCTGACTTCAGATCCTTTGATCTTAATTGTAAGCTGCCTCTCAACACCACTATAGAAGCCAAGGCTTTGGAGTCATGAGGAAGTGTCACTTTTTCTGTCTTTGTACTCATACTTCTTAGTATAGCCTGAATTTTTCCACTTTCATGTCTGTTCATCTTGTCCTCTCTTCTTGGCCCTCTTGCTGGTCAAAATCTCATCCTTTAAGACTCTGAAGCTTTCCTACTTGGAGTCGACTTCCTTTTTCTAATAGGTCTTATTCTGCCTTTATTTACAGTGCTTTGTAAACTCTATTAATAGGTGGTTATAGCCTGATGAAGCCAGCCATAGACACATCTTTTCCATTATTGTTTTGCTTTGTATATGTTACATGTCTGTTGAATTAATTCCCTTTCTGTTCAAATCAGAGCCAGTCTATTCAAAGGCTGTCCCTTCTAGTCTGCCTTCCCTGGCAGCTTCATCCATTCCTTCCTCACCCCTACAAGAGACGAGGCAGCTTTATTCTTTTTAGTGTTACCATGGTAGCCCGTGATGCTTTCTGTCTAAAATGCTGTTTGCCATCCACCAGAGACTGATGTTTCCGTGGCAACCAGGTGAAGTCAATAGTCATGAGCTGGATGCAGGAAAGGAATTCTGATCTCAGAAGCTGTGTGTCTGAATCTTCTGGCTTCAGACATCCTCCTCCCTCTCAACCTTTGCACTCTATATCTCGAACTGATTTGCTCTCAAAGTGTACTCTTGGTTGAGAGAACTCTGTGTGAGGTGAGGCAGACCAGCCAACTTAGATCATGTGGGAAGGTGGAGGCAAGGAAAGAGCTGATCAAAGATCACGTTAAAAAGTTGGATGAATTCTCTTAGCTGTCACAGATGATCGACTCTCAAGAACCCTTAAGGAGTTGGCTGGAGTTGCCAGAGAGCCATTAAGCAGTTATTTTTGAGGGCAATGGGTAGGTGGATGAGGTGCCTGAGGACTGGAAAGGAGCCAGTCAGTTCTGGATTGCAGAGGGGAAAACAATGACCTTGGAAATCAGAGACCTGTCAAACTCTTGTTAATGTTCCAGAATGGATGGGAGTTTCCATCAGCTTTCAAGCATCATGGAGCCTACTTGTTTAGAATGATTAGTGCAAAGAATTAGCTGTCGCCTCCCAATTCCTGGGCCCAACCAAGCCAGGGAACTTCTACCCTGTAGCAGAATAGTCATACTCTGGAGCACCACTATAAGGTTCAGATCCCTCTTCTGTCTCAAACTAGCTGAGTAAGCTCAGGTGTTACTCCACTTCGCTAACTCAGACTCCACATCTGCAAAAAAGAAATGATAACAATAATACCTTATCTCAGGCATTTGAGAATTAAATGAAATGATCTGTGTAGAGAGCTTAGAACTTGTTAGCTTATCGGTTACTACTTATCATTACTCCTGCCATCGTTATTCCCATTCCTCTGGGTGCCTTGACTCTCTACCTGACCTCATCTCCAACTTCAGAGAAAACTCAATATTTACAGGGGGAGAAGTGAGGGTGGGGCAATGATGAAAATAAACCATAATTGTTTCTGGGCTAAAGTTCCAGGCTTACAAGGTCCCAGGTCACATGCAACCAGCCCACTTTTCAGGAAAACAAGTCTCATTGCCCAGCCTCTTTTTATGCCTGAAACTCTATAATCATTACAACCAGATGGCTTTGAAAAATCAAGGTGAGCCCCCTGGGTACCTTCAGGGTACCTAGTGCCCTTTGCATTTTCTGGCCAAGGAAAAGCCCAGAGTGCTCTGTGTTAGAACCCTTTGCTTGGTGTCCCTCCTAATTTCTCCCAAGCACTCCTATAGCACCTGCCCTACTCTGGCAATTCCCTTTCAAAGTAAGTATTTCAAATCACAGGTTCTCTGCCTAAAGATGAGTTATAATTTTCACTGGAAATATGGAAAACTGCACAGTATAATACCCTCACTTAGGCTTCAGTTGCCAATCTTCCCCTGCATTCCTCCTAAAACAAATCCAGTAATGGGTCACCTAAGTCCTAGGGGGGAGGGCATGTTGGATCTTGGGGACCATAACTTAAATTTGTATTTCCAGAGTGGTGCTGGGCTTTGAGAGAATAGCAAGCAGCCTGAGTGATTGCCTGAGACGAGGACACAGGTTGCAAAAAAAAAAAAAAAAAATTCCACTGCTCATTTGTATAATGCTTGACAAATTACAAAGGTATTTGCATTTTTATTTAGTCCTCACAACTATCCTACATTATATAGTTGGGAGAGCTAAGGTTCAGAAAGGCAGAGAGGTTAAGAGTGACTTTTCTCCATAGACTTCCATCCAGAAAGTAGTGGGCCTGAGAGCTAACTAAAACACTTTCAAGGCCCTATTGAATTTGTATTCATATCTTGAGTTTACAAGGCCACCAAGCTGTGGAGGCATGGCATCAAGATTCAAATAGATGAAAAGGGACCTTGAGCATATGCATCAGAGAGCCACCAAAATAATAAAAGATGAAGAAGCAAGATGCTCTTGTCTGGTTTTGGGGCTCCTTGACAACTCGGCCACACCACCCACCCAAATGTTACTGCCTTCTTATGGGAAGCGTCTTTACCTCATCATGGGGTGGGCTGCCCACCATTTCTCCTGTGCATTTGCTCATGTAGTTTCACTACAACGGGTGGTTTTCCTTCTTTCCTCCATCTGTCTACAGCGTACATATATCCTTCAAGCTCTAGTTCCTAAAATATAAGTCTTCTAAATTTTGTTTCATTCTTAGAAATTTTTAAAGCACATGATGTCGCCCCACTACCTCCACCCACCTTAGATAGTCAGAATATAGTATAGTTTGCTGCTGTTTTGGCCATGGTTGTACTGTCACCACCACCTTGTCCTGCCTCTCCAGGTCAATTGTAAGCTACTTGAGGGCAGGGATCATGTCTGCATTGTTTTCTTCATAGGGCCCAGCATGGTGACTGGCATATTGCAGCACCTGAGGGGAACAGTAAACATTTATGGATGAAAGATAAAAACATCCAGGAAAAATTTACTTAGACTGAAGTGGGTTGGAACTATGTTAGATTAATAAAAAGATGTACGTATGGGCAAACTTCCTGGGAGGGAGAGTTGAACCCAGAAGACTTGTGAAGTTGTCCTTCCACAACTGGCAGCCTTCAGAGAAGAGAGCCCCTGCTCTAGTCTCTGTAGAGAGGGTTAGATGCAGCAATAAATTATTTCATTTTTGAACAGGTACAATATACCATAGCAGGGCTTATGGCTTAACTATAAGCAGAGGCCCAGAGCAGAGGAATACCTTCTAAGACATGGAGTGGCATCATCTCTAGCCTTTCAGGGGAGGGCACAGTCTATGTTCTTGGCCACTGAAGAGGACTTATGAGCCAGAGGGAGTGGGGGTATTGGTTTGATGGGTTGGGCCAGTAAGAGCACAAACCCCAAGATAAAATTGCAGTAGTTAGAGGAGCACAAGGGCAGAGACCTGGCACAGGTAGCTCAGGCCCTAGGGCCCTTCACTATCTCAAACCAACCCAGATCAGTAGCTTGGTTATACTTTGCTTTGATCAGAGAGAGGGAGAAGAATGGCCTGGCTCTCAGAGAAGACCCCACCTCTCCCAAGTCTGGCGGGAGCCTGGCTTCAGCTTCCTTCTGTTCTGAGCTCTTCCATGTAGGCGTCTAGAGGGAACACACAGATGGGTCGGCTGATGGGTCTGGCTAAGTTGCGGGGAGGGAGGCCTGTGTGTGTGTGGCTCCCTTCATGAGGGAGGTCCTGCCATCATCATCTTCAGACTGATGCCACATGGAAGACAATGATTCCTCATCCTCCCCTCCTGCCATCTTTGACCATTGGTGGTACTCGTCCTCTAGAAAAGCCCTCCTCCCTCTACATGCTCAGTCTTGGTTCTTCCATTACCTCTGTGGTGGCTGCATCTCCACCTCCTTCACCTGTCTCTCCTCAGGACTTTCTTTTGTCTCTTCTTTCTCTGGAACACCAAATCTTCATTTTGTTTTAAATTATTTTATTTCGTTTTTGAACAGGTAAGATATGCCAGAGTTAAAGAAGTAGAAATGGGGTATATAATGAGAAGTAAACCTCCCACACCTGTCCTTCACTCACCCAGTTCCCCTTCCCAGCAGCCATCCGTACCAACCTGGTTTATAATTTGTTAGGTCACAGACTCTTTTGGAAATTTGATAAAATTCGTGAACCTTAGTCTCAGGCAAATGCATGACTGCACAAACATCAGATTATACCACTTTATAAGAATTACAGACCCCTAAAGCCCACGTGTGGTTTGAGGCTAAGAAACGCAGCCTGTATTGCTCCCTCTCTCTTAGTATCTCCCTTAGTATAATTTGTAGGTCCCTGTGCAAAATAAAAATGCAGGGCTCCTTATTCAAAGAATTTCAAAACAGTGGCAGCAAAGCAATTAAACTAAGCATAGGGCCCTCTGTGACTGGGCCATGAAGCCAGTCCTGCATCTCATCCTTTACTCTGGCTCTTCTACTAACATCTTTATAGCAATTATTCTCATATCTGTGTTTCTCGCCCCAACTTTCTGAATTTCCGACCCAGCTGTCAAGGAAACTGCCGAAACTCTCCATGTGAATGTTCTAGCATCTTAAACTCAGAGTCTCCAAAATGGAACCATTTACCTTCTACTCTCTGCCCCTTAACTTCTAATTCTGCAGCCTCCTCCCACAACCTGCAACTCCTCCCTCTCTATACCCAGCCACTCAGTTGCCAAGTCCCACTGATTCTGACTTTCAAATCCCTGCGGCCCCTCCTTTCCCACGGCCATCTCTCTCTGAATGGTCCTTCATTGCTCTCCATATGTATTATTGTGATTGGCCCCTACACTCCGCTCCTCAGGCCTTGCTGCTGCTGCTTTAATCCATGCACACCTCTCCCAGCCTCCTCTTCCCAAGAGACCACCCTGATCACGTCATTTCCACATGCAGAGACCTTCAGTGACTGTCACTGCCTACAGAGTCGGGCTGTAATTCCTTTGCCAGTGTTTAAGGTCCTTTGCAGTAGGCTTCAAACGTTCTTTTCCATGTTCGTCTCTTAACCCTCCTCTTCATATCCCTGAGGTTTCAACCCAACTGTAGAACCATCTGGTCTCTTAATGGGCCCAGTGTGTTTTCCTGCATTTTAAAATTTGAACTGCCTCTGTTCATTGTCCCCAGAGATTAGAGCTGGCTTACTCCGCTGCAGCGGAGTAATTTCTTGGGCCTTTTCACCACAGCTACTGTCCATGGCCCTGCTCATTGTGTCACCTGCATTTCTTCTACTGTCCCTCTCACTCCAATTCCTACTGGAAAGGGAACTTCAGATACAAAGGTGGATAAAATCATCATTAAGTATCAAGCAGACATGAGTGGAATCCCAGCTCTGCTTTGCTTATTGACCTTTTATTGACCCCTGTTACTTAAATTCTTCCACAGTAAAAAAAAAAGTAACACCTTATTTAGTCATTACAGTGTTAACAGATAAAGTGAATAAAGTCCTAAGGATAGTGTCACTATTCATATTATCTTATAATCATCCACACTGGACTGGTCTCCCTTGGCTCCTCCTTAGCTGTAAGGACTCAGAAGATATCTCATCCCTCTTTCCATTAAGTTCTGGGAACCTGAGTGGGGTGAAGTGGAGGCCTGGCCTTTGAGTGCTCAGGTAACTGTATTGTATGTCTTAGGGGAGCTGCTGCCTTGTGGAGCTCTGTTCCCTTTGTTCAAACTCGTGGCTCAGGCAGCAGCAGGCGTGGGTGTCACCAGGAAAGGCACTGACAGCTTCAGTTCTCACATGGGCCTTACAGGTGACAGCTGGGGTGTTGGGGCCCTGTCAGGGGTAATGTAGGCTGACCCTATCATGCCCCAGCTGATGAGCCTTCCTGGTGAATGTGGGTCTCACCTTGAACCAGCCAAGGTCATAGCTGAGTGCAGCTCTGGGAGCTAAATGTAGCCTCTAGCCTGCTCTTTGCAGGATAAGGTAAGGAGATGGAGCTTAGAGTCTGGGGACTTGATACCACTGGGTCACTAAGTTATTAAATTACTTCTAGGTCCCTGCTCTTCTCCAGGCCTGTTTTCTCATCTGCAAAGACACGAGTTGGACCCCATTATCTCTAAGGGCCTGTGATCCCTTGCCACAGACTATACCAGGACCAAGTCAGTTTTGGGATCTAGGGATTTAGGTTCCTTGTTCCTCTGGACCTGAGTTTTCCTGTCTGTAAGAGTTTCCTCCATCTATCCCTTCTGTAGGGGCGTTGCGAAAAGAGAGACAAAGTGAAAAAGTACAGTAGAAAAATTCTTTATTGAAAAGGAAAGGGTGGCCCCTTGCTAGTGCCTCCTGGGCTCTGGCCAAAGGGGGATTACCACCCTCTCAGCTCCTCACGCTGGCATCTGAAGGCAAAAGTCTGTCCGTACCTTACCTTTAATAGCCTTAAAGGGGAAGTGCCATGGTGTAATGATAAAACCACGGAATTAACTCTCAAAAATAGCACTTCCAGGCCCTGGGCTTTAAGAACTCCTTAAAGGCAAAGTGGACAAGTGCAGCAGATAAGAGCCAGAACATTTTAGGAAAAGTATCCAAAAAGGATCTCCGTGTCTTTACCTTTAAGAATCTCTTAAAGGTGAGGCATGTTCACGCAGAGTACAAAGGTGGAAAACCCTGTAAAGGAGTCTACAAAGCACTTTTCCAGTTTTCGCTTTTAGGATCTCTAAAGGAGAAGTGGTCAAGCGCGAAGTAATGCAATCAAAATACCTTACAGAACGATTTTCCTTACTGTCCGCTGGAACCCGCCCCGCCCGCGGGCCGCGGCGCGCCCACCCTCGCTTCTGCATCCCGTCCCCTAGGTGCCCAGAGCAGGGGATATCCAGAGAAGGCATGGAGGCGCAGGTGGGGGCCCGCACCCACGGTGGCACCAGGGCGTCCTGGGAGTTTTTGGTTTCCTAGACGGTCTTCACAAAGAAAGGCTGACTGGGGCGGATGGGGGCGGGGCGAAGGGGCTAGCGGAGAGAATGGTGACTGGTGACCATGGTGACCGCGGTGACCATGGCAACCGTGGCTCAGAGAACGGAGAGGTCGTGACATGACCTGGAGCGCTGCTTGAAGAACTTAGCGTTGCGCGGCACCAGGTTGGCAAGGAAGCGCTTGGCCTTCTTGGTGAGGCTCTCGCGGCGCGCGGGTGGCACAGGGCCCTCCAGGCCGCCCCATTCTGGCCGCTGGCTCCCAATGCGGCTCCGGCCCTGCCGCAGCCGGATCTGGCGCACCGCGCCCTCAAAGAGCTCCCGCGTGTTGTGGTGTAGCGCAGCCGACGTCTCGATGTGCTTGCAGCTCAGTGTCCCTGCCAGGTGGCGGCCCTCTGCAGGAAGGAATTGGTTCAGGCGCCTGCCTGGGCTGCACTGGGTCCAGGGCAGGAGTGCACTGGGTGAGGTCGCAGGTGTGCATAGGAAAAGGACTGAGACAAGTAAGAGAACAAGGCAGGGATCGGTGGGGAGGTGGAAAGGTGATGGGGAGTGAAGAGAAGGGATTCTCAAGGCCTTAGGCTTGGGTATTGAGAGTCTTCCCTTAGCCTGGGGCTAACTGCAATCAAGTTTGTGCGCCTGAGGGTAAAAAGGCCTCAAGGCAAAGGGTGACAGGAAAGGAGGGACTAGGTAGGATCCCCTGAGATTGGAGATCAAGTATGGATGAGGTTCAAGATACCCACCCTCCAGTGAGACTTCCCTGGAGCGGGCCAGGTCACTCTTGTTTCCAACAAGAATGACAGGCAGGTCGTGGTGGGGCCTCCCAGCCCGAAGCCGAAGTAGGGTCTCTGGAACTTTGGAGAAGCTTCTTCTGTCAGTGACTGAGAAGACGATGAGAAAGGCATCCCCGGTCTGAAGGCAGTGGTCCCGCAGCCACCCCCCTGCTTCCCCCTGCAGATGGGCAGAGAGAGTCATGGAATGTCAGGGCCGGAAGCATGGGAGAACCTGTCCAGCAACTACATATCAAGGATGAGGAATCAGGATGTGAGGGAGACGCCACTTGCTTAAAACAGCAGAGCTAGTTAATAGCAGAATCTCCAAACCCAGGATGTGTTTATGGAGGAGGGACAAGTTAGTAATGTGAGTCCCATGTGGGAGAATTGGAGACACGATCCTAGACTAGGGTAATCCATCCTACTTTCTGATGCTTAAAATCTTAAGAAATGAATGCTATTCAAGTGTATGTAATCTGGTCTCTCATTTCTACAAAGTAACCACTTATGCCCAAATGTTCACAAGTCCTCACTTCTTTTCTTTCCCTAATACCCCAGAGTCCTGAGCTCTTGTCCTGTCCAATCAGACTCTTCTGGGCTGAAAAATGCATAGATAGGGTCAGTTTCAGAATGTTTAACCTGGCTTGCAGCTGCAGGGTTTGTCAAATTCAGATCCTAACTTTCTTCTGGGTCAGAGGATCCTGGAAAGACAGCGGCTCTCAATGCCATGATATGCACGCTGGTATACACCTTTTGCTCTCCGAGATGATACTACAAGTTGAAACCAGCACTTACAGTCCCACCAGCTTTCAGCACTTACAGTCCCACCCAGACTTTGCCCTTCCCCAGTTCTCTGGGTTCATCACCTGCCTGCAGCCACATCTTAGTTCTCACCTGTTCCCAGATGTCATAAACAACAAGAGTCACTTCCTCCTTATCCACCATGATACGTCTTTCATAGGTGTCCTCTGTTGGGAAATAAGGACAGAGAATGGAGCCTATTAGGAGGCTGCCAACACTTATGAGACCTGGTAACCAGGGGTGCCTCAGATCCCAGCACCAGGAACCCCCAACCAGGGAGGTTGCCACAGAAAGCATTGGAAAAACTTCTTTTCTGGCCTCCAGGAGCTGCTCATGCCTTCAGCTCTTCCATCCCTGACTAGGGCTCCAGAAACACCCTCAACCCCTGCAGAGCTCCCCTAAATACCTGGATTCTCTGGCTCATGAGCACTGTCTCCCTGGAGACCGCCAAAAGTGCCTGCTAGGGTGCTCTTGCCCACGCCACTCTCCCCTACCAGCATGACCTTGAAGGTGGCATCCTTTTGGGTGGGGGCTGCCTCCCCTGAGCCCAAGGAGTCAGAGGAGCCAGAGGATGAGGCTTGAGGTGGCCAGTCAATTTCATCTACAGCTTGAGCCCGCCGCAGCTGGTGCTTGTAGGGGACAGGCATACTGCCTCTTCGTCTTGGGGCCCCTGGGGCAGGGGGCGGCCCGCCTCGGTCCAATCCTGTCAACAGTTTCTCTGGCTTCTTCAGCAGAGTGGTGTCTGCTTCTGGGGGGCAAAGAGAAGGAAGCTATGAGTGGGGTGTACCTAGCCATCTACAGACGGCTCAGTCCTGGCTGCGCTACCTTCAGTGGCCCAGTCGATGACCATGACCCAGAAGGAGCTAAGAATCTTTGGTCTGACCTCTTACACTGTAACTCCCCCAGAAACCTGAACTGGTTTTTAGGGCTCCAAGGAGGTGACCTGATGGCTTGCCCAAAGTGGTTCCAGCCACAACCTATTCAAAACATGCCCCATGAAGGGGAGGCACCTGTGTACAGCCTCCGCACACCCACTCGCACTTCACATTGACACATAGGCACACCCCCAGACTAGGCCTCTGGCCTTGAAGCTGCTGCTCCTTCCACCAAGAGGCCTTGCCCCTGCAGCTTCCAGCATGAGGGATCCCCTCCTAGCTTGCTCAGGGATGAGAAGCTGAAGCTGCTGCCCAGGTTCTGCCCAGTAGGTAGTGGTAGTCAAAAACTTTGTGGGGGGCCTGTTCCCAGGGAAGGGCCTTTGGTCTTTGAGATGTGCGTGTTGGTTTTCTGTGGGTGTGTGCACGAGAGGGCTGCCTCTTCGTGGCCCTGTAGGTAAGTATTCCGCAGTGTATGGAAGTGTGTGAGAATCCTTCTTCATCCCAGTGAGTTGGAGAATAATTGTGTTCATGGTGTGGTAGAGGGAGGGAGAAGGAAAGAGGGAGAGAGTGAGAGATCTGGAGTAAGAGAGGGAGAGTGACAATGCATGGTTCAAGGTAACTAGAGGAGGAACGACAGACACAACAAAGGGGGAGGGAGAGAAGCTGGAAATAGCCCAGGATCAATACTTGGCCGGCAGCCAGGGCCTCCAGGAGCCAGAAGAAACCCTTACAAAAGGTCCCCAGGGCAGCCCCCAGCCCGTGATTCCCAGGCTTGTGGGCTGCCCCTTCCTGTTCCCCCTTCCCTCCTGCCTGTTCCTGTCTCTTGGGAATGGGCTGACCTAGGGGGCCAAGCACCGGTTTCCCCAGTGAAGCCCTGGGAGTGATGGGGGAAGGGGTGTTAAGGCATCACTCACCGCTAAGCCCCAGTCCAGCCCCAGTCCTAGTGTGAGCAGGATTCCCTTCTTCCGGACTTGCTTTTCCCCTCTTGCTTGGGTTCAAGCTCCTTTAACCCCTAGTTCTGACATCCCCAACAAAGCTTCAGCTTTCACCCCCACGATTTCAGCGGAAACCTGCCCAGCTCAGCCTCACCTGGTGTGGGCGTCCCTGGGGGAGAGGCCTGGTGGCTGCCGGAGGGGCAGAGTGCTGTGGTTTCTGTGTCCGTGTCCATGTCGGTGTCCAGGTCCGTATGCATCGGTGTGCGTGTGGGTGTGCAGCCCGGCGACTCGCAGCACTCGCTCCCTCACTCAGCAGCACTGTCAGCTTTTCCCTTTAAATACCACCTCCCCACTCTTGCTCTTGCACTCCCCCCCGCCCTCCACACCTGGGGAAATCGTCCCGCCCCTGATGAGGTCACACATACTAATGAGCAGTGATGTCAGCGGGATTCCCTCCTTTCTGCCACCCCTCCCCAGCCTTTGTGTCGCTTTCTTCTGGGAGCACACACACACTGAGGAGTTAAGACATGAACAGAACTAAATCATAGGGTAGAGGAGACGAGTTCGGAGAAGTAGGGCAAGGGGTCTGTAGGAAAGGAAGCTGAGGCTAGCAGGAGGCAGAGACCCAGGGACTGGGAGATCTTTCTCCAGGAGCCAGGACTATTTGTCAGTTACCTCTGTGTTCCCAGCTCCCTAGCCCAGTGTTCAGCCCAGGGTGGGTGCTCTGTGGCTAAATGGAGGGGCTAGAGGCAGAAACCAAAAGAAATGCAGGGACAGGGGGACAGCCACTCTGCCACCAAGCTTCCCTGTCATTCTCTCCTTCCCCACACCCACCCGTCCCTTCTGGGCGAAGGCCCACAAAGATACCCATTTCCCAGTCTGGTCCATAGGCAGATGGGGGCTTTGAGGAAGGAGAAGTGGCTGCTTTGTTTGGGCACCTTCATTTTGGTATTAGGTTCAGGTAGGTCCAAACCACTGTGGGGACTTCCTTTCTCTCTCTCCCTGCCAGGCCAACCAACCAAGTGTTAATCACAGAAGGAAAAAAAGGGAGAGGCTAGCTCTCTAGAAGTTCCCAACCCCAAGGTGGGGATGGGACGTGCCAGCCCACTCCATCCCTTGTAGCATTCAGCGGAGCAGCCACCAGGCCTCTGGGCTACACAAGGTGGACACACAGTCTGCCTCTTTGTGCAAAGCCAGGAAGGTGTGTCATCTTTTCTACTTCTTTCCTGCCTGGTTCCCTTTCTCTTCAGGCTCCCACTCTTGTCTTCCTGACAGCCACATTCTGATTTCCTGGCCTCTCCTGAACCATTTTTGCCAGGTGCTGGGCTAAGCACCTTCCTGCATTAGCTCTTTCATCCTAATGATTCTAAGGCTCAGAGTAGTAGGTGGACGGCCTGTCCCCAAATCAAGCATGCAGCTGGAAAGTGGGGACACCAGGATTCTCACTCAACTCTTTCCAACACTAAAGATTGTTTTTTATCTCTACCCTTATGCTGCATTTCTCGTCTTAATATTCCAACTGTCTTCAATTATTGGGAACAATCCATATTGCAATCTTTAGTGGAATTTTCCAATCGAAGAGGCAAATGGTAATCTTGGGACTAATGTGCAGTGACAGTTCACTTATCTGGACATCAACTACAGGTCAACATTGTGGGTTCTAGAGGGAGCAGAAAGGACTCCTAAGCAGCTACAATACTCATTGGATAGACTCTCCAGTCCTCAATCACGGCCTACTTAACCTTACTTTATTCACAATTTTAATGTGCCCTTGTGTGTTCTGTACTCACAGATCAGAAGCACATTTATAGCAGCAAGTGACCCCTGGTAGTGAGGTAAACAACACTACAAAAAACTTTTAAAGCAGTTATAAGCATTTAAATAGTGGTCTAAGGTCATTTGGCATAGACAACTCCCTGACACTGTTACAGCTTCTGAAAACATTGCTGCAGAGGAGCCATTGGTTTCTATGAATGATCCTCAGCTGCCTAGAAATATTTATATTATATTGCAGATATGCTGAAGATGACTGTGATGCTTTAGAATGATTTCCTTCCAAAATGAATTTTTAGAAAAGTTTTAAATTGCAAAGGGGGTGAGCTTGATGTATTTGGAAAACTCACTTAGGTGGCTAGATTTATTTCTGTTATATCACGTAACAGTGAGTCAAAGGCTACAGAGCCCAGCAAGGATTCTTGATCATGACTTCAGCCTGCCCTCAAGCCAGCTTTAGGCCACAGAGGCAGGTTGGGTTTCACCTTGAACCATCTACTCTGGTTTCACTAGTAAGAGGCTGTGCACTTGCCCAAATCTAAGGAGTGGGAGGTCAAGAGAATGTGGAATGGTGGGACAAGGGTGAGATTTGGAAGCAAACCAATCCTGGTTTAAATCTGCCTCTCTGTCCCTCTCACTCTCTGCCTCTGAGAAGAGAGCACACTGTTTGTAGTGTTACCCTTTTTCTAATAAACTTTCATTTTGACTCTTAAAAAAGAAATCTGCCTCTCTGTAGAGACTAGGCTAGTCTTGAAATTTCTTTGATGCTGCTCCTGAACATGTGAATTGGAGTTAGGAGGCCCATGGCACAGCCTTGTCATGAGGCTTGGCCATGTAAGATAAAGGAGCTGGTACTCAGCAGGGTGTCCAACTATTTGGTGTTCCCAGTCTCTGGCTGTATGTCTGTGGATCCTTCTCCCCTCTCAGTGGGGCCTGGAGCTAGGTTCAGGCCCAGATTCTGTTCCTTAAGACTGAATTCTGCTGTTATCTCAGATTCCCAGCCTGATCCCCTTCTCAAGCTAAGAACAATTCCCTCCTCCCACATTTGATACTGAGCACCTTGGGTCGTGGTGTCTATCCAGATAGGATTTGAAGTTGCTATTTTCTTTTTCCTTGGGCCATGGATAAAATAAAATAGGTGAGTTCTCTCCAATGCCCCTACCCTCTCCTGGCTAAGACCCTCTCACTTAATTTCCCCATATGGCCTGTACAAGGTGAATCTCCTCTCTCTGCCAAACAGAGCCTTCATTATGACTCACGATAGCAGTGTTACTGCTTGCATTTCCTAGAGCACAGATCCAGCACCTCGAGAAGCTTCTTTTGGGCCCATGAATCTATATGTACAGGCCTTTTTAGTACACTCTACCCTAAAGTCCTCCCTCCAGCATTCTGAGGCATTCCACCATGAGGAGCTTTCTTTTACCTTAAATCTTTGCCCACTTTCAAGTTATGGAAAGTCTGAAGCAGGACAAGGGATGAAGATATCAGACTGAAGGTTTTTGAGGTGGCTACTGGGGAAGACAGGCGCAGGGAGACAGCAAAGACCCAGTGATGGAGGTATGGGAGGGAAAAATCAGCATTTTTTGCTTCACTGTTTTCACTGGGCCTGACACTGGTGAGACCAAGGAGTGTTTGCACTTGGGAAGGAAGGTCCAAAGGGAGAAAAGCAAGCAAGAATAAGGATCTCTGGATTCCCTTCCCCAATCTCTGGAGAGGGTCTGGAGTGAAAGGAGCTTGAGTTTTTCCCAAACCAAGATGCCAGGGTCCCAGGACTGCACCATATCCCCTTTCTGCCATTTCCCTAGACTCTTGCTCACTAGGAAAGAGAAAACATTACAAAATTAGTACTGGGTGTGAGATTGACAGGGTGTAATCAACAGGGGCCCTCTATCAGAGGCGTGGGGATAGGCCAGGCCAGGTAGGAAAAGTAAGGGTGAACCTGAAGGGGAGCCCATTTGGGGAAGGGGGGGCTGGTTCTGTCAGGGATATCTCAGTTCTGCTCTTTCCCCCTATAGGCTCCTTCTATATCCTTTGTCCTGATTTTCATTCCAAAATCTGGGACAGTTGTCCTGCTTACCAGAGGCTGGGTTCAAACATTTCTCAAGCCATTCCCTCCTTCCCCACCCTCTCTAGCTTTTTGGCTCTGGCCACTGCTTGCACTCCTTCCCCTCTCTGAGGTCCAGGATCCAGCCTATAGCCCTGGCCCTCAAATCTGCTTAGTTTGCTTATACTCTCAACTCTCAACCTGCCTAGAACTCACAACTCCATTCCAACTACTGACAACATTCTTTAGAATCTATTTTGGGCCCTCTTCCAGGAAGACCTCTTAGATTTGGCCAAGGTGATGCCAGCACCTTTATATCCTGAAT
Source organism: Pteropus vampyrus (assembly GCF_000151845.1). Classification (NCBI taxonomy): domain Eukaryota; kingdom Metazoa; phylum Chordata; class Mammalia; order Chiroptera; family Pteropodidae; genus Pteropus; species Pteropus vampyrus. Next base: position 3,329,817 of record NW_011888994.1, on the reverse strand, counting down.
GTTTGTGATTTTTCTTGACTCATCTTTGCTTGCTTTGAGGCATCCTGGGTAAAAGTTCATCTGTCTTGCCTAGGACAGACTGTAAGTGCCTGGCGGGGGTATAGAGTGGAGGGCAGGAGACATGGCTCCCATGTTCCACCAGGGACAATCTGCTCCTGTGATCTGTGCTCTGGGAATACTCCATAAATGGAAACCTTCCCAGCTACAAAGCCCAGCTGGCTCACCAGACTTCCGGCCTGGCAGTGAATAAGGAGGCTTGGTACTCACCCTGGTGTTAGTCACTGTGGAGCTGGGCCCCAGGCGGTGAGTGGAGGTGGAGAGGGTTGGTTCTTAGGGTCCCTAGAATTTGCTTACCCACTAAGTGGCATACAAATTAAGGGTGTGTGGTTAGAAGATAAACAGGAAGAAGGCAGGAAGTAGAGGGCAGAGCAAAGGCCTACATAGGAAGGAACAAGGCAAGCTGAGCATAAGCTGAAGTGGGTAGAGAGGCAGGGCTCAGGCTCACAGCTCATTTACAAAAAACTTAAATTTCTGATTCCTTTATTTTCAATCTTGACTTTCTAGACAATGACCTAGCTATGAGACAAAAGCATTTGTTGTGCTCTTTTTATAAGCCAGGCCCTATAGGAAGGATTACAGTTGGCAAAACCTCAGGCTCTGCCTGAAATCCTCCCCTTGGGGGCTGGAAGTCTCCAGCCAATTGGCATTCTGGTGCTAAAGGTCACTTCTGAGTAAGGGAATGGCAAGGATGGGATGATCAGGCCTATAACCCCTTCACGTTTTAAAAAGAGGCACCTGAATAGTGGTAGTGTGAGAGGGTGGTAGAGGGACTGGTCTCTGGCCACGTGCAGAGGGAGCTCTGTGTGAGCCCTTTCCCTGCCCAAGGGACACCTAACTTTACGGCAATGACACGGGGCCAAAGGGAGGTTCACTAAGTCCCCTCAGACTGTGGGTCAGGAAGAAAAGGGAGGTAGTGGCAAGAAAATAAGCTGCTCTCTAGAGGGTTACTGTCACTGTACTTGAGCCGTTGGGGAGCTGGGTCACCTCAGGCAAGCAGTGGTTCATCCTCTGCTTCAACTATCCAGACCCCTGGCTCAGCCAGTGGCACCAGCAGCACATCATCCTCATCCTCTGGGGACAGGACTATTGTGTGGGGTTCAGGTGGGGTCCGGGTTGGTCCTGGGGGTCGAGCTGGTCCTGGGGGCCGAAGGCCGGGCAGAATGCGGCCTCTCAGGGCCTGTACCACTCCAGACAACAGTGATGGCTCTAGGGATGCTGAGGGCAGCGGCCTCGGTGCCTCGGGGACAGTAGGGGGAGCTGGAGATGTACTGGCAGATGGAAGGGGAGCCTTGACAGGCAGTGGGGGTGCCTGTTCCCCATCTTGCCCACCTACTGCCCCAATCTCACGGGCTGGACCTGTGCTGTTATCTAGGGCTTCAAGGGGAGCATCAGAAGGTGGGACCTGAGATCTGGTCTCAGAGGTCCGGGCTGGGGGGTTGGTTCGAGGAAGCAGGCCCCAGCGGCGGAGACGGCGTACCAGGCGGCGCGTTGAGCGGCCCCGCTGTCGGCGGCGGGCACCTGCGGCACCTCCTGGAGTCATATCCTGGCGCAAGATCTGAAGCAGAGAACGCAGGTTGCCCAGCACTGAGTTCTGCAAGGAGAGGAGGCAGACATCAGAGTTAGGGGGGGTGGGAAGGGCCAGAAGGCTGAAAGGAGGAGACAATGGCAGGGCCACAGCAGAGATGGGAGCAGGAAGAACTAAGGTTGTGGGGCAACTTACATCATTTGGGTTCTCTGTAGGGAAGTCCTCTACAGGTGGGATGGCACCCTGGGCAATGAGCTGCCCATAGGATGGAGGTGCCTGCTGCTGCACAATCTCGGCCTCCATCCGGGAGAGTGGGGCAAAGATGCTGGAAGGAATGAGGGCTACTCAGTCACAGATGGTTCTGGCCAGAGCAGCCTGTCCCAGCCTGGACAGGCCTCTTCCCTCCACACCCAGGCCAGGACAACTGAAGATGTGCCATGGCTCCCCAAAAAGTAACCTGAGGTCCCTTCCTCGAGATTACTTTCAGGATGTAGACCTGCCTTTCCTCAGAAGAACACCCCTTTCCCAAAGCCAGACAACCCTAACAGCTAATCCATGAGCTGGTCACCAGAATCTGTCCCCAACATGGGCACAGGCCTTGTCTCCCCCACAGTCCCCACTCCTCTCCAGCCAGCTACACTCCCACTGACCTGTACTCTTGGGTACGGATGGCATAGAGCTTGCAGGTGCAGCCCAGAGCAATGACGAGCAGCAAGCCACACACAAGGCTGCCAATGACTGCGGCTGTGATGACCTTGCGGGGCAGGGCATAGGAGCAGTCCCACTCATCACTGCCATCAGCACAGTCTGGCTGCCCGTCACAAACCCACGTCTCATACACACACTTCTCATCCCGGCATCGGAAGTTGCCAGGCTGGCAGTGCCGGCAACGTCTCTCATCTGCTCCATCAGCACAGAAGGTCTGGTAGTTGCAGCGGTCGGCAGGCAGGTAGCAGGCTGAGGCACCAGGAGTGCCGGCAGCCCCACAGGGATAGTGTCCAGGTGGGCAGCTGGGGCAGTTCTCCTCGTCTGTGCCATCAGCACAGTCCCATAAGCCGTCGCAGCGCTGTGCCTCACTGTAGCAGCGCTCACCTAGGCCCTCGCTAGCCCCCAGGCCAGAGCCTAAGCCGCAGGGTCGGTCCCAAGGCAAGCAGTAGCCCTGTACATGGTAGGTGGCATTGAAGCCCCGACCATTGCTCCAAGGAACTGTGTGGTAGGCCACAATGGCCTGGCCAGACAGTGTCTCCACAGTGACAGCCTTGCCATTGTTGAAGTGGGTGAGTCTGCGCAGCCGCCGGGAGGTCTCAGGGAGCCCGGTGCCATCATACACATGCACCGTATCTTCATAGCCCAGGTCCAAGGCTGTGAAGCGCACAGCCAGGCGCCGGCCATCATGGGGGTCCAGGAGCCAGAGGCAGTACTGGGGATGGGAGACTGAGGCCAGGTATGAGTATCCAGGGGAGGAGAAGACCCCATAGAAGTCTTCCAAGGTGTGATTGCAGGGTGGGGTAGGGAACGGGATTGGTGTCAGGACAGGGAAGGGGTCTGAACTGCAACCTGCCTCATCAGAGCCATCGCCACAGGCATCAACACCATCGCAGTGCTGGGCCGCAGGGACACAGCGGTGGTTCAGGCACTGGAACTCTTCCTGCAGGCAATCTGCAGAGGCACCATGGAGAGGGGCTGTGGAGCACCAGAGACGATAGGATCCTCCCCTCCTCCCCGGGGCTTCCACTGCCTGTGTTAACAGCCCCATGGACATCCCTGTCCAGCCCACCTTGGCTGTAGGAGAGCAGAAAGCCTTGGCCCATGGGTGCTCTGGCCCCGGCATAGCTGTAGGTAATGGTGACATTGCCCCCAGGCAGCTGCAGAGGGTTGGCAGGTGCCTTGCACAGGGAGATCTGTGGCTGGAGAGGGGAGCGCAGGATTAGGCGCTCTGAGTCACAGGCCAGGTGCAGTTTTTGGAACCTACAGGGGTGGAAGAGAGTAGGATATGAGATATTCTTGACCACTGCTGGCCTCTTTCTCCCCCAGGCCCCTTCTACCCCAAGAAGCACAAACACCTACTTATCCACAATCCAACTACCCAATCGAATCTCTGCCAAATTCCTTAGCAGTCAATGGCAACAGTCCTAACATAGACTAGTGGCACCATGAGACCATGAGATATAACCTAGAGCCCCTTGGAAAAACTGATTTGTGTTCTGAGACTTGCAATAAGAAAGGGTGTATTGCTTTTCAGTTGTTGCAGTGCTGCCACTCAAGTATAGAGTTAGCAGGAACTGGCAATTACCATACAGTTCAATTAACCAGAACTTGGTATCTCCTCCCAGTGCCCAATGGTATGACCTGGGATCACCATGGCATTGTGATCCCTTTGCCCCAATACTCTCTCCCTAAACTGCCCTCTCCCTTCACCTACTCCTTTCTGGGTAAATTCATGGGAAGTTAAATGTGTGAAGCGAATAGCCAGGTACTTAACATGGGCCTCAACCCCAAAGCCCAGGGTTGGAGGAACCTGGGAGACATACTGTTTCCTGTTTGAGAGTCTGGGGAGGTTGAGGAAGCTTCTAAGATGATTAAGGGAATAGCTCTGAATCCCAGGCAAGGATGTGCAATGGATTGAAGGACTGACTCCTCAGAGCAGCTATATGGCAGCCTAAAGACTGTTTCTAGAGTGACCATTGTCCTTCAGAGATGACCAGGACCCCAAGCTAGATGTCTGCCCCTGCCCAGCTCCAATTCACCGTGTCTGATCCAGAACAAGCCAGGCTTTTAGGACAGACTAGGCCAAATCAAATTCCACTCTTCCCCGTATTAACAGAGATGGAAATTCTATGAAGAAGTGCCATGACGGTTTTCCCATGATGAAGCAGGGAGGGGCGGGGGAGAGGAACAGAGTCTTGCCCTGCTTCTCACCTGACCATTACATTCCGCTCCTTGCTGCCCAGGATGAGCCAGGTGCAGTTGGCAGGGGAGTTGTGGCCGTCTCGGCTCAGGGGCCTTTGTAAGGTGCCCTGCACTTCCGAGAGCACTGCTGGAGGGTCCTCACAGGCTGGTGAGAGAGAAAAGCAGGGACACTGGTCCAGAGTCCCATCCCTACTGGGCTTGAGGCCTCCAAGGATCTGGGCTCTTCAAGAAGGAGCAGGGAAATTTCTCCTCCTCAACCACACTCTATACAGAGTCGTAGTCTTCAGTGAGGCCCCCTCCCTCACCAATACGCATCATAGCTTCACCTTAAGTATCAACACCATAAACGATTTAAGGTCTGCTTTGTGCCAGCCACTGGGCCAGGAGGAGCAAGAAATATTGTCTCTACCCTCAGCAAGACTAAGGAGATCAAGCACGGATACTGGGGAAAAAAACAAAATAGTATGCAACTACCAGGTGAGGGCTTACGCTGGGTCTCAAATTCCCCATGTAAAATAACGGATGGATGATCTCCACTCGAAAACTATGCTAGGTACCAGAAAAATTCAGAAAAGAGAGAATCCGCCTTTTGAGTCTTCCCTCGTTATAAAGCCCTAGGCCCCAGAGACGACATCTCCTCACCAGGATTTGGGAAATTGATCCGGTCTGGATGGGCCAGCGCGCCTCCTAGAGGAAGAGCGAGAAAGGGCAGGAGAATGAGTCATTGTCAAAGTTTTCTTAATCTGTGCAACTCAAGGAGAAAAAGGGAGCCATCTGGGACTTTATGGGAAGGGGTGATGGAGCAGAGGGGAGCTCTGGTGTGCGATCTCAAAGGAAGGTCCGGCAGCATGGCTTGCGGGGTGGGTACAGAGATCTAGGGAAACCAGAGGGAGGATGAAAGCTGAGGGGGGCGGCCGGAGACTTCCCGGAGGTTGGGGCAGGCAGCGCTTGGGTGTGGCAGCAGGGCAGAAGGCAAGGGCAAACAGGGTAGGGTAGGGTAAAGGGCTTCAGAGGAGAAAGGGAGCTAGAACTCCTGGGCCGGTGATAGCCCTGGGGGCGGGGTTCCGGATGAGGAGTTTCGGTTTCTTACCCAGGAGAAGGAAGAGGAGGGTGGCCCGCAGCATATTGAGCCGTCTGGCGGAGCAGAAAGCTTCCCAGAGCTTCTGTCGTCTACCCAGTGGGAAGGCGTCGCCGCTCAGAACGTCCAGGTCCCGAAGTGCCGTCTCCTCGAGGAGGTTCCATGGCCTCGGCTCCTCGACCAGTGCCTGGGATGCCAGGGCTGGGGGTGGGGAGGCGGCGGCGGCACAGCAGCAGGGGCGGGGCCGCTCGCCAACTTCAGAGTTGTTTTCCCAGCCGCCGCCGCCGCCGCCGCCGCGCTCTCCCCCGGGGCCGGATCCCGACGCCCAAGGAATCTGCTCGAGGCCCGGCTTCGGAGCGCACCCTCGCCTAGAGCCCGCCCGCAGGCCGCGTGAGCTCGGGTCCTGGCCTGGCCGCCACCTGCCGGGGCTTGAAGCCACTTCCTCTTAGAGCCAAACTTTGCCGACCCCACAGCCGGCCCGGGCGCGGCTCAACTTCTCTAGCGCGTCCAGCTGGCGAAACGCGGAAGGAGAGCGGGGAAGGGGAACTGGAAGCCCGGCCCAGCTCCCCGGCCCTCACCCGGGCGGCACCCCGGCCAGCCTAGGGGTTGGAGCAGCCCAGGCAGGAGGAGGGGGCGGGGACGAGCCTGGCCCCACCCCTGCCCATCAGCGCGCGCGCGCCCCGCCCACCTGCTGGCCTTAACCCCTTTCCGGCCCTGCTAAGACTTGTCAGATCTGCTTTATGAGCAGGCGCCCAGCCTCCTCTTTTAACTCTGCTTTGCTTAGTCCTTTCGGTGAAACGTTTGTTACAGGACACGCTTGTCAAAGGATAACTGTTTATTCCGTAACTGTTTTTCCTTTGAATCCTTAAGCTCTCAGTACTCGTCCCAGTGTTTGAGATCCCGTAATACTTTTTGTAGTGAGCTTCTATTATAGAAATTACCACGCGCTAACTATTTGTTTACTCGTCATTCCCGCCCCCGCCCCGCCTCTTCTCTGGAAACTAAAATTTCCTGTTTACCTTTGTACCCACAGAACTTCTCTCCTGCTGCGATGCAATAAGTACTCAATAAATGGTAAATAAAGGATTAAATGTGCCTTCCTCACTTGCTGGCTTTGTGACCTTGAGAAAATTACTTAACCTCTCTGTGCTTCTGAGTTGTAAAATAGGGATAATAACAGTGTTAACTACCTCTTTAGTAAGGTTGTCAATCCTTTAGGGAGATAATGCAAGTTGAACATATATGAAGTGCTTCATACCTGGTAATAATTATTATTATTAGTCACAGGAGATATTTTTAATTTATGTGGACTTGGACTTACCTATTTCTGTGGCACTGATAGGTGATATTAATAAACAATAGCAAGTACTTTTTGAGTTTTTTTTTTCACTTTTCAGGCACAAATCTAAGCACTTTTCAAGTGTTTGATCTTTTATTTCGCTGAGCAATCTTATGAGGTAGATACTATCGTTACTCCTATTTTACAGATAAGGAAACTTGGGCACAGAAAGGTTGAGTATTTTGTTTAAGATCATGGATTTAATAAATGCTGAAACAAGGGTTTGAACCTAGGTAACCTGGCTTTGGACAGAAGGTACATGTGGATCCTTACTACTCTCCCTCTACCAATGGTACAAAACAGTTTTCTGTTAATGACATTGGTTTTGATGTGTTCAAAACTGGATCTCCGCAGGGCCTGAAGCCACAGAGTTAGTCATAAAAAGGCCCTTCTTCCTCTTGGATCCATGCCCTTCCTCCCTACTATAGTCCTTGGGATTAATGAGGGGATGAACTAGAACCCTGAATGTGGGAGGAGAATGTTGAGCAAAGGGAAGAGGGGCAAAGAGGTTGGGGGAAGTTAAAAATATTTGAATTCTAAAAGCGATCATGGAGCTTTTAGTTGAATACTGGCTGTGTTCTCCAAGCTGGGTATTTGGCTGACACCTGAGTGGATGGAAAATGGGGCCATATACTAAATCTGACAAGCTCAGAGAAGACTGGCATGGTGGGCCCTACAAACTCAGAGACCGAAAGTAACCACATAGAATGATCTGAACATAAAAATTCCTAACTAAAAACAGGTCAAGGCAGTAGTCAAATCCTGGGCCTGTAGCTTTTTTTGACAAATGTCAATCTTTACCTTACTTGAGCCCATCTATTATTATCTTATTGCATCTAAGATAACAGATGCTTGAAATGTCAGAATAATCCCTTTTTTCCAGATTCCTCAGGGCACAACCCAATGCTCCAGAGCAGGAGACCACAGAACCCCTCATGGTTTTCTTGTTTCCTGCATACCATCTCTATGTGCTGTAAATGTTAATTATTAACTCTCCTGTCCCACCAATGTAAAAGAAGTATGTGTTCCTCTGTTTTACTTTTTATCTAGTCTCAGAGATTTCCCTGCTTTGCTTTCTCTCGCCCCCTAATCTACCACCAATGGATGTCATGTAGCCCTCCTTAAATCTCCTCCTTTGAGTCTAATGTATAAAATAAGCTGTAAAACTGCCATTCTCTGTAGCATTTTCTTAATCCGTTAAGATTTTGCTTCCCAACAATTGTCAATTTGGCTCAAATAAACTCATTAAAATTCTCTACAGGTTTGGACATTTCTTATATCAACACCTCGAACTCTTAAAACTTCACTTTAGCTTCAAGGAGTTTAGTCTAGTTAGAAAGAGAGATCAGATACATAAATTAAAAAGCCAGAGTACACATGGGAGTGGGCATGTGGGTGATTGGGGAATATGGAAAGGAAGCAGGGAAGAAGGTAGTGAGATTAGAAGAGTTGTGGGGGGCAGGAGAAGGAGGATGAGAGCCCATGGTCTAGGTGTTGAATAAACAGAAATTTGCAAAAAAATAAAATTAAGACCTTTGCTGTTGGGAGCAATCATCATCATCATCATCATCATCATCATCATCATCATCATCACAAAGAAACAGCACCAGGATAGAACAAACTTTTATTCTATAAATATTTATTAGAATGCCTTCCAAGTGCAAGGCACTGTGCTAGACATGTTTAAGAGTGACTTCAAGCAAAAAAAGATGAGGAAAAAATTAAAGAGGACCAAGGTGCTTATAATGAGTTTAAGCTTTAATTAGTTTAGTGAGTTTAAATGTCTGGGCCCATATAAATCACATCCTTGACCATCAAATACCTTTAGGAATGGGCCTATAAAGATGTTCTTGGAAATTTTTGAGGAATTATAAAAAATAGTGTAAGCAGAGGAAAATAGGCAGATGTGTGGATTTCAAAATTGTAATATATATCTATTATAGAGTACTCATCATACGCTAAGCACTGTTCTAGGTAATTCACATATATTATCTCATTTAATCTTCACCACACCTCTGGGAAGTAGGTGTTATTTTTGTCCTCATTTTATAATTGAGGAAATAGCCATAGATAGGTTAGATAATTTGCTCTAGATCAAACTATTAACATGTGCAGGAACCAAGGTGCTATGGCCTGAATGTTTGTGTCCCCCAAAATTCATATGTTAATTTCCTAACCCCCAAAGATGATGGTATTAGGAAATGCACCTTTGGGAGATGCTTAGGTCATAAAGATGAGTCCTCAGAATGGGACTAGTGTTTTCTAAAAGAAGCTCCAGAGAGTTCCCTAGCCTTTTCTGCTGTGTGAAGACACAGTGAGAAGTCACTGACTATGAACCAGGAAGAAGAACTTCACCAGAAGGTGACCATGCTGGCCCTTTGAGCACGTTTAAAAGCTACCCAGTTGGTGGTATTTTGTTATAGCAGTCTGAACAGACTAAGACAAAAACTTGGTTCTAAGATGTGGGGGTGCTACTGTAACAAATACCAAAAAATGTAGAAGTGGCTTTGGAACTGGGTAATTAGCAGAGGCTGGAAGAGTTTGGAGGTGCATGCTAGCGAAAGCCTACACTGCCATGAATGGACTGTTAAGGGCTATTCTTGTAAGGGCTCAGAAGAAGAGGAGAGTTGTAGAGAAAGCTTCAGTCTTCTTGCAGAATACCTATGTGGTAGTGAATACAATGTTGGTAGAAATATGGACAGGAAAGGTTATTCTGAAGAGGTTTCAGATGGAGATGAGGAGTATTGGAAACTGGAAGAAAGGCAATCCTTATTAGAATGTGGCAAGGAGATAGGCTGAACTGTGTTCATGTCCTAGTGTTTTGTGGAAGGTAGAACTTGTGAGCAATGAAACTGGATATTTGGTTGAAGAAATTTCTAAGCAAAGTGTTGAAGAAGCCACCTGGTTTATTCTGAATGCTGATAGTAAAATGGAAGAAGATTCTCTCGATGATTTACAGGTGGAATTGTTAACCAATAAGGATGCAGAACTCAAAAATTTGGAAAATCCTTATTACTATCTTACATTGTATATTTTACTCATTTACTATGTTTCTTGCCTGCTCCTCTCACAAGAATATAAGTGTCATGGGGGCAGGGATCTATTAGTTTCCTGGTGTATCCCTAGTGCCCAAAACAATGTCTGGCACAAAATAGGTACTCAATAAATGTTTATTGAATGAACCAATCATCAATGACTGTCAGTCATAGGCATCACATAGATTATGTCTTTTAATCCACTCAACTACCCCCTTTGTATTATTAGCCCCATTTTAAAGATGAGTAAATTGAAGCTTGGGGAGGTTATATAACTTGCTGAAGGTCACTCCACTAGTAATTGTAAAGATTGGATTCAAATCTAGATTGTATCACTTCAGAGCCCTTTTTCCTAACACTATGTGATACTGCCTCTTGTGTTCTGGAAGCTATGTTTTAAAAGACTGAAAAGTGAATTAATCCAGAGGAGGGTGATAGAAATGGTGACGGGTCTCTAAGCCATGTTATATGATAAGCTGTTTATGGAACCAGACAGGCTTTTTTCCACCTAAAGAAAAGCTTGACGTTCATGAAGGAGTGAATATGTGAGAACTAGATCCAAATATTTGAAGAGCTATAGTGTAAAACAAGAATTTGTTTATTCTATATAATCTGAAGGGCAGAAACTGGAATTAATGGAGCAAATAAAGAAAGTCAGCCTACTTATTGCTAGAGGTACAGAACTGGGGATACAGGTAGGGATGATGCAGAGGGACACCTGTCCTGGGCTGTCAGGGTTTCTTAACAACTCTGTGACTTATGGATTTCAGGCTGGCATAACTTCCCAGAAGAGAAGGGCAAAGGGAAATTCTGAAAGCAAGTTGTGTTAGATGCTAAAACAAGGCCAAAGAAAGTGAAAGGAGGAAAAGGCCTAGGTTGGGAAGAAAGGGGTCACGAAGGCCTTTTAAGGAACAGGTTCAGTAAATTCTTGGATATCCTGGGTTGGGATACAGATGTAGAAATGGGGTTAAAAAGAAATGGATGGTGAAGGAATGCGGACAGCTTTCAGAAAACCTTGGCTTGAGATAAAAGGGGGAAAATTGAGGAAATCATTCAAGACTGCAGCAGTATTCAGGAGAGAGCTTTTTAAGATGGGGAAACCACTATATTTGAAGGGAATGAGGAAGTCAAAGACCCTACCATATGGATATGGGGGCAAGTTTCCTTGTGCTTTGGAAGCCAATGAGATTTGGGGTTGGGACTTGCCCTTGGAGGTTTGAGAGTGACCTTGGTCATGTCCATTGTTGGGGCCACTGGTATATTACAAAATTAAATCCTAAGATGATTTTGAAAATACTTGGTATATTTAAAATGTTTATATTTAAAAAATGAAACTTTTAGCATAAACAAAGTAATAATATAGTAATATTCACAAAATATATACAGGCATTTTTTTAAATTACGCAATTTCAGAACTTTATAAGTGTAAGGCTGGGATTAAAAGATTCTCTTGGTCCCAGGGTGGAGATGAGTTTAGGAGGATGGGTGTAGGTTAGAGGTCCCCCCAGGAGGCCTGGGCATGATCTCAAAAGGCCTCAGAAAAGTGGCACATTCTTACATTAAAAAGTCTTAGAAATGTCCAAGCCTTAGCTAAAGGAGTTACAGAGGCCCTCTTGCCTTGGCTAGAGGGAGTTCCTGTCACAGCATTCTTAGATTTAGGAGTGCAGACCCGCCTGGACCCGCACCCAGGAGGCCAGAGTACAGGCATCTCGGGGTGATCAGTGTCTGAGGCATCCACAGGGGGGCAGTGTGACAGCTCATAGGAGCTCTGAACAGAGGACTCTCAAGTGTCTCCCTTACTTCCTTCCGCGGACCCTCTGTCCACTCCCTCTTCCTCCTAGGAGTTATTCGAGGGCTGCCCACCAACCCCCGCACAGGGACGGCAGACGGAAACTTTGACTTTTCCTTTTCAGTAGCTGGAAGACTAAGGCTTGTCATCCTGTCGCGCCCATAGCCCCACCCCTTTAAGTACAGGTGTCCTGTGTGAAAACATGGAAAAGGGGAAAGGGACAGGCTGGTGTTATCTGTGGCCCTGGGGTAGGGAGGGAGTTTGGTTTTGCCTCTGCTCTCTCAGTTCTCCGGGCTTTGTTTGCAGTGCCAATACCCAGCACAAGGGGGCGCTACCACCTTGAAAAAACCTGCCCAGCTAGTGTCCGCTTTAGAGGGGGCTGCACCCCGAATAAGAGAGGGGTGGGTCTCTGGGCCCACCCAGAACTTATATGCAATTTTGTGCAGGCATGGGATAGCAGATCTCTGGCACACAGGCCAGTAGAGTGGAAGAGAGACAGGGGACAAGTGGCATGGAGCTTAGAGGGATGTAGGAAAGAGAGATGCTTCTGCTGGGCTCTCCAGGTTAGGTTCCAGCTGCAGGCTGGTGGGGGGGGGGTCAGCACATAAAGAGGAGGCCTGTAGTGAAAAATAGTGGTTCTGGAGTTATGAACCTCTTTATCTTTCTTTTTTTAACCTTTTAGAGATTGAGGTGAAATATACAGTAAATAGGGTTTACAGAAATAAAATTGCTCTAAGCTTAAATGTACAGCTCAATGACTTTTTAAACATATATTCATTACTTATGTATATACAATACTTATGCACATATGTATACAATATTTAATGTTTTCAGAACCACTACTGTTCACTTACCTAGATCACAGTTCTCACTTGCAAGTCAACAAATTTTTAAGTTAAGGGGCTTCTGTGTGCCTAGCGCCATCTTACTCTTCTGAAAGAAAAGTAAGGATATGTGTTTGTCCAGTGGCTGTGATGGAGTCAGTATTATTACAAATTATAGTCATTCCTTGATAGAATGATACCATCAGTGCCTTGGAGGGCAAGGGCCGGCTGGCTGTGTGATCCACTTGCAGCGGCTGTATTTTTGGAATCCAAAGTGAGACAAATTGTCATGTCTGAATATACTAACTCACAGAACCTCAGAAAGATATTATTGGATCCAAGATATATGGTAAGGGCAGCCACGCCAGGCCCTGAGCGGCTAAAGAGAACATTTTTGGGAATTGATCCTGTTCTCTGGCCTGGTGCTACATGTCTCTGGAAGCTGGGCAAAGGGTGACGTCTCTGACCACAGGCGGGATCAAAATGAGCTGGAGCCTGTCGCGTGTGTGTGAATCCACTAAGCCTTTGGAGGAACCAGTCTTTCTCCTGCTTTGTGGTCAGCCTGGCCTTGCCTCACCCAGACCCCATCCTGCCCTAAATCAGGGAAGTGCCCCTAGCGGGAAATTGAGTGAGTGAGTAGGATGTGACCCATGGTGAGGCAGCTCCCAGATTTGGTTTAGTCCCTGAGTCAATGAGCTACTTCAGGCACTCAAAGGAAGTCCTTCCGCCAATTCACTACAGTGTGGATTGTCCCCCCTACTGCTCCTCCCTACCCAGGTGTGGGTTTTTAGGAGCAGGAAGCTAATCTCCAACTCTAAGCCATGATGGGCCCATTGGAGGAATAAAGGACCCTGGGGGGCCTGGCCTCAGCATGGAGGGAGAGGAAGCTTCTCCCTTGGGGTGTGGTGACAGCCCTGGTCTGGGGTGCCCTGTCCTGTTGTGGAATTCCTGGGTCCAAGACTGGTGAGGGACAGAGGAGGACAGAGGGGGCCGGGCCTGACTGGGGGAAGGCTGGCCTGGAAGGCACTCAGCCATCGGCCCTGGGCCAGGGTGGAAAGTGTGTGAGCTCATTTGGAAGGTGGCTTCTGGCCAGTCAAGACTGCCTCCCTTCCAGGCCCCAGCTGCCCAGCCCCCTTGCAGGCTGCCTCTGGGTCTCCCCTGTCTTTTCTCCCAAGACTGTCTGAGGGAGGAAAGCAGAAACCCCCAGGCCAGGTATGCAGAAATTGATCTCTTAAAGGAGGTGAATTTAGATTTGGGGGGTGAGTAGGAAGGCGGTACAGGGACCGCAGAACAATGGAACAGCCTAGACTGGTGTTTCCTTGGGGACTTAGGGAATGGAAACTGCCCTTATAGGCCTCCCCTTCCTCACTAAGCTCCTGCCATAGCCATTCACCATTCCCATCCCTCCCCTAGCGACTTCCATTGTCCTACTCAGTGCCTCTGGCTTCTGAGTCCTGCTGTCTCCTTCTTTATCCCATAGTGCCTGTTCCTGTCCCCAAGTAGGGAGGTGACTACTGGCAAAGTGGATTCCTGAGGAAGAGCCCTTCTCTCCTTTCACCCTCAATACCCATGCCACAGGGAATATTAGGCAAGCTCAAGTGTATGGTGATAAATCCCCAGAACGCACACTACCATGCAGATACCCAGCTACATGGGATCTACATAGGAAGGGACACTCAAGAGACAAGATCAGAATCTTCCTACACAGGAAAAAAAAAAAAAATCAGACATACTTGGGTTTTAATTTTGGACTAATGAGCCATGACCTTGAGCAAGTCTTGTCGGGACCTCATGGCATCTGGAAAATGGGGACATTGTTCATGCCTGTGTCACTGGGTATTGTGAGGACCCAGCAAATGTTGGTTTCTTACCACCTCCCCTTAGCTGGAAATGGAAATAGTGATACAGTGTGGAAAGAGAGGACTGGGAGGTCCATCAGACTGTGGGGAGAAAGGGCCCTGGGAGAGGGACCATGAAGGGCCAGAAAAGCTGGCCAGAGTATGTGTGTGGGGAATTCACTCTGCTCAGTCCTCTCTCCTCTAGAGCTCCCAGCTCCACTTGGATCTTCCCTTCTTATCCTGCTGACCTAGCGCCTGGCTGGCAGCCTCGGAGGCATGGGCCCAGCTGGTGGCAAGAGCCCTGGAGAAGGGAAGCAATGACAGGGGAATCCATGGCTCCCTGCTCCAGACATGTAGGGTGCAGCGGTGGGCAGAGCACTGCCTGTCCTCAGCACTTGCCTCCAGTCCAGTCTCCTCAGAGTCCGATTCCCTGGGTTCTGCCCAAACCTCCTTGCAGATTCCCCTTGGCTCCCTCCTGGACACTCTAACTCACATGTGCTGCTTTCGAATAAAGGAACTTGGAACGATAGACGCTGGGTCAGGCCCAATGGACAAAGCAGGGGTAGGGCCAGTGAAAGCGCATTTGCAGATCTCTCAGGAGACACAGGGCCCTCGGCTCTCCCCTCACCCCAGCCTGACCCCTGGTTCACTCAGCTGGGGCCTGGCAATTACCGAGTCATTTCCCAGAGTCACCAGGCAGCCTCACTGGGCTGGATCCCTCAGGCCCAGGGCAGCACGGGACCTGCAGCCTCCACCCCACAATTCTTCCTGCTTGCGAAGCCTCTTCCACCCCTTCCCCCTTTCTCCCTGGTCCTCCATTCCCATCTCTCCCCCTTGGCTTCAGAGAGCATCTTGTGATTCCAGAATCCGGGCCAAACAATTTCCTCGTGATGGGGAAACCGCACTCCAGCCCCGGGAGCCCTAGGCTCCCCCTCCTCTTCCCTCTGGCAGTCCCCCCTCCCCAGCCTCCTCCACTGGCTCCAGCTGTGTTTAGCAGAACTCCCACTGGATAACATCTGTAATTGCCTCCAGATGTGGGCCACAAAAACACAAAGGGGCCATGAGCTCATCTTTGAGCTCTTTGCCACACGCATGGGCCCCATCGTCTCCAGACGCCCCCCAACTTTCCCGTGTTGGCTTCTCAGGGTCCCCATCCCCTCTGGTGAGGGTGGAAGGGAGGTGGTGTCCAACTCCACTGAGACACACAGGCCACGCCAAACAGCTGTTGGCAGGAGAGGCACAGGAGGCCAGGCATAGGGTCAGGGTTTCTGGCTGGCAGGAAGGTGGGGTACCCCTTCTGCCAAAGCAATCACACCAAGCAGCCCTCAAGAGCAGCTGGATAGGACTGGCCTAGGTGGGGCCAGGGCTCTTGGAGGAGGGCCTAGGTGGAGGGGGTCTGGGCTGGAGCCTGGTGGGCTGGGCTGAGGCAGGAAGGGAAAGGGTGGGGGAGAAAGAGGGCTGTTCCCTTCCAGCTGAGCTGACTCAGCAACTGAGAGATTCCTCTCTCCAGGCCAGTTTCAGAGGAAGGGTGGGTCGGCAGCCTGGGAACCCTGT
Source organism: Pteropus vampyrus (assembly GCF_000151845.1). Classification (NCBI taxonomy): domain Eukaryota; kingdom Metazoa; phylum Chordata; class Mammalia; order Chiroptera; family Pteropodidae; genus Pteropus; species Pteropus vampyrus. The sequence continues at coordinate 3,313,865 of NW_011888994.1, read as the reverse complement.
CTGGGGCAGCAGTTTCTAAGGAAAGGGAACAAAGCCTTGCTATTCTGCCCTTCCAACCAGACCATCCTGCCTTTCCTGGGCAATTGGGGTGAGATCCCTGTCTCACCAGATAGGCTGCTCCTAATTGGCCATGGGGCACCCTCTCTTTCCCCTATGTTCCTTCTGCCCCAGTGAAGCTCCAGGTCTGGAAGAGGCTAGATCCTGAGAGCTGAGGTGGAGGGCCTGTCCCCGAGCCTAGCCTGGGTCTGAATATGACCCTGGGAATTCCCCCAAGAAGCAAGGAAGAGACCTGAGGAAACTGAGGGACTGTGGCTGGATCACGGGACAGGGTAATGCAATTTAGGAAGATTTTCCGAGTTGCCTCAGCTTGACCACTTCCCCTTGCTTTTGCAGTCCTGGGCTTCGAAGGTGGCCTCTTAGGCCAGGTTGGGAAAGAGCAGCTGGACTCTATGGACCACTCTCCTGCCCCCATGGAGTATGCCTTCCTCCCCAACTCTGGTCCCCCGAAATGTTTTTGTCCACCAAGAATAAATATATTACTTTATGAAAAATACCAAACCCCACCTCATGGAAACATCGCTCAGGAGCACACCCTCCCCCTTTCCATTCCCCTGTAGCCACATCCCATTCACCCTATGAGATAACTGCAGCCACACAAAGAATGTGAAACACCATTTATTCTTTGTGGAAAGGTTGAACAAGGTCAAAAATGTCCTTAGAGGGCACTGACCCAGCCCCGCCCTGCAGGTTCCTGGGGTCGGATGCCTCTGCCCCCCACCCCCACCCCTCCCCATGCCCCTTGTTAACAAAAAGGAACCATTTGAAGGGAATTCATATATAATAATTATAATAAAAATATACATTAAACAAAACAAAAAACCCAAACAAGACAAATTTAGCCGAACTGCCAGCACCGTTCACCCCATTTTTCTCCCACCCCCCGTGCCCCCCCACCCCTGACATCCCTCTTCTCTCATTCCCCCTGCAGGGTCTCTCACTCTCCCAAGTCCCCAGTACCATGACCACCTTTGGTGGTTGAAGGAGATTTCAAATGGGCTGGCTAGGTGGGGGCAAGGGGGGACAGGACATTGCTAGAATGGGCTGAGGGGCAGGGACATCAGGAAGTGAGGGGCTACCCTGACCGAAAACTGAAAAACATGCAGGCACCTGCCCCCTCACTAAGGTTAGCTGCGGCAGGCTGACTCAGCGCTGCTGGCTGCTGGGAATCTCCTCAGCTCCCGAACTAGATGGCTACTCTCATGAAAGGCCACTTGCCAGTCCCCAGATGTGCCATCTCTGCTCTTTTCTCTGGGCTCCTCACCTTCCCCTCCATGCTGTCTGGTCAGAGGGAAGGCACCAATAGGAGCAGGTGTGCCTTTCTCCCAGTCCTTCCTGAGAGCGCCAATAAAATGTGCCCTCCCCTGGGTGCCACAGCCTTGTGACATCCCTGCTGGCCTGTCCTGCTTGGCCCCCAAATGTCCACGCCTGCTGCACCTCCTTTTGGTCCCATCCTGTCCCCTCTGACTACTCTGCTCCTGGCACCTGTCCCAGCTGCTGGCATTTGAGCAAGGTTCTTTCTCTGTGGCCTTCAGGTTCACTCCTAGGGCTCCAGATGGAGTCTCTCCCCATGGCCCCACACCACCTGGGTAGCTGCACCCACCCCCTGGTCTCAGCTCTTCCAACCTTGACATCCCCATCCAAGGCTAACATTTGGGAGGGTAGGGCTATCATGGGTTTCTGTGGCCTCAGTTTACTCCTTAATGGCTCAGGCTCCTTCGGTGAAGTTCTAGGGGGAAGGTGGAGCAGAGGCAGATCTTTGTGGAGAGGACTGTCTCTGAGTTTTCCTCCCAAGGTCTTAGGGTGGCTGTGCAGCCCCCACTCTCTCACACTCTCTCAGGATCTCCCCCGACAAGGTTAGAATCCTTTTAGCCAGAAAGAGCAGTGGGAGGCTGTCAACTGGGTACACCTGGGGGCTTTTGGGGGCTGGAGTGCCCAGAGCCTCCTGAGGTCAGAGTTCAGAGGTTAAAGGTATGTCAGAAAATGGAAGTGGAGCAGATGACCCCATTTGACCTTTACCAGCGAGGTCCGAGGGTCCTGCCTTCAAGTGCAGAGCCAAGACATTCAGATGGGGCTGGACACACACCAAGCTCAGGGGCCCCTGAAGGGCAGGGGCTGGAAGCGGTGGCCCTTGCTCAGCCCCCCCAGGGTTCTTCTAGGGAAGAAGCAATGCCAGGGTTGAGGGTGGGAGGGGCCAGTCATGGGACAGAGAAAGAAGGTGGGGGTGGGGAAGGGGCTCAGGACGGGTTGGAGCAGCCCACCCACCACCATCTGCTGCCACTGGCCTTCAGAGGCAAAGTCCCCGTGGTAGGAGTGGGCGGGCGGCGATGGGGGTCAGACCTTGTCCAGCAGGGACCGCTGGCAATAGAGCAGTCGCTTGGGGGTTCCATGGCGTCGGAAGAAGAAGACTGCAAGGCCTACTGCCAGCACCAGGAGCAGCAGCAGCACAGGCAGCACCACAGCAGCTGCGCTCACTGCCCCGCTGCCCTCCTCGTCCACCTCGATGATGATCACCTCCGTCTCCTCAGTCCCCTCATCTGGCCGGCCCTCTGATGGGCAGCCCATCCAGTCCCGCAGGGCTGACTTGGGGTAGCCTGGCTCTACTTTCAGCTTCTGGTTGTTGAATTTCCAGTAACTGTTCCCCTTGTAGAAGTACGTGAAGACTGCAGGAGTCAGCAAGAAGTGTGGCAAAACAGACAGAGGTGGGGCAGCATCCAGGAGGAGACCCAGAAGGAAGAGTAGAAGGAAACTGTCAGTGTGTGGGCCAGTCGAGCAGCAGTTTCCTCAGCTGTAGATGGGGGTAATTCTAGTACCAGGTTTGGAGGAATGGTGGGGATAAAGGGGCCTGACACGTGGAAAGCATTCAGCCCAGTGCCGGGCACATGGCAAGGGATCCACTGTTATTATCATGATTTTCCCACAATACTCTTCATCTTTCTTCCTCTTCTCTCTTAACTCCTTGTTCCCATCCTCCCCTCACAGATACCGCCCTTGACCCTCTCACCTTCATCGCTGCCCATGAATGACCCTCTGGGAGACTCAGGGATTCCTTCCCAGACCTTGATGTTTTTGGGGTACTCGCTGTCCACTACCCTGAGCTCTTCATTGAAACGGTAGTACCTGGTAGAGAAGAGAGGAAAGGAAGTGGTTGGACACTGGGCATGACTTTAGGGTATCAGGACCCAGAACTGAATTAACTAGTGAGCTAAGGGTGGCTGTGGACAGGGTGGGGGACAGGGGTTTTCAGTAATAAATGCCTGCAGCTGAAAGCAGCGGAAAGTGGGGGTGGGAGGGAGGGCCCAGGCTGCAAGGAGCCACCAGCAGCCCTTAATGACAGTGCCAAGCTGCTGGGGCGGAGGTACGGTGCTGGGGGCAGGAGGCGTCAAATGACCAGGTCTAAAATGGTGACCCGGTCACATCCCACTCACTCAGCACCTAATGAAGGCTGCCTGTTGCTAGGCAACGACAGAGGCACAGCCAGCTCCTTCCCCAGGGAAACATCCCAGGAGTAAAGTGGGCCTTCCTCCAGAACGGAGGGAATCTGGTGCTGGTGCCTGAGGAGGGAGGCCTGGGGTCAAGGAGTCAGGTTTTACTTGTTTCCCCGGAAGAAGTAGGTCTTTCCATTGGGCATCCAGAAGAGAGCGGCATCAATCTTGTCAGTAGGCAGTCCTCGGCCCAGCTCCTTAATGTGCTTGGGGTAGCCAGGCTCCAGGGAAGCTTCATCAAACACCCAGTGCTTGTCTCCTGGGGAGGAGACAGAAGGGCAGGCTCTGGGTCCCACTTGGGTTCTAAGGTCTATGCAGGAGACAAGTGGAATCTGCTCCTCCAGGGAGGCATTCCCCACACCCAAAGACTAAGGCAGAATGCCTGGTTACCTTTGAAGAAGACAAATTTGCCATCCTTCCTCTCGTAGGCAGTGTTGATGGATGCAGGCAGGCCCCGCCAGAACTGGCCGATGGGCATTGGGTATCCATCCATTACTTGGTTATTCCTCACCCGCCAGAACCAGCGCTCCTGGGAGGCAATCGAGGTGGGAAGAGTACTTTATGTCTTGTTACTTAGTCCTCCGGCTCAGTCCTCAAAGTTCCCCCACTGCCTGCCTTTGTTTTAGTTTTTAGTCCTCCTGCTGCTGTTTCCACCCTGTCTCCCAGTCATACAGCCCTTCTGTACCCCAAACCAGCTCACTTCTTCTTCTCACCTTGAAGACAAACATCTCCCCTCGGAGCACAGCCACGGTGTCAAAGTTTCCATCACAGATGCTGGGCCCATAGGTGGGGTTTTTGGGCTTATCAGGGACAGAGGGCCTGGAGGTGGTCCTGGGTTGAGGGGGCATCTTGGTGGGGGACGCTGATTCACTCCCTGGGGCAGAGAACAGAGGGACACTTCAGACTTGGTGGCAAAGGGAGAGGAAAAGATAGACATACGGGCAGATGACACCCTTGGAAAGGTATTTCCAAGACCTCTGGGGGAGGCTGAAGCAATCAGCTGAGAAAGCACAGAAAAGGTGGATTCAAAAGTGGGAGTGGATGGAGGCAGGGTCAGGAGGGGAGATGTGGAGAGACCGTAGGGCATGGGGGAAGGGAAGAAATGAGCAGGTCAGAGAGATGAAGAAGGAACAAAAAGCAGGGAGAAAGGAGAAGATCAGCTTAGATTATTTACCATAAAGTTGCTGGATGCCCCGGCGGTCATCATCAGGCAGCACAAAGTTCTCTGTGTCCATCCACTGGTAAAAGGGTGCCATGATGGCTGAGGGATCATTGGAATGCTCGAGGCCTAGGGCATGGCCCAGCTCGTGCACAGCCACCAGGAAGATATCATTCCCTAGAGGGATGGGGATGGCTATGATGGCAGCCTGGGTCCCTTCCCTCAGGCTCCCAGCTTCCCCATCAGAGTCTTCAGTTTCACACCCAAGCCTGCCTGCCATGTTTTCCACTCAAAGAGCCACAAAGCCACCCAGCTCTTTTGGGTGAAGGTGAAAGAGTACTCTGGGGCTGGATCCCAATCCCAGGAAACTTGTGTTAGTGTGTTAAGGGAAGTCAGGGCCCTATCTCAGTCTGTTTCTCCCAGGAGCTAGATATGATATTTGTCTGAAAAAGCGGGTGATGCGGATGCTTTGAAGTCTTTGACTTAGAAGTCAATTATTGGGCGAGAAGGAACCACATGCAAGTAGTTCAAAACTGGATTCCTGCTTTTGTTGGAAGTCAGACCTGGAGTACTTGTGGTCCCTTTTAGCCTTGAGATTTTGGGGTGTGAAATTTTGGGAGGAAGCAGAACCCTGTACAAACGATTGTTGACTCTTCCCGGAATAAGAATCCTAGGGCTCACCATTCAGATCCTCATTTCGGACAGTCCAGGGCTCAGCAGAGTCAAAGTGAGTGTCCCCTCCAATGTTGGGGCCCGGGAAGTAGGCATGCGCGAGGAAGCCGCCTTCGCCATCGAAGGGTGTGCTGTCTCCATGGAAGCCCTCAGCAAAGAAGATCATGATGTCAGCCTGCTTCTCATGGCCTTCACGGATGTAGGCATAGGGTACCTCTCGGAAATGCAGCGGTGTGGCACTCTCCCACACACGGAATGCCTTGCGGATGGCCTCGAATGTGGCATACTCTCCTACCTTGGGGGTGTAATTCTGGATGCTGAGGTCCAGTCACGTGGGGAGAGGATGAGAGTGTGTTAGGATTTCAAGGGGCAAAATTCTCCTTCCCTGTGCTCTCCCAGGTCTGACTGAACTGCCCAGCCACCTTTGCCTGACCCAGCTCTTCCTACTGCCTCACAATGCCCCTGTCCCACGTACTAAGGACTCAAGGGATCCTCAGGCTTTGGCTTTCTGGCCCTGGGGTTCACCCCCTACAAGCTGTGCACCCCCTCCAGGTTTATAGCCATTTTCCTCCCCACTCCCAAGGATGCATCCCAGGAAGAGGTAAGCACAGTAGGAGGCCTCTGAGTCTCTGTAAGCACACTGATAGAGAAGGGTAACCCCATGTGAGAAAGGCCACTTGTCTGTTGGACTCACCAGAAAGTAATCTCGTTATGTTGCCATTTGAGGCCCTGGATGGCATAGCGCTTCCTTCGAACATTAGCCTTGATCTCAGCCCCAAACTTGTCTGGAACACCACAGCGGGGGCGCCTCATGGCCCTGGCGTAGATTAGGGTGTGAGGATTGGGGTCAGTATAGTGTATGTAAGTGAAAGGTCTTCAGAGGAATGAGGGAATGTCTGGCCCCAGGGAAGGTTAGGGTGAATAGGAGAGTCAGGGTCAGCATGTGGGGATGAAGTATGGGGGGCAGGACTCAGGCATTCTGGTAGCAATTCTCTGGTGCTCAGTGTTGGATCAGTGGGTGCTGGGCAGAAGTCCTGCCAGGGTCTAGCACTTACTTCATGGTGTCTGCATCAGCCTTGCCTGTCACTCGCAGACCATAGAACCTCTGCATGGCAGCGATGGCAGCTGAGAGTGACTGGGGTGAGCGCTGTGTGTGGGTACGCAGGTCCCCAGGGGGCAGGTAGCCATACTGCTGCAGCCAGGCCTGTAGGGAAAGAGACGTGGCTTAGAGCACCCCCACCTGGTCCAAGGGAAGCCTCTGCCTCCTCATGGTACCTGGCATGCACCCTCGGCTTGGTGAAGAAAGGGCAATGAGTTCCCAGCCCGGCTCTGGCGGTGGGCCTGGAGGAATTCCCAGGCTGGACCTGAACCCTGGCCCAGGCCCCAGTATGGCTTGTCCTACTGGAGCGTTGGGCTCAGACAAGAGTGGAGAGGCCCAGCTCTGGACTTTGGCTGTAGCTGGCTTGAGGATGGGAGCTCTGGTGGTTTAATTGAGTTCTCAGATGTCTTCCCAGAACCAAGGTTCCTTCTAGCACTTTCTTCTTGTGTCAGTGTTCTTTTAAGTACGGCATGTCCCCTCTGATTGTGCCCATGATGGGTGGAATGGGGAGAGGCTGAGAGGCGCTGCTCTTGGGCCTCACAAGAGGCCCTCATGGGAGAGGGATGCCATGCCCCCAGGACCCTCATAGCTGAGGTCTTTTTGTAAAGGATGGCAGAAAAGGAGCTAGGGCTGAGGATTGTTGCTGATAGGGGAAGTTGGGTCCTTTGCAGGTGGTGAGAGGTATGATATAGCCACAGAGCCAGGATCCTGCCACTGTCCCCATCCAAGCAGCATCTGACCTAGGGCTTAGGACCTAAATGCCCATTTAAGGTTCTCAGTAAAGGAGGTGAGAGATGGGAGCGGGGGTGGAGACTTGGTAACTATTTTACTTCAGGTATGTTGTGAATTGTTCATAATATAAAGGCTGGCGTATTGCCTTAAAGTTAGGTTTTTGGTGTTTGACTGAAAGGTACACAAACTGCAAAACTTCGTTGAGGAAAAAGTCAGCCTTTATTGTAAGAACTATGGAGTATTTTCCTAAAGCCTAAAAAGTAAAATGAGCCAAGTTATATACGGGGTATGAAAATGCTTGGATTCTCCTATGGGGGTATACTACCCAGAAGGCTGTTCCCTGTTCCAGCTTTCACTTCTTAAGCAGTCCAGAGAGGGGCTGTAAGTTGCTTGGGATGGGAGCTTGGGGTGCAGAGGGGTTGATGCTGCTGTTGTTAGGTGCTGTACCCTCCACCCCAGGTTATTGGGATGGATCTCCATGTGGCCCTTCACATCCAGGCCCAGGCCCTGCTGGTAGAACAGTACTCTTGCATAGGGGATGGGGGTGATTCAGGAGCAGCTGACTGGGGACCTGAGCCTGTAAGGGCAAGAATTGCAACATGGTTCTGGGAAGTGATCTCTTAAGGATGATGGAGTTAGGGCCCAAGATGTAAACAACCCAGCTCTTCCCCAGCCAACAGGCCTGGCCAGAGCAACCCTAGCACCACCAGGCTCTGAGAGCCCCTCCTCAGGGGTAGAGGAGGGAGTGAAGTTTAACTTCTCATATACCAGAGGAGAGCAGAACAGAGTGCTCCAGGCCTGGGCTACTCTCCCCAGCAGCTGTATGCTTGCCCTGACCTGTGCGGGCTGATGTCACAGCTAGTGCCTGTGGAAGGCCTGCTGTGGCCTGTGCCCGTGTATACAGGAAACTCCCTTTGCCCCTAGCCTCACCTGTATCGTAGACACACCTCAGGCTTATGAACCCTGGTAGGGGTTCAGCTTCAGGGATGGATGAGAGCGGCCTACTGCGGAGCTATAGGTCAGGAGGACTGAGGTCAGATCCCCTTAACCCTCAGGGAGCAAAGCTGAGGGGGAATTCTAGGGCAGGATGACAGAAGGGAGGGTGGCAGAGGTGGGGAGAATCCACAGCCAGGAGCTCTGGGATAAATCCCTCTCGCTGATGAGTCTTTCAGGAAGGTAGGCAGGTCTAAATATTCACATCCACAACCTCCACCCCCATATTCAATAGTTTAAAGTGGAGACTTAGTAAAAAAAGGGAGCCACAAGTCCTGGAAAGGAGGCGCCTCTGTCCCTCTCCTCCTCCCAGGCCTAGACTTCTTCCCTCACAGGGGCAGGCTCTGAGCAAAGCAAGAACCACAGAGACTATGAGGTTGGAACCACAGAAGAGAGGGCTCTTGTGTCTGCGGCTGGGTGGGGGAAGGGCCAAGTGCCAGACAGGCCAAGAGGAGAGGGCTGTCCTGGAGCTGGTGCAGGACTATGGAGGCCTGGCAGGAGGAACCCAGCTGCCTGAGACCTGGGCCACCCCAGTTCTCCCTCCAGATTGGCCTGGAGAGGGAGCAACTATGTTGGGTCAAAGAATTCTGTCTGTTGGTTTTGTCTTGAAAACTGAGTGGTGCAAGGTATTCTCCTAGAGGAAAGTCAAAGGAACCAGTCCCACTTCTGGCTTAAGAGTAGGGGGGTGGGGAAGGGGGGGCGGATGGCGGGGAATCTTTGGCTCTCCAGCTGGCCCTGGATGGGAGCCTCTCTCTGGGCCTACTCCTCCCTCCCTCTGCCTCCTACCCCTCCATGGCCCAGAAGCAAATGGTGGTTCTGGCACTGGGACTGCCCATGACCCACTTAAAGCAGAGCCAAGGCTGCGCCCCTCCCTTAGGGGGCCTAGTGGGGCAGGGGAAGGACTAAGGCAGCGCAGGCAATATTGGCAGTGGGCAGCTGCTCAGATGCCCAGGCTCCTTTTGTTGCTGGGTATTCTCCCTTCTTTCAGGCCTCAGATGAAACTCCAGGCCTGGAAAGAGGGTGCCTCCTCCTCCTGGCCAGTGCCAGGATTTTTCACACTTCCGGGTCACCCCCAATTTCTAGGGCCACACTTTTCATTTCAGCCTCAGATTCTTTCAGGACAGAGAGAGTGTGTTCTTTTTGGAAAAGTTTCCTGTAGGGGTGGGACCAGGGCCGGGACAAGGTCGGAGGAAGCCAAGTTCAGATCCCTTCCCCCTTCTCGGGCCCTTCCCAGCCCCTCCTGACCGCACCCAGGCACCCAGGCTCTCACAGGGCTGAGTGGGTTGGGATGTCCCAAAATAAGAAGCTGATCAAATCTGTCTCCCACCTTCACCCCAGAATAAAAGGGAGAGAGAGAGAAAGGAAAAACCTCAGACAACTCCCACGCGACTTCCTCCCAGCTCAGTGGGCCAACGTCAAGGAATGGGGTGTGTGTGTGGGGGCGCCATACACAACCTGTGCAGGCGCCGGGGCCCAGGCCCTCTCCCCACTCCCCGGTGCAACTCCCCCTTCCCCGTCTCCCTGCAATTAACACAGAAAAACAATTAACAAAAACAACGAAAAGGGCCTAAAGGCGCCGGCAGGGGAGGGGGCGGGGGAGGAGGCGGCAGCCCGGCCGAACCCCTGCTTACAAGGAGAGCTTTGTGTATACAGAAAGGCGGCCAGGGCGCCAGCGCTGCGACCCTCGACGCCGGGCCTCGGGGC
>NW_011888994.1:3244738-3303914 GCF_000151845.1 Pteropus vampyrus | reverse complement strand
TCTCTCTCCAACCAACCTCTGGAATTCAGTTTGAACCATGGAAACCTCAGGATCCAAATCTTTAGAACATGTAACACCCAAGTCTGGTTCTTTCCATGTCAGCCTTCCCAGTGGGGGTATCCTCTTGGGCTATGTATCTGGTTTAGAAAAACTGATACCAGTTGCTTGTCAAGAAATGGACCTCAGCTGGAAAGTCTTTTTCATCAAAACATTTATTAAATATATAACTGCATACAGCCTGAGCTGTGTATGGGCTCTTCAAGGCGTGAATGCCTGGCTAAAACGAAGAAAACTGCTGCAACTTTTCCACGTCTGCAGAGTAGCTACTACTCATAGATGGGCCAGTCTTATAACATGCGAAGGAGTGGATAAATATCCTAGAGCAAGATTCTGCTGACCTGGAATGGAGCCAGGTGTGAGGGCACTGAGCCAACCCTTCCAGGCAGTGATCTTACTGGTGTCCATGCTTTTGCTCTGAGGATAGACAGGGAAAAGGCTCTCCTCTGGCTGGGATGACACAACTAGGTGACTGAAAAGAAAGCCAAAGAGAGGCTGGGGAAGGGAGATAGGAGTTGCTTTTTATTGACTTGGTAGTGAGGTCTGCAGTACAGCCCCTTTAGGTTTAAGAGCATTTTTCTGCTTCCTTTCTTCTTCCTGCAACTTCTCTTGCTGCCTGAGCTGCCATGCCTGTAATCCAGCATCCATTTCCTGTGACAACAGCACAACTCGTCTCTGAAACAGATAGGAAAACAGTGTGGATAACATCTGGGGCTTGAGCTCTGTACCATATATCCTTTTACTCACAGATCAAAGTCAGAGGTTTCAGCTGGAAAGTGACACTGCTGACTGGGGAAGGGGCGGGACCAGGTCCAGGGTTGGGAAGCAGGAGGAAAGCAGTAAAATGTCTGGCAAAATGTCTACGACTGGTTCCTGTCCTAGGAGTGCCCCACTCTATTCCTCCCTTCTCACAGTACTGTTAAAATCTGTGGCTGTTGAAATCTTGGTGTGAGGGGTACATGTTAGCTTAGGTGCCAAAACAGCTCAAGACAAATTATGATTTAAATTTTCTCCCTCCAATAACATGCAGGTTGCCCTGGGTGGGGCTCTAGCCACTCACTGCAAACTTCTCCCTTTGGGCTTTTCTTCGAAGCTGGCCTTTCATTGGAGGAGCTGGGCGGCCATCTGCAGATGGAAGTGAGAGAAAAAGCAAATGTTAGACATGGACTGTAGCACCTTGTGAAAACACTGACAGAAATTAGGGAAGAACCAATCTCTAGTTCCTTTTCTCCATTTCACACCCTCTGTAGCTTAATTCTCCTAAAACATGTTCCTCCTTTTCAAGGGTGAATTATGCCCGGAACCACCAAGAATACACTCCTAGGCATGTTCCTACTCTATTTCATTCACTTCTCAATAGCTTAGAATTTAAGGTCCTTCCCGACACTGAATCTCCTGTTTTATTTTAAGAAACCCTCCACTAAATCTGATCACTGTTCTGCTCACCATGAGTCTTTGCTAAATTCCACCTCACTCCATGAGATCCATACTTCTTTACTTCCAGCCAAATTCTCATCCTTAGGTCCACCTCAAGCCCTACCTGTCCCAGAAACCCTTCTCTAACCTCTTCAATTCTCTCTTCTGAAAGAAGTGCATATAAATCAGTTAATATTCATCTATTTGCCTTGGGACATTTATTGTACCATTGTTTTTAGCCTTAGCCATCTCAAATCCTTTTGAAAAGAGGCAGAGCACTGACGTATTATCATTGAATTTTTAAAATATCCATACTTAGTTTTCCCAGCTAGACTTTAAATTCCTTGGGATCAGGGACTGTATCGCTAGCTTTCACTGTAGTGCAGACACATGAGCACATACGAAAAATTGCATAAATATCTGCGGACCTGCTAAAAAGATGCAGTATCTCAAGTAGTTTATAACAGAGATGAAGAGAAAGGGCACTTCCAACAAAGAAAACAGTGAAAACACTCCCCAAAAGTTTGAAGATGGATAAGAGAGCATTTATTAGTAAAGGGAACCAGTACTGTGTATGCCAGGTGCTTTACATTGGTTGTTTCATTTTATCTCTCCGAGAACCATATGAGGTAGGTATTCTTCTTTTACAGATATATAAACTGAAATACAATTAAGTAACTTGTCTAAGACCCATAAAGTTAGCAAGTAGAGAAGCCTGGATTAAGAATCGATTCCAGTCTTCCTACAGTAAGTAACAAGTAAAAAAAAAATCTTCGCCTCTCTCCTCCAAGTATTTGATTAAACAGGATAACACTCCTATAAAACTCAATAGAGTATTGATACTCAGGATTCCACACTGTTGAAGAAGGCCTGACCTCTGCCCAGTTCTAGTCCTGGCTTTGCCATTACCTAGTGGGTGATAACTTTTGTAGACCTCAATTTTCCCACCTATAAACTGGAGTTCCATAGGGAGCTGTCGAGTGGCTTCAACTTTTCTAAGGTCCCTCTCTTCTACAGCTTATATTTCTTTTCTTTATTTATTTTTAAAGTAAAGGGAAGAGAATTTTCTGAAGGGAGCCCACCATCCTCAATCCTTACTTTTATAACCCTTTTTCTGAGTCGCTCATTTAGGCAGCTTTTTAAGGAGCTCTTCCTGCATTTGGTACCAAATTCTCAAAAATGGACTCACCACACAGAAGGGCGGTTCTTCCTAACTTTTTAAGAACCACGTCCCCCTTTGAGAAACGTCAAAGTCTTGTCACTCCCTTCCCTGGGGGCTTCCCAAGTCAGAATTGTCTTCTGCTTATCTGCACAAGCCAAAAAGATGGGGGCCGGGGCCGCGCTGCTGTCCCGCGAACCCTCCCTGGCCGCGCGCGCGCCGGTGAGCGCCCGCGGGAGTGCGCGGGAGAGCTGGAAAGTTGAAGAAACAACAAACTCTTGCACATGACAAGAAACCAGGACAGCACGGGGTCTGAGCGGAGTCCAAACATTTATCAGGCTCCCAACTGGTTCCAGAGCTGAGCTTAGAGCCCGGGGGAATTGTGGAGGGTGAGGATTGGGCCCGGCTGTAAAGTTCTTCCAAGGAAAGGAGTGGGAAAGAGGCGGCGGGGCGGTAGTGGTGGTGGAGGAGGCAAAGTTGGATAGACTCGGAAGTTTGGAGATGAGGAGGGAAAGGAAAGGGAGGGGATCCTGTAGGCCCGAGCAGCGGAGACCCCGAGAGCCCTCCTCTCCGAATGGGGCTGTCCCCTTGGAGACCCCCGGCCTCGCCTCCTTGGCTGCAGGACTCCGGGCAGGGCCGGAGGAGCTCACTTACTTCGGGGCTGAAGCTGCTTTGGGCCGAGCTGAGGGAGGCGAGCGCAGTGGCGAGCGCGAGCAGGGGGAGCAGCAGACTGCGGGCGGGCGGTGGGGTGGGAGACATGGTCCGCGACCGTTCGAGCAGCCGGGCCGTGCGGGCTCCGCGGCGGGGCCCAAGCCCTGGGGTCGCGCCGCCACTCCCTTGGGCGCCTTTGTCTTCGGGAGGCACTGAATTTGGATTCCTAGAGCGCTGTCCACTTTGAGATGAGGCGATTGTTCTTGAAAGCGCCTGTTTGCTTGTCCTCTCTTCTCCGTTTTTTGATCTTCCTTCTGCTTAGTCGGCGAACTGGATCGCGAGCCCTCTCTGGCTCTCTCCTCTGGTCCCTCCCTTCTCCCACAGCCTCTCCTCCGCCCCCGCCCCAATGCCCTCCTTTCCCGGTGCGGACGTGGTTGTTTCAGCCTGAATCCAATTACAGCCCGGTTAAAAAAAAAAAAAAAAAAAAAAATCTCCAAGGGGTTGAGGCCACAGCCGAGAGCGGGGGGCTGTGGGGGGACTCAGGGGACGGGATGTGGGAGACTTTCTCCCCCATAAGCATATTTTGGGTGGCTTGATTCCTCTGGTATTCAGCGTTTATCTCACCTCAGAGTGGGAAGTACTGAGAAGCTCAGTGGCTGGGGCAAACAAGTTCAGAGTCTGGGATGGTGGTGGGGGGTCTTCCATGTCCTCAGACCTGGGTTAGGGAATCGTCTGCTGGAAACTGACTCAACCAAATTGAACCTTTTGTCCCTTATTCTTGACAACCACCTCTGTCTCTGTCCCCCCCGCCCCCCGCCTCGCACCCCCCTAAAGCAACAATAACAAAACTCAGCTACCCACCAACAAATCCCACAACCACACTGGTCCCATCCTTGTAGAAAAATGTGTTCCCTTTATTTCACCATTTGCAGTCTGGCTGCTCCTTAAATTAGGACTGGCTGGGGAGGGAAGGGGTGCAAGGCCATGGAATCTGGGGAAAAGCAAATCAAGTTTGATGAGTAGTTAGAAAAGAGATTGGAAGTTAGGACTTTAGAGTTTGGTTCTCTACACTGGAAAAGAGGTAATTCCTTAAAGGGTAAAATCTCCTTCAGGGACTGACAAGTCTCTGAGAACAAAAGGTCTGGAGGTAAGCAGGGAATGGGGAGGGCACGCTAAAGCTGAGGTTGGGAAAGGGAGACAGATAAGAAGTTGAGAACTATATCTGGAAATCCAGCAAAACAGAAGCAGGAAAAGTGTGGGAGACAGAAAATTCGACCATCAGCGAAATCTAAGACCCAAGAATTACACTGGTCAGCTAGAGAGGAAGGAGGTATTGGGGGTTAGAAGGGAGGGAAAGAAAGCAAGAGAAGGAATAACAGAGGCTGGACAGAAATTAGGTCAGGTAGGAAGCTCCAGAAATCCTAGAGATCCAAGAACTAACACAAGTTTGTGGTATAAGAATGGAAAAAAGTTCAGTGCTCTGTACTGTAATGGGAGCAAAAGTACTTTCCCCACAGAATCCACAGGAGGAGCCATGATCAATTAAATGAAAGGTTTCTCGGGGTCTTGGGGGCAGCTAACAGGTTTGTGGAAGGTATATGGGGGAAACCTATTCCCCAGTAACTGTTTGAAGACTGTGTACCTCCAGCGCTCCGTACACAAATTGGGGTCAGGAGGACAAGCTCTCTCTCCAACCAACCTCTGGAATTCAGTTTGAACCATGGAAACCTCAGGATCCAAATCTTTAGAACATGTAACACCCAAGTCTGGTTCTTTCCATGTCAGCCTTCCCAGTGGGGGTATCCTCTTGGGCTATGTATCTGGTTTAGAAAAACTGATACCAGTTGCTTGTCAAGAAATGGACCTCAGCTGGAAAGTCTTTTTCATCAAAACATTTATTAAATATATAACTGCATACAGCCTGAGCTGTGTATGGGCTCTTCAAGGCGTGAATGCCTGGCTAAAACAAAGAAAACTGCTGCAACTTTTCCACGTCTGCAGAGTAGCTACTACTCATAGATGGGCCAGTCTTATAACATGCGAAGGAGTGGATAAATATCCTAGAGCAAGATTCTGCTGACCTGGAATGGAGCCAGGTGTGAGGGCACTGAGCCAACCCTTCCAGGCAGTGATCTTACTGGTGTCCATGCTTTTGCTCTGAGGATAGACAGGGAAAAGGCTCTCCTCTGGCTGGGATGACACAACTAGGTGACTGAAAAGAAAGCCAAAGAGAGGCTGGGGAAGGGAGATAGGAGTTGCTTTTTATTGACTTGGTAGTGAGGTCTGCAGTACAGCCCCTTTAGGTTTAAGAGCATTTTTCTGCTTCCTTTCTTCTTCCTGCAACTTCTCTTGCTGCCTGAGCTGCCATGCCTGTAATCCAGCATCCATTTCCTGTGACAACAGCACAACTCGTCTCTGAAACAGATAGGAAAACAGTGTGGATAACATCTGGGGCTTGAGCTCTGTACCATATATCCTTTTACTCACAGATCAAAGTCAGAGGTTTCAGCTGGAAAGTGACACTGCTGACTGGGGAAGGGGCGGGACCAGGTCCAGGGTTGGGAAGCAGGAGGAAAGCAGTAAAATGTCTGGCAAAATGTCTACGACTGGTTCCTGTCCTAGGAGTGCCCCACTCTATTCCTCCCTTCTCACAGTACTGTTAAAATCTGTGGCTGTTGAAATCTTGGTGTGAGGGGTACATGTTAGCTTAGGTGCCAAAACAGCTCAAGACAAATTATGATTTAAATTTTCTCCCTCCAATAACATGCAGGTTGCCCTGGGTGGGGCTCTAGCCACTCACTGCAAACTTCTCCCTTTGGGCTTTTCTTCGAAGCTGGCCTTTCATTGGAGGAGCTGGGCGGCCATCTGCAGATGGAAGTGAGAGAAAAAGCAAATGTTAGACATGGACTGTAGCACCTTGTGAAAACACTGACAGAAATTAGGGAAGAACCAATCTCTAGTTCCTTTTCTCCATTTCACACCCTCTGTAGCTTAATTCTCCTAAAACATGTTCCTCCTTTTCAAGGGTGAATTATGCCCGGAACCACCAAGAATACACTCCTAGGCATGTTCCTACTCTATTTCATTCACTTCTCAATAGCTTAGAATTTAAGGTCCTTCCCGACACTGAATCTCCTGTTTTATTTTAAGAAACCCTCCACTAAATCTGATCACTGTTCTGCTCACCATGAGTCTTTGCTAAATTCCACCTCACTCCATGAGATCCATACTTCTTTACTTCCAGCCAAATTCTCATCCTTAGGTCCACCTCAAGCCCTACCTGTCCCAGAAACCCTTCTCTAACCTCTTCAATTCTCTCTTCTGAAAGAAGTGCATATAAATCAGTTAATATTCATCTATTTGCCTTGGGACATTTATTGTACCATTGTTTTTAGCCTTAGCCATCTCAAATCCTTTTGAAAAGAGGCAGAGCACTGACGTATTATCATTGAATTTTTAAAATATCCATACTTAGTTTTCCCAGCTAGACTTTAAATTCCTTGGGATCAGGGACTGTATCGCTAGCTTTCACTGTAGTGCAGACACATGAGCACATACGAAAAATTGCATAAATATCTGCGGACCTGCTAAAAAGATGCAGTATCTCAAGTAGTTTATAACAGAGATGAAGAGAAAGGGCACTTCCAACAAAGAAAACAGTGAAAACACTCCCCAAAAGTTTGAAGATGGATAAGAGAGCATTTATTAGTAAAGGGAACCAGTACTGTGTATGCCAGGTGCTTTACATTGGTTGTTTCATTTTATCTCTCCGAGAACCATATGAGGTAGGTATTCTTCTTTTACAGATATATAAACTGAAATACAATTAAGTAACTTGTCTAAGACCCATAAAGTTAGCAAGTAGAGAAGCCTGGATTAAGAATCGATTCCAGTCTTCCTACAGTAAGTAACAAGTAAAAAAAAAATCTTCGCCTCTCTCCTCCAAGTATTTGATTAAACAGGATAACACTCCTATAAAACTCAATAGAGTATTGATACTCAGGATTCCACACTGTTGAAGAAGGCCTGACCTCTGCCCAGTTCTAGTCCTGGCTTTGCCATTACCTAGTGGGTGATAACTTTTGTAGACCTCAATTTTCCCACCTATAAACTGGAGTTCCATAGGGAGCTGTCGAGTGGCTTCAACTTTTCTAAGGTCCCTCTCTTCTACAGCTTATATTTCTTTTCTTTATTTATTTTTAAAGTAAAGGGAAGAGAATTTTCTGAAGGGAGCCCACCATCCTCAATCCTTACTTTTATAACCCTTTTTCTGAGTCGCTCATTTAGGCAGCTTTTTAAGGAGCTCTTCCTGCATTTGGTACCAAATTCTCAAAAATGGACTCACCACACAGAAGGGCGGTTCTTCCTAACTTTTTAAGAACCACGTCCCCCTTTGAGAAACGTCAAAGTCTTGTCACTCCCTTCCCTGGGGGCTTCCCAAGTCAGAATTGTCTTCTGCTTATCTGCACAAGCCAAAAAGATCCCGTCTAGCTTTATTGTCCATGGGCGTAATTTACAAAATAAACAATAAGGCTTCTTCCCTCCAAATCCAAATATAAAGTTCAATACGTTGTCCACTCAGATACACCCCAACCTTGACACTACGTCCAACCCCCGCTCTGTCCTGGGGGCGTTCTCTCTGGGTGAACCTCTCCGAAGTAGTTAACTGCCAGATCAGCGCTCACCCGCGTAAGACCAGTCTGGGAGCTCCGTAAGGGGCCCGTAGCCGGAGGGGCTGGCAGCCAGGCCCTGCCTGGGTGGAGAAAAACAGTCTGGTTAGGACATAGCACATCTCTGGCTCCCCAGGTTCCCCCAAACCTGCACTCACTGGAGTCGCCACTGGCTGCCCGCCCGAATTGCCGCGCTGCAGTGCAGCCTCCGGATACCTGCTGGGAAACCAGGGCAGAGATGCAGTCAGCTCAAGAGTCCCAGGCGCGCCCCCGCGGGCTCTCGAGCCCATGGACTCTATATCCACTTACTAGAGAG
Source organism: Pteropus vampyrus (assembly GCF_000151845.1). Taxonomy (NCBI): domain Eukaryota; kingdom Metazoa; phylum Chordata; class Mammalia; order Chiroptera; family Pteropodidae; genus Pteropus; species Pteropus vampyrus. The sequence continues at coordinate 3,295,645 of NW_011888994.1, read as the reverse complement.
CAGAGTACCTAAAGCTGCCATGCTGATGCCGAGAGGACGGAAGTGGGCGTGGCTCATGTGGCCACGTGAGACTCTGCAGAGGAAGCAGGAAGCCGCCATCTTGAATGTGGTTTTCACCACGGGCCCCGCCATCTTGGGTCATTGTACGGAAGAGAGGGTCAAAACTGCGGATGGGCTTTGGGAAAGAACGGTCGTTCGGCGTGTGCATCCTCAATGGTGGTTACATCTTCAGTGAATGTTGTGCCTTCCCAGACTGAACCGTTCTGAACTGTTTCCCTGACCTTCCTGCAGCGGTTTCTAGTCCTCTGAGATTTATCCTTTTACCTCAGTGGAGTAACATACATGTTACCTCATTCTATCTTCTGCCGCATCACTGTAAAATATTTTTCCCAGCTTAAGAGTCAAACCTAGAGTGAATCAGAAAGTCCGGGTTTCAGTGCTCACTCATTTATCCAACGAAATTGAAGAGCTTCTATGTGACAAGCACTGTTTTTGGCGCAGGAGATTCTATGGAGAGCAAGACAGACATTTTGATACAGCTTTCAGTCTACAGAGAGAAGACAATGATCAAATAACCACATATTACTGTAATATGACAGCTGAGATGCATGCTGAGAAGGGAAGTATGTGTTGTTTGTGAGCATGTAATGGAAACGATCTAGAGTAGGCTGTCAAGGCCTTGAAGAAGTATAGGGGCTTAGATCTGATTCCATTTTTGTAAGAGATACCATAACATCGTCTAATATAATCTTTTCAGCAACCATGTGAAGTAGTTACTAATAAGTGGCAAACACAGATTTATGACTCCTTCCCTCTTTTTTTCTTTTATTACTTCCTTGCCTTGGGAAAGTCATTTATCTTTAATTTTTTCATTAAAAAATAGCTTAATATATCACATTTGTGCAAACATTTTAAGAATGATAATGTATGTGAAAATGCTTTATAAACGGTGAAGCTACTACGAAAGTGCCCATTACTGTGTTCTAGGCTAGACACTTAAACATGTGCTGACTGGGGGAATGTGAGGGAATGGTGTAATGGCCTATCTTGAAGTTTATCATTTCCTTCTGCAAGACTGGGAAGTTTTTCCACAGGAGGTTGCTCTGATCTGTGCTTTGAAAGAGGGGAAGGGTAGATCCTAGTTTAAGAAGTAAAAGCAGCTGTTTTAATAACAATAAGAATAGTATAGGCCAGGGCCGAACTAGAAGACATGAGAATAAAAGAACCTTGGCTATAAGCCAACAGATGGGCCCAAAAGCTAAGCAAAGGAAATAAGACAATATAGTACCATTATCATCTTACAATCGAATAGTTCATTTCCACTTATCAAAATACTTCTACATAAATGATTTCATACAATTTTCATAATAAACCTGTAAAGTAGATAAGACAGTCCGGGAAGCAATCATTATATAGATTGCTTGTAGTTTTTAGAGATCAGGAAATTGAATGAAAATGTGGCTGTGAATTTACTGTTTTACAGTTGTAACAACTACTGAGCGACACCTTCCCCAAGTTGGGATCTTGTGCCTTTGGCTGGTTCTGAGATAGATAGCTGAGGCAGACAGTACTGGAATCCCATTACAGAGTTTATAGTTGAGGAATCAAGTAGTAGAAGCCAAAGTCTGGAAAAATAACCTCAGTGTCAACAGTCAAGATCAACAGGAAAGATGACAGGCTGGCACTACCACCAATGTTACATATTTATAGTCTTCATAGAATTGAACCAGTAACATTCCTCTATTCTAGTAGCTCACACACTAGGGGGATACCGCTGATCTACAAAATCACAAAAAAGGATACATGTGTTAAGGTGAACAAATAATGTGTACAATATGAACCCCACATGCAGGAGTGAACACATGCAATACTTTAATAGATGTGTGAATCAAGGAGCTAGAGCTGGAGAACTCTGGGGGCAGGATGGGAAGTTTAGGAAAACTGGGAAATTTGGAAGGGGAAAGGTCTTTGGAAGGAAGACAAATTTAGCCTTTGACTCAGTTAGTTTGATGTGGCAGGGGGACAATCCATGCATTATAAATAGCAGGAAATATGGGTTAGGATTTTGAGACAGAGAAAGAACACCAGTGCTGACAGCTAACGTCATCGGCATTCTCAGAGACCTCATGGAACACTTGCAGGGGAGGGGTCTGGCACTTGGACAGCACTCCTCAATGACTTCATCAGATTCATAAGCCACAGGAAAGCAGCTTTAGCATCCCAAACTAGATGTCTTTCAACCTCTGGAGTTCATCTGGCAAAAGCTAGAGTTAAGAGCAATGGGAAGCAGCAGGAATCTGAACTTCATGTCTTCCCTCTTTTTAACTCCTTTGCCTCTCAAGGACATCATGGCCTGTATTTGGCTTTAACATTTGGTTATCAGCTCATGTTTTTGTCCATTATGTTTATTCAAATATCCTTCTGTCATGTCTGTATACAGTGACTTTTTTTTTACAAGTGCACTGTTCTGGGAAATTAGGGGCTTTTTTAACCATTTTGATGAATAATGATGATGTTGGAGAAAAAGCATAAATGAAGCTGGCTCTGGGTTGCCAATTCCACCTCATTTGCATCCTCTTCCCCTTTTTGAAGCTTGTGACCAAATTCTAAGGTTTAGGAAGAGGGAACTATTTGGGAAGTGTCTTATTTCATGTTATCTTCCTTCTTAGAGCAGCTCAAGATCAAATCACTGTCACTCCCAGCAAGAAGTGTGGGAACTAATGGCTGTAAACCACGCACTCACACAATACATTCCTTTGCATATTATTTTCTTATTACTTACATAATTTATTGTAACATATTCCTTTTCTTTTCCAATGGCTGTCAAATCCCTGCTAAATCAGTACAGGCTAAATTCTGCGGTAAATGACCCAGCTTCAAGATGGGTAAATTATGACCTCAGGCTACACTCTTTTTTTCTTGTCTGATAGCTGGGAAGTCTCTTAAAGCTGTGTGCCTTTCCACCAGACTGGTCGTGAAGGTGGGTGGCTCTCTGTGAATCTCTGCAGAGTGGCAATGTCAGCTTTAAAAAATGCCAAAGCTGGGTTGTCTAAAAGGTATATAAAAGGAAATTATGTTATTTACGAATTACCTTTTAGCTTTAAAACGTGGTGAAGCATTTCCAGATCCTTTTTCTTGAATTATCCCAGCAAATCTCTCTATTGTTGAGACCACACTGCTACTAAGATTCTTCAGATGAAAGGTGCTTTGGTGACCCAGCCTCCCGGCCACCCTCAGCCCGGACATTTTTTGTTAAGTGCTGCCTCCTGGCGGCGCCTCTACTGCTCGACACCTTCCTGGTTTAGTGGAGACCACTTTCTCTAATTTGAGATCTGGAAGCTGATGCAACAGTTCCCCAGAGGGGGCGGGGAGTTGAGAACCTTGGTAGAGGGAACGCCCTTCCGGGAGACCCCTCCCTGGCTCCAAGCGGGCGCTGCTCCCTCTCCTCACCCCCATGGGGCTTTGCAGTCCAGAGTCCCTCCAGAGTTTCAGACGAGCGTCTCGGGGCTAGAGGTGGGGTTGCCAGGGTTTGAGGCTCGCGCTCAGACCCTCGTCGGGCTGCCAGCTCGAGTTGGATTGGGAGGGAGGGAAGAGGAAGCTGAGCGTACCTGGGGCGGAGGACGCGTCGAAGAGTAGCCGTGGTCATTTTCATTTCTCAGGGCAGCGCACCTGTGCCAGAGCGAGGAGAGGGCAGGGGAGCGGGCTGCGGGGTCTTTTGGTTCTTTGCACCCTTCGCCGACGCCCACTACAACCCACTCTTCTAGCGTTTCCTGGAGCCCAGGAGGGGCGGGGCTGGTTAGCCAGGTAGAGGGAACGGCAGGGGACTCCGGGTGGAGTGGGGTGCTTGTTCCCCAAGGTAGAACCCGGTTCGGCCTCCGCAGCTACACCTAGACACCAGGGACCACCGAGCTCTTCAGATGGACATGGAGGGCAAGGTCGGGGTTTGGCCAGGCTAGATCTTAGGGCCGCAGACACGGAAGTGGGGGCCGAAAGAGGGAACTAAGGGGAGACGGCGTGGGGGTTGTGGGAGAGGGGGGCAAAGGTGAAGCGTGGCGAGCCCGCTGGGTGGGCGCGGCGGGGGTGTGGGAAGGGGTCGAGGCCCTCCGGGAATGGCAGAGACAGCTGAGGGTGGGGAACCCGGGATGGGATTCTTGGAAGAGTTCACGCTCAAGCGGTTCCACTCTTCTGGAACCCACCTGCGTTTGCGTGAACTTGAGCGCTCGCCTCCCTCCGCCTTCTCCTCTGCACTTTCACCGCTTCGCGGCGGTCGCACTTTGCTTTCGCCGCATCCAGACGGGTCACCTGAGCTTGGGTGTGGGACCGAGCACCGAGAGCTTTCCTGAAAGTGGAAAGCACGTTAGATGAGGGCCTTTTGTTTGTTTTCCCATTAATGAAACAAAAAAATCTGTTTTAAACCGTTCTGGCCCTCCCAGTAAGACTGAAAATTATATCCTCCCCTTCCCTTCAACCCATAACTGTCAAAAGGAATATCTCCAAATACTTCTTGTTTAGGAGCCAGAACAGCAGCAGCATAGGTGGGCCTGAAGGGCAAGTTCAAGGACATTCCTAGATCCCAGCCAGCTGGGAAATCAGTTTAGGGGGAATAGAATTGTTCATTCATTCATTTACTCTTCCAGCAAACATTTCTTGACTGTCTGTATGTACCCTGTACTGGCTATAAGGGTGAATAAAGCTCTGGTGGTGCTTGCATTCTAGTGCGGGAGGTGACAACTAACAAAGGAACTCCCGGTGGTAGTGACTGCCATTGAAGAAAACTTACAAGTTGCTTCTTCAGAGACTCCTCAGGAAGGCCTCTGATAGGGTGATGTTTAAGCACAGACCTGAATGGAAGAATGAAACATCTCAGGGAAGATTGTTTAGGCAGAGGCAACAACAATTGCAAAAGGTCTTGGTTGGGAGCATGTTTGTGCAGCAACAGCAGGGAGGCCAGTGTGGCTGGAGTGGAGTGAGAGAGAGCAAGGGCCAGAGCTGAAGGTCAGCTTTAGACTTCCTAAGACTTCCCTCTTTAAAATTTGGACTTGAACCGAGTAGATTAAGGGGCAGGCCAGCTGGGCAGCAGCCTGGGTCTAAAAGGGCACTAAATTATTCTTGGAGTAATTCAGACATTTGGTGGCAGTGAACTCTGACTTCTGTCTATGTCTCTTGGTGAACTGTAGGTTGGCTCCTATCCACTGAGAGATCCTTAACAATTACTTCCTGGACCTCCTGCCTCCAGAATAATCTTGCAACACACAGGTAGAGGTATAAGTTGCATGGTCTAGCCCTGTGACTGGCATTTAGTTTCCTAAAGGCAGCAGTCACAGCTGGAATCCTGAGAATGCACCATGCACTATAAAGTGCCGCTCCCTAAGAGAGATTTATGCTCTATCCACATTTAAATGGTTTAATATCCCTACGGAGAAGTTGTCTGCTTCAGAGAGTTGTATGCAGTGAATTCATGTAATAACTTCTAATTTTGAATAGAAAAAAAAGCTAGCAGTTTTTATTCTGAGAAAATATTTGCCCACTTCCGTTAAATAAACATTCAACAGGTATTTAAATAATTCTAGTTCAAAGGGGTGCCAACTCATTAGCCCTGTGCCAGGGCTTGCTCAGACCCCCTTGGCTGGCCTTTCTTGGCAACACTCACATCACCTGAACCAGTCAAGAACGGAGCTGTGAGTGAGCTTGCTTAGTGTTTGGCTGTGCGCTGGACTGTACCCCTATAATTGGCCTTCCTTGGCATGCATTGCTTTGCAAAGGTGCTGAAATGGCACTGAGATTCTTGGGATGGGACCGCAGAGGTCTATGGATCCTAAACCCTCTGCGGGACCAAAGGACAGTATTCATCGCGTGGGAGATGCACAGGAAATGCAATGCGGGGAGGAGGAGGGGGGAGGGGAATTTGTAAAGGGCATCCGGAGGGCACAGTAAGTCGCTGGGAGAGCTCCAGTGCTCAGTAAATGTAGGGCAACAAGGAAGTCCAGGGGCTGAGGTAGGGAAGAGGAGGAGCCGAGATTCAGAGTGGAGAAGGTGCCTAGAGGCGGGCAGGCATGAGGTCCTCTGGGTCCCAGCTCCAGCCCGTCCTCCTAGCTCCTCCCCGCTGCCGGCCAGAGTCACACATGTGTTTTCCTGTTTTCCATTTCGGTCCGTCACCCTCTGCCTTTTCTGCTTCTCAGAGTCAACAGCTGCTGCAGCTCCAGCCATACCACGGTGCCCCTTCCTAGCACCTTCCCCTCCCCCTTCCCCCAGCGTGCTGGTAGCCCCTCCTCCTTGAACCTGCCCAAAGGTCTCTGGACAGGTAAGAGGTGGGAGACGGGGGACAACGGGTGCGAGGGGAAGTGCAGGAGGAGGATGGAATGAGAATCCTGAAAACTGACTGAATAGAGACCCAAGAGCCTCTTATTTCCTGGTACCAACCCTGGCCTTCCCTAGGCAGAGCCCTCTGCCCAGAGATTTCAGCCCTACCTAAGTGGTAGACCTGGCCACAGAAGTAAACAATTTCTTTTTTGTTTCACTCTTTTTTTTTTTTTTTAAGGGACGGTCGTAGCCACAGTGGAATATAGAAAACCAAATGGAGAACTGAGGAGGGAGGAGCTGAGCTTCCAGCTTAGGGTGATGGGGCAATCTAGCTGTACCAGAGTTTATCTGTTTTCTGTTGCTGTTGTTAGGGGAGGTAGCACAGACTAGTTGGAGTTAGAAAGGCAGGGCATAGGGTCTCTGGGGGAGAAAGTGTCTGTTTACATCTAGCTCCCTGAGCTTGACAGACGAGCCAAGACCCTGAACTGTGTGCTGGTTCCTGGAGGAAGTGTCTTTTGGTGTTGCCATTCATGGGTAGGGTCAGGGCGAGGGGCTCCACTGGCTGCTGTGCCAGGCAAGGCATGCTGGGGGCCCTGCTGCCTGCATTTCCTGAACCCCTGAATCTGAAACTTCTCCTACAGGCTATAGGATGAGTGTGTTGTCCTGTAATCACTAGGTCCTGAATGCACTAGGGGAAGGAGACAAAGGATGCTGCGTATCAGGAACATTGACATTTCATAGGGTTCCAGACTCTGCAGAGTTCTTTTGTAAAGCCTGGGGCAGAAGAGCCCTTTAGAAGAGGTCCTGCCTGTCCCACGCTGCCTGACTGGTGGAAGCTTTAACCCATGAGCTAGAGTCTCAGGGAGGAATGGGAGCTGCCAAAGATGGTGCCTTTCTGCCCATGGTTCTGGTGCTAGGTAGTGATTGAGAAAAGAGGGGCTATCTTTTCTGTGAAGGACCGCCCCCTACCCCGTTTGTGTGGGCCAAGTGAAGAGTAGGCTAGGAAGGAGGTTCTACCCTTAGCCCTTCCTGGTCAGGCCGCTAGGGTATGCTGTTTGCCAGAGTTTGGGTTTCTGTCCCTAGATTCCAGGACTGGGACTTCACTTTTCAGATACTACTAACCGGGAACTAAACCTGACACTCTTCTCTCCCCACTTTCCCTCACACGGTCTCCTTCCTTTATCCCTCCTTCATTCCCTTTTTTTTTTTTTTAACGTCCCATTAGGACACATGCCCACCCCTCGGTGCCAGTGAATTTGGTCTTAAAAGGGCAGGCGTGATGATGTATTTCCGCGTGTCTTGTTTGCTTTAAGAAGTGGGCACCCTAGCAATTGCAGTGCTGCCAGGAGGACTTGTCATTGCCTGCAAAAGGATGAGAAAGGGGAGGAGCACCAGGAAGGAGATGGACTTTGTTGGATAGTCTAGGCTTCTGGCTGAAGGAGGGCAGAGGCTTTCCTTTTTAATTTAATCACACCCTCCCCCAGTTAATTGATTAGGGAAGCATCTGAAGAAGTCCTAGAGGCTGGGTAGGTTGGAGGGGGTGGGAAGGTTGGGGTGTAGCACAGTGCCAGTTAAGAGCTTGGGCTCTCGTGATTAGCCTAGCCAGTGCCCTCACTAGTTTGGCACTCTGACATGGGACTTAGCACCTGCCTTAAGGGGCTGCAGGGAGGACTTAATAAAGCATTTAGGTGCTTAGCAATGTGTTTGGCCTGGCTAAGTGTTCAATAAATGACAGCTATTATTATTATATTTAGGAGCATTTAGGGGGGAGCTGGAAGAAAAGAAGTCTCCTTTGGATGGATTTGTTGACTTAAGAATGGTCCAAACCTGTAGAGAATTATTATGAGTTTGAGACAAACTGACAACATATTCTGGGGAGCAAGATCTCAAATGCTCCCGAGAATAACAGTTTTACAGTTTCTTTTATGCATTTGAAATTAAAGAGGGGACCTTAGGAAGATTACACGGAGATGGGAGAAAGCAAGGCAGGGATCAGATTACAGGTTAAGATTAAGTGCTCTCTTGAGGGTGATCATCTCTTAGAAGGAGGCCCCTGAAGGGCACCTACATGCACAGAAACATCTTACAGGGCTTGCTTAAGTTGAAGATAAACCTTTGACCAAAGAAGTTATATGCCTGGGGCATGACTACCCATCATGACCTGCCCTGTTAGGAATTTATGATCAGATTACCCTGTGAGGTTACTTTCCATAGAATCTCTTTTTTCATCCACAGATTTCAGACATTTGTGAGGGTGGCTTAGGAGAAGCATTTTCTCTGAGAAGGCCAACACGTGGATCCCTCTCTCCGTGAAAAAAAGAGTTTAAGGGGCTAGGATGGGATGGTGTACAGTACAGATAAGGCCCCCTAGGGTTTTTAGATCTTCATTCTGTGGTTTTAGAATAACCAAAGAGGTTTGTTTAGAAAGGGTGTGAGAAGGGACAGATAGTTGGATTTCAGAATGGATAGAGTGTATGTCTTTCAGTACAAGGACTCAAAATACCAGTTTTAAATAGACTGTAAAGGTGGAATAATCTGTGATTTCCAAAAAATATTCAACTTCTTTCTGTTCTGGGCTTGTCCAGGATAGCTCAGTGAAATCTTATTTCCTCATATTTTTAGGAAATCGGAGTAAACTTGTATTTGGGAACAGTGTTTATAGGAATTATGCTTACCCCAAAGATCCTAGTATGTTTTCTTGAGGATGAAAGGTCACACGTGGGTGTGGGGATGCAGCCAGAGTTTTGAGTGTCATTTCTTGACCTTGTTTCCTTGGAAATAGCTTGAGGCTCAGCCTTGGGGTAATGGACCAAGTTTAGGGGCAACCACCCCTCAATGTGTGTGAGGAAGTGTGCAGAGTTCTCTTAGGACGGTCAATCACGAGATGCGTGGGTTGCACTCACATTTCCTCTAATCTCAGCTTGTGAACAACCATTCGTGTCACATTGTGCAATTCTCCTGCCTTTCTTGTTTGAGAAGAGAGAGAAGTAGCCTAGGGTGGAGCCTGAAAGACTAGGAGAGAGGGCTATGCATTCTTTCTTAGCTACTGCCCTGTCCTGGAACAGGGCTAATTTGCTCTGGGACAATTTGCCCTGGGCTGCAGAGCGGCACCAACCTGATGGTCCTTTCTTCTGTCTTCTGTCAAAGGAGATCCCTGAGGGAGCACCTTCTTATCACAGAAAGTGCTGAGCCCAGAGCTCCTAGCTGCCCTTTTTGCGGAGGTGAAGGGCTAGTGAACCTTGGACCCAGATAGTTGCTTAATACTCCTCTCCCCCGCCCTCACCCCCTCCGCCCTTCCTGACTCCTTGATTTAACTTAAATTCATAAGCACTTTCCTAGCCATTCTTTTTTACTGCTGGCTGAGAAGGAGGAGCCGTCAGAACACAACTCTTTGACCTCCGCTGGCTGCTGCCATCGCAGGAGCCTGCTTACACTCTTGGCCAGGTAGTGAGTGTGCTTCCCACCCTCTCCTTCAGCCCTATTCACTTGCCCGTACCCCCTTTTGCTGCTGCGGTGTCCAATCACTTCTTCTCCCAGTGCCTCTAAGCACTGATATCTCTCCATCTGCTTGGCGAGCCTCGCTTGTCTTTCTCTCAGCTGTCTGCTGCTCTGCGGTGCCCAGCATCAGCTGCCCCTCTTCAGCTGTTTCTTGGCCTCAGCTTTGGGTGCTGTCTGTCCAGCAACAAGTCCTATTTGGGTAGTGGTCATCAGCTGACTGCAACCATTTCTAGGTTAGGCTATACATTTGGATCACACTTCTCTCATTCATACTTTTTGGGTGATACAACTATGCCGATGTGAAGGATTTGATGGCAGGAGTTCTGAAACGCTAGAGACTGGGAAAGGAGAAGCAATGAAAAGAGAATAGCCTGTCTTCTTTCAAGGTGGAGTGGGGCTGCTGGGGCCTTTGCTAGAACTGAAGACTTCACCTAAGGGTTGTTAAGGGATGCTGCCTGAGTAGGGGAATGATTGTGGGTTTCCAGCAAGAGATCTCTGAAGTCTTTAAGTTTGCCAGAGCTAGCAAGTGTCCTTGGGGAAAAAGAGCAGTGTTGTGAGGAGAACCCACAGATTATTTGCTTGTAAGGTTGGTTTCTCCGGTTGCATCTCAGCACAGGTGACAGACAGGTGAGCCTGAAACTGGAGGGAAGATGGACTTTTTTGGAGTAAGGCTGAAAAATGCCAGCTCAAATCATAGTTACACCTGGGAACTGCCAGATTGCCTAATCCTCCTGTCCCTTATCACAGCAGACTTAGATAGAACCATGGTTTATTTTTCTATTTTGTAAATCAGGTAGGCAGCACCATCCTCACAATGAGAGACAGATGCTTTCTCTCTGGGGATGAGTGCCTTTCCTTAAAAATTCAAGTTTGGGTTGTTTTGTTGAGCCAGTATGAGAAGAAGAGGTTAATGGGAGGTGGAAGGCAAGAGAGAGTTCTCTGACATGGTGGATGGGAGAGGGTTCTATGCAATTGCCAACCACCTGATATATATCTCCATCATTCTTTCTTAGAGGGCAATGCCAGAAAGCTGGTGAAGTCTTTCTTCTCCTCCGCCATGGTTGACGGCATTAAGTATGAAGTGGCCTCCCAGCACGTTGGGGATGCCACCCCATTGGATGAGAAGACCTGCTCAGGGCCCGAGCAGGTGAAGCTGAAGAAGGAGATCTCGTTGCTGAATGGGGTGTGCCTGATTGTGGGGAACATGATTGGCTCAGGCATCTTTGTGTCCCCCAAGGGCGTGCTCATGTACAGTGCCTCCTTCGGCCTCTCCCTGGTCATCTGGGCTGTGGGGGGCCTCTTCTCTGTCTTTGGAGCCCTTTGTTATGCGGAACTGGGCACCACCATTAAGAAGTCTGGGGCCAGCTATGCCTATATCCTCGAGGCCTTCGGGGGGCTCCTTGCCTTCATCCGACTCTGGACCTCTCTCCTCATCATTGAGCCCACCAGCCAGGCCATAATCGCCATCACCTTTGCCAACTACATGGTACAGCCCATTTTCCCTAGCTGCTTCGCTCCCTATGCTGCTGGCCGCCTCCTGGCTGCTGCCTGTATCTGTAAGTGGGGCTGGGGCAGGAGATGTTGGGTGGAGCGCCAGGGCAGAGGCCCACATGTGAATCCAGTCAGCCAGTAAGAAGGAGATGGAAAGGAATGCATGCCTCTGACAAATGCTTTTTTAAAAAATTATTTTATTTTATTTTTTTAGGCGAGGCAATCCTTGGTTGACCTTACAGATTGCAAGGACCTTGTCAGTTTACGATCCCTTATTTATTTATTTTTTTTATGCCGACAGCATCTGACCTTCCTAGGTAGTCTCCCATCTGAGTACTAACCAGGTCCGACTCTTCTTAGCTTCCGAGATCAGGCGGGATCCGGCTTGTTCAGGGTGGCATGGCCATAGACTTTTTTTTTTTTAAATTAATGTATGCCTTGTGTGAAAATTTGAACAGTATCAATGTATAGAACATTTTTTTTTTACCTTCACCCAGCTTCTCATGGTAAGCATCATTAGCAGTTTGTGTGCTCTTCCTGATTTTTTTCTTGCTCCTTCAGGAGATGTAGTTTTGTTCTTTTTACAAAAATGGGAGCATAGTATACATAAAATTCTATCGTTTTCTTTTTCTCTACTATTTATCAGTGACATTCTTTTCTATTATAGATCTACTTAAAAAAATACTTCATGTTATTCCAAGTTAATTTTAAGGATATTGTTTATTTAACTAATCAGTCTACTGTTAATGGCCATTTAAGTTGTTTCCAGTTTTTCAATCTTACAAATAATACTCCAGTGAATATCTTTTTGCGTATGCATGAGTTTCCACTGTGGGCTAGATTCTGAAAACTGTTAAAGATGATCTGGTAGGTTGACTTACTGGTGAAACTAATTTTAGGATCTATCAATTTTGGGGGCCCCTTGAATGTGGGTATTTAGTCACATTTTGTGTAGAGTAAGGGTTATTCTAAGTAAAATTTCTAAGTGGCTGCATCCCCTTAAACACCGGAATTTTCTTATTTCAACCATCTTTGTTGAAATCTCTTTAAAACCAACGATGTATCTGCTTGTCTAATAATGTGATATTTCTTTTGGTGACTTGGGGTTACTATCGCATGTCTCAATTCTTGTATGATTATGAGGCCTTCTCAGGCCACCAGGGTAGAGATGAATGTTTGCTTCTTCATTGGCCTCAGACTGCTGGCCTGACTTCAGTTCATCAGGTTTTATTCTTTTATGATTTCAATCTCTGTCATCTCTGACAGATGTCATTCCATGATTCTGGCATCATGTCACCTCCATCAGTCACCTTTTTTTAATTTACTGCTTCTAATTTGGGAATAGAGATGTACTCCAACTCTTGTACACTCACGTACACGTACACATGTACACCCCTGTACGAATACGTGCAAAGTAATCGCAGTGATGATTAGTCTGCAGAGATCCCCAGTGAATAGAAGACAGAGTTTTGTGCATGGATTTCTGGCATATATTTGAGACAACTCTGGTAAAGTGAAAAGTGCAGCAGACTTTTATTTGAGACTGGGCTCAATAGCTGTGTGGCCTTAGGCAAGTCGCAGTGACTGTTTACTTCCAGGCTACTGTACGAATGAAATCAGATTCAGTGAAAACCAGAAATCATGACTTAAATGTAACATATTGATAATTATTATGATAATTATTACTATCTTTCTTGGCTGCTTATGGGACTTTGTTCTATCTCTAATAAATTCAGAAGCACATAGAGATCTGGGAGAGGTTAGGAGGGTAGCCAAGATTGTGAGAATTTAGGGACATATGATTCATGAGTTTCTTCCTTCAGCCATTGTTTAATGAACACCTAGGACAAGTCAGATGCTGAGAACTCTGAGGACATTCTGTCCAGATACAACCTATGCAGTAATATTCCTATCTAATCATAACCCTTAAGGAGAAAACCAAGTAGTCCAGGAGGGAGACAGACATGTTAACAAATAATTGTCATGCAATATAATAGGTGTGGTGGCAGGGGCACCATAGGAGCAAGTGGGACAACTTTCTTCTTGTGGGGAGGAGAGCTTAGGAAGATGTTACAGAGAACACAATGTTTGAACTGAATTTTGAAAAAAATGTCCCCTAAGACATTTTTCGCAGGGATAACAGCATGGAAAGAGGTGTGGAGGTGCCAAAAGGTACAGACTGTTCAGAGAATTGCAGGTAGTTGGTAGGACTGGAATGTGGAGTAGGAGATAGGGCAGAGGCAGAGATTGGAAATATAGCCCAAGGCCAGCTTAGGGAGGGTTTTATATGGTCCCTTACAGGTTAGACTTTATCTTGAAAGTAAGGGGGAGCTATCGATTTTAAGTGGGGAAGTAAAATCAGATTTGCTTGGAAGAACTCTGGTGGGCATGTTGAGAGTGTTTTGGAAAGAGGCAGAAGGTAGGGAGACCAGTTTAGGGAGCTGAAACCTGAGTCCACATGAAGTGTGGGCAGGACTTTTGGAAGGGAGATGAGGGAGTAGATACAGCAGTAGTATAAGATGGAATTTCTAGGACTTCTGGATGTGGGGGTTTGTGGGAGCTCTCAGTGGTGATGCTAAGGATTCAACTTGGACAGATGGGAGGTGATAGAGCCTCCATCTGAAGTAGGGAAGGCGGGCTGAGTGATGAGTCAGAAGAGACATCTGGGGCTTCTGCTGGGCTGCTCATGAGACCCTTCCATGAGCAGCGCCTTCCCTCGGTCATCATGACCCAAAGTTGATCTTTTTCTCACCAACTGATTCTCACCTAAAAAAGAGGCTGTTGTATAAATGGTAATGTTTATTAATGTACAATAATGAGTGTACATGTATAATTTCTAATGACCAGAAGGCATGTGTTCATTCTCAAGGCACCTGCTTCCTAGTACCGGCGTCACTGGGAAACCAATCTAGTAACAGGGAATCGCTTGTGGGGTATGGGATGAAAGAAAGGAAGAATGTTTTGACAATTTGCTGAATATGGTGGTTCTGTATAACATGGAGCTAAATGGTAGAGCCCCTGCTGAAGAGAACTATGGTGTAGTGGAAATGGGCAAAAATAGTCAGTTAAACATACTGTGTATGGTTAAGTGCTGGGAGTGGGTGGAGTGCGACTTATTCAGGAGATTATTTCTGCACTTGACACTGAAGGATGCAAAGGAGTCAGGGGGTAGGGTGAAGTACCCACTTAGCATGGCCTGCGAGGCCTACTTTATCTGACTTCTTTCACTCATCTCAGACCTTTCACCCTCTCTCTGCTCTGGCTGTACTGCTTGTCTTGCTTTTCCTCCAGTTTGCCTTGCTTGTTCCTGTTTTAGGGGTTTTGCAATTGAGACATTGCTTGTGGGGCAGAGAATTAGAATGATTATTGTTCCTTCTGCTGGGAAGGCTCTTTCCCTAGGTGGTTCAGAGCTTATTACCTCACTCTGTTCCTATCTTTGCACAAGTATTACCTTACCAGAGACCTATCCTATTTAAAATGGTGACTCTCAGTTTCCCACCTTTTTTAAAAAAATAGAACTCATCACCACCTGACATTAACTATTTACTTGTTTATTGTCTGTTTTTCTCTCTTGAGTGTAAACATCATGAGAGTAGGGACTTTGTTTTGCTCACTGCTGAATCTCTGGCACCTAGAACAGTGTGTGTTGTGTGCTAGGAACTCAGTAAATATCAGTTAAATGAAGTAGGGGGCAAGAACGTTTTAGGCACAGGGAAAGGCAATGTAAAAGCACAAAGGTGAGAAAAAGTATAGGGTGTGGAGTGTGTGGGGAATTGTGGGATGTGAGGGGACAAAGGAAGGTTGTGGCTAGAACATGAGGCAAACCTAGGGGATTTAGAGTTTATTTTAAAGCATATGAGGAGCCATTGAAGAGTTTTAAGCAGGGGACATAAGAGCAAGGCTGGAGGCAGAGACACCAATTAGGAAGCTTTTGTAGCAATCTAGGCAGGAAATGACAAAAGCTCGAACTATGGCAGTGGCAGTGCGGATGTAGCTTATTTAGGAGATGGTGTCTCCAGAAAAGGACAGATAGG
Organism: Pteropus vampyrus; assembly: GCF_000151845.1. Classification (NCBI taxonomy): domain Eukaryota; kingdom Metazoa; phylum Chordata; class Mammalia; order Chiroptera; family Pteropodidae; genus Pteropus; species Pteropus vampyrus. Next base: position 3,280,322 of record NW_011888994.1, on the reverse strand, counting down.
AGAGTGATTTAGAAGGTATAATCGATACAACCAATGACACTTAATGAGATGTGTGGTATAGGAAAGAGGTAGGTGACAAGGAAAATGTCCAGCAGCCTGTAAGTTCTGTGCCACAGGGACCAAGCCTGTCTTATGATCCACTGTGTCTCCAGCAGAGAAACAAAGAGAGAAATTCGATAAATATTCCTTGAATGAAGAGAAGAGGTTTCTGGTTTGAGCAACTGGTAAGTAGCAACATCATTTACAAGTAGGGGAGGATGGAATCATGTTGAATTTGAAATTTATTTGTAGGGTAGTAGGTGGATGTGCCCATTGGAGATCAGGAAAGAGATAGGGTTGGAGACTGAGAATTCAACAAATATTCATGAAACACATGCCACTTTCCCAGTGCCAGTCATTGTCTTTATGGAACTCTCATTGGGTGTGTACACATGTGTGTGCATGTGTTATGTTTGTGTGTGCTCACGCATGTGTGCGCACATACCGGTGGCAGGTCTAACATGGGCAACCCAACACAAGATTACCATGGATTATGATGAGTGTTGTGATTTGTGAGGCACAGGGAACCACAAGAAGAGACCTGAACTTGCCTAGGAGTTTAGAAATTCTTTGTAAGGAGGTTTAAGGTGACACTTGAATGGTGAAGAAGAATTAACCAAGAGTAGAGAGGGAAGAGGAGCATCTCAGGTAGCAAGAACAGAATGTACGAAAGCTTGATGACAAGAAAGGACATCTTTAAGACACTGAAAGAAGTTCGGGGTGGACTACAGTATTGAGTTTAAGGTAAGCAATGTTGAGAGTTGACTTGCAGAGGTTGATGGAGGTCGTAGGATAGGTTTTTCAGGGCTTTATAAACTCTTTGTTATTATTGTTATGAAACAAATCACCTAAAGTGGGGCAGTTCTGGCTCCGGGTCTCGTGATGATATTCAGATGGTATAGTGGCAGGAGTTGGAACAGGGGGGTTGCTGAAGAAGATGGGGACTAGCTGGGCATCTTTATTTTTTTTCCAGTCAGGGCCTTTCCATGTGGTCTTTCCATATGGGCTATATTGAACTTCCTCACATAATGGCAGCCGCAGAGCAATCAGACTGTTTACTTAGCAGCTGAAGGCTTCAAGAATGAGTGTCCCAGCAAAGCAAGAGGAAGCTGCATTGCCTTTTATGACCTAGCTTCTGAAGTCACATGTGTCACTCCTGCTATATTCTAGAGGTAGAAACAGTCACAGAAGACCATCCAGTTTCAAGAGGCACAGACTTTACCTCTTGATGGAGCGTCAGAGTCACATTGTATGAAAAGCATGTGGGATGGGAGATATTGTAGAGATATCTTTGGAAAATACAATCTATTGCAAGAACTATATTTAGGAGTTTGGTAGATTTCGCCTAAGGCAATGAAAAAACTTCAGGTTTTTGAAGCAGGAGAGTGACATATGTGATTTAGATTTTAGAATTTGTGGATTTTTAGAAAAATTACTTTGGCTTTGGTTTGTAGGACTGAAAGTAGGGAGACCAGTTACAAAGCTGTTGCCATGATCCTAATGAGTGATGATGGTGGCTTGGACTAGAGTCATGTTTTGGGGAAGAGGAGACTGGTTAAGACTTGGATGCTGATTAGATTAGGGTAGAAGTTTTTGATTATGATAAGATGCCCAGATTTCTGACGCAGGCAACTGGGTGGTTGGTGAGGCCAGTTTCTTATAGGGAGAATTCTAAAGGAGTAGGTTTGAGAGAAATTGATAGATAGGTTGAGTTTGTGCCTGGTGATGTCCAGTAAGTAGGTGGTTGGATATTCATATGTATCTGGAATCATGAGAGTTGGGCTAATGATATACTTTTGGGAATCATCAGTGTGTACATGGTAATTGAAATCTCAGTAGCAGATGAGATGATCTTGGGACAAGATGTAGAAAGGGAGGAGAAAAGAGCTTAAGACAGCATTCTGAGTAATACCACTATTGAGGGATAGATATTCTGCAAAAAGGTGGAGACGAAGCACCTAGAGAGATAGGCAGGAAATGGGAGATGGTATGTGGAAGAGAGCAATTTGAGGAGAGCAACAGTGTCCAATTTGCTAAGTGGTCAAGCTCAATAAGGAGTGGAGTTGCTTGGATTTATCAACACGGATGTCGTTGGTGATTTTGAAGAGGCATTGTAATCTCAGGGCATTGTGGGTGGAGTCAGATTTCAGAGTTTATTCATCCAGTGAAATTTGAGTGTCTACTATGTGCCTAGTTCAGGGCTCGGTGCTGGGGATACAAAGATGACTGTTACTCAGTCTACCCTCTTGTAGCTCACAGCTGATGGGAGAGACAGTTATGTAAACGGCATTAGAATTAATGCAGTGTGGTTAAGTATGAGGATGTGGGAGCCCAGAGGAGGGGCTGTATACCCAAGGGTAGCCTGTCTGGAGGAATTGTTAAGTAAGATATGAATGAAACATCACTCGGAATTGGCAATTAGGAGATCAAGGGAAACGCTGTCAGTCTTTTCAGTGGAGTGGTGGAGTGGCGTCAGACAAGGGAAGGGGAGGGAATGTAGATGTACTTTTTGAAACATTGACTCTGAAGGCAAGAAGGGTAGTTATTAGAGGGAGGGACCAAGATTGAAGTAAGAGTTTATGGGAAAGACTTAAACCTGCCTTCGGTTGGTTTGGGGGCATATTTCTGGAGAAGTTGGTTGAAATATTATCACCCTACAATAAGGTCTTCTCCAAAGCCGGATGCTTGGGTGCCCTGAGTCATCAACTCTCTCCTGAACAGAGAAGAAGATTCCATCATCCCTTTGGGGACAGCAATGCATGATGGTTAAGAGCATGGAATCAGGTCGGTTAAATTTATAAACCTCAGTTTGCTCATCTGTATAATAGGCTGGCTACCTCATAGAGGCATGAACTATATTTCTGTCGTACTTTCATCCTTTATTTATTTGTTTGTTTGTTTGTTTATTTTCCATTTCTTTCCAGTATACAATACATTGGTTAGACATTTATATAGTTTGTAAAATGATCGCCCTAATTGCCCCTTCTCTCTTCTGGTTTTCCACCTAGCCAATATGCTAACTACATTCCCTATGCCATGCTCCCCATCCCCGTGATCATCTATCAACTACTGATTTGTACTTTGTCCTTTTTATTTAAATGGTGACAATTTCAAGAGAGCAAATATGGATTCTGTTCCCGTCAGAGTGGCTTGCTGTCCCTTTATAGGCATAATCTTCCTTTAGAACTACCAATGAACTACAGCCTTAGATAGGCTAGCATTGCTAATAGACCTTGAAGTCTTTTACCGATTATTGCTTAGCTAAAATTTTTTGTACATGTAGGTGATTTCACTCACTGCTGATTTCATTGTCAAGGTAATCACATGTTGCCCTCTCTGCCAGGAATTCTTCTTCTTTTCCCTCAACCCCAGCACCAGCTTCTGTACACTCAGTCCAGATAACAGTGGTCCTGGTGCCCACCTGCAACCCCTTCACTGCCCCAGCCTGGATGGGTTGTCTCTCAGTGAACTTCATACTTTCTTTCTTGTGGTTGTCCATGTTCACTTTTCTGTGAAGGCTGGGGACTTGGTCTTAATCACAGAGCCCGTACAGGGCCTGGAGCACAGTGGGTGCTCAATGCATGTTTGTTGGATGGATGGATGGATAGATGGATAGATGCATTAGTTCTGAGTTCGGAAGGAACCTTGCTATTCTGTCCGGGGTACTGTAAATGGTTACTTTTCCTAACCAGAGAAGTTTGCAGATGGCCTATACGGAGGCTGATTCTTCTTCTTCTTCTTCTTCTTTTTTAAAGAGTTCTTTGAGCTTGCTCCAGTTCTCTGCAGCCAGAAACCCCATTACCCCAGGGGAGATAATCTCATTCCCAGTCTCACAATCCTTGAATTTAAATAGGGAGGCACAGGAAGTGGTGGAATGTATACAAGCTTTGGAGCTGGCCCCTGGCCTGAGTGACCTCAGTTTTCTCAATTGTAAGATAAAGATAAGACATTTACTTTTAATTTTATAGTAGCTCTGAGATCAGAAAGGAGGGCTGAGACTCTTTTTCCTCTTTGCAGGAGAGGTGGAACTTTTCTCTTGGCAGAATCAGAGCTAGGTATCCAGTAGTCCAGCTTTCCAGCTGCTCTTTCTTCAGAGCTGACATGCTTTGGCCCACTGTTAGCAGTCTCGTGAGGTTCTGCTCCTGCCTTGTCTTGCCTACATTTGTCCACCCTGTGACATAGTTTTTTTGGTCTAGTTTTTTGCTTTTCATTAACAGGACTTTTAACCTCCTATTAAAATGTATCTTCAGTCTGCCTACTGTATTGGTCAGCCAGCAACACATATTCAGGGCCCCTGTGAAGAGTCTACTGTAGTCTTTGTGTCTCTGACACTTGACCTTAGTGACTTGCATGTAGTAGGTGCTTCAGTAAGGGTCAGCTGGGTGAATGAACAGAAGACATGGTTCTAGATTCAGCTTGGCCGAGAAGGGCACTGCGTGCTTTTGGCTTTCTGTGGGGTGGTGGGGTGCTGAGGGCCTCTATGGGAACTGGGCAGAGGGGAGGACACACAGCTCATCCTGAGTCTGCTAAAGCTGCTTGTGGAGTGAAAAGGACTTCGGATCTCTGTGTGTTTGTCTGAGAGCTGTGGCCACGTGTCCCATGCAGCTTCTCTTGATACCAGAACAACTGACTTCATGTACTTGTGGCTAATGAGGTAGAACAGCCAGATGCTGGGCCCCCAACTGATTTTTACCCTTTGAACTTCATACTTGGAAGCTAATTATCTCTCCCAGAGGGTTTTTTCAAGAGCCACTTTAAGTTAGGGGTGGGGGAAGCTTTCATTTCATGTTCCACATTCACAGCAACAAACAGGCTGAAGTCAGAGCCTTGGGTTCTTTCTGGTATGGGGTCAGTGTGAACTTTGGAACAAACTCTTCACCAGCAGTGATGAGGGTAGAGCTCTGTGCTGGTTTGATTCTCAAGGCTCTTCGGAGGTTCACTCCCTGTCTCTTTCTTTTTCTGTTCTCTTTCCCTCTGCCTCAGAAGAGACTACTAAGGGGATAGCCTAGAAGAGGTCAAGGAAGGAACCTATCGACAGTGGGTCCCAACCCTGGCTGAATATTGGAATTGGGGTTTAAAAAAAATACTCATGGCCTCTTCCCCTCCTTCCCTTTCCTCTAACCAAATATGTCTGTACCACTGGGTAGAAAAATGAGAACTGGCTTGGAGAATGTAAATTGAAGCAGAAAGTTGCTGCTGAGGGGAAATGATGGGGGCCTTGGGAAGAGAGCTTCTTAATTGTCACCATGCTTTAGGATCACCTGGGAGCTTTGAGAACGTGCTGATGCCTAGGTTCTACCCCGGTTTCTAACCTCCTTGGCCTGCTTGGAGCCTGAGCTCTGGACTTTGTTAAAGCTTGTCAGGTGAGGCCAGTGTGCAGCCAGGATGGAGAAGGTGCTGAGTTAAGTGAAGGGTTTAGTGTTGTTCTGCATGTGATTTCCTAAGGTAACACGCCCAAAGCAGGCAGATCATCAGACTCCCCTGGGAAAGCCCTATCACAGACCCTCTGCATCAGAACTCATGGGGTGGAACCTGAAAGCTGCATATTAACCTTCCTTAGGTGAATCTGATGTGCACTCAGGCTTGGGGTCCTATTTCTGAGGACCTGAACTGGATCTAGCTGAGGAAACCAGGAAGGATCCAACTCACAAGGACTAGCCAGCTTTGAGAAGGAAGCAGATAGAGTAGTTTCATATAAGAGCCTGCAGGTGAAGATTGCTTGCTTGCCTCCTCAGCATGGTTCGGGGCCATGGCCACCAAAGTGCTGACTGAGTTCCAGGAGGCAAAGTAGGAAGAATTTGATCCAGTGACCCATAGGGTTTATGCTTGCTGTGTCTTCTCGTTAGATGCTTTCACCCATGATTCCTGAGTAAGCAAAATGGTTCTCTAGCCTTAAAAGGTAAAAGACTTTGAGGATCATCTGCAGGAAGCCAGGAAGAAAAAGTGATTTTTTAAGGTGTAGTGAGTATCCTAAACCAGCATTAGACAATACAAACAAAACACGCAGTAGAGAAAAGGAGGAAAAACTTGAAGTGTCTGGCTTAGGTAACAGATCTGAGGCTTTTCAGAGAACTTAAATCAGATTCTTCTGAGGAAACAGTGGTAGAGTGTTCTGGAGAGAGACATGTGGGTATTAACAGGCTCAAGCATATCAGTGAAGGGGCTTGGCTACCCCCAAGCAACGTGACTCTGACTACATGTAGACCAGACTAATGCAGAGACGTGTGGTTTTCCTTAAGCACATGATGAAGAGCTTGTTTATTTCAATTAAGCCCACAGACTGCTGTCCTTCTGCCTCTTAAGGGATGAATGATATCACCAGTCAGAAGACACCTGAGATGTGTCACTGGTGACTTTGAAGTTCAAGATAGTGAACTGAGTGGCAGGTGGAATTTTCATCCCTCTGTCAATTGAAGGCTGTATATGTGAAGGAAAAAAGAACAGAGAACAGAGCGCCTGACTATAAATCCTAAGATACCAGAAAGATAGACTCTGGCAAAGTACAGAACAGATTTCATAGAGAGTGGGAGAGATATATTTAATAAGGCTTTAAACTGAAATTTTAGAGGAAAGGAGAAAAATGGACAGATACAAGTAAAAATCTGGGTATTTTTGGAGGCTAAGGTATTATATAGAAAGATAAAGGTGGAAAACTTGTTCAGTAATGCACTTGGGAAAAATAGGATAGAAGATTGGGAATGACGCTTTTGGACTCATCTATAAACATTTAAGGCTAATAAACATATTTGTTTTTACTTTTACTAAAGGAGGAAACAGTTTTATACTTGATTAGAAAATGGCATGCAAGAGTATACTTTGTTCAAAAGTGGTGGGTTTTCTAGAAGAGCTAAGACTGATGTAGTATATTAGAGAGAGGTCTACTTGAATGAGGACCTGCTATAATAAGGGATAGCTGCATCCTCTGGGCAAGGTGGTCATGTTTTGATTCCTTTGACTGACGTGAGAGGGAAATTTCAGTACCTCAAGATACAGAGCCCTGTCAAAGAATTTTACTTCCCCAATGAATGTAAAGGACAGTACCACCTAGAATTGCTTCCAGCTCTGCCTGCAGGCGGGTTTTTTCTTATAGCTAAACAGAAGTTACAGATATGTGGCCCACCTCTTAGGGCACAAGGACACCAACCTCTGTTAACCTCATCTACTTACCTTGGGAAGAAGAATTATTACATGGTGATCTCAGAGGCTCTCAGGATCCGTTTAGGGAATTTTCCTTAAGGTCTCCCATAGTAATAGTGCATAGAAGTATGTATATCCTCATCCTAAGAAAATAAGCATGGTTAAGAGAATGAGGATTAAAGCTAAAAGAAATAGGAATGATGTAATTGTGGGCATAGACTGCACACCATCAGATCAGAGGGAGACTACTTTGCTTTCCTAATAAAAGTTATAAAGTTTGTACAAAAGGGAAAATATGGTAGTGATGGAAGCCTCAACAATCTGAGCATCTTTTGCTAAAGTTGCATTCTGTTAGGAGTACCTCTATAAATTAAAAAGAAACAAAACAAAACCCGGTTTATTATGGAAAATTTCAAACATATCCAAAAGTAGAGTGAATATATGATGAACTCCCAGGGTTCATGAATGATTATCAATATTGTTTTATCTATCATCCAAATACCCCCTTTCCCCACCACGAGGTTACTTAAAGCAAATCCAAGACATCATATCATTTACCTGTAAAGGCTTCAATATGAATATCAAAAGGATTAGAACTTATTAATTATTACTATTATTTTACATAACCAGGGGGAATGTGGAAGTATGGAAATGACTGTGCTTGCTCAGAGTTTGTACTACCCAGAAAAAGAAATGCTGGGCTTTCTCTGAAATACATTCTAAATTTTAGGGCAAAGCATTATCTCCTAACCGGGCATTAAAAAACAAAAAACGAAAAATAAAAAAAAAAAACACAAAAAATACCCCAGGAGCTTCTTCAAAATGAAATTCCGATACCATAGTTGAAAATTATCTTATTTAGGAAGAAAAGGAGAGCCATCTAAAGAAACCAATGTGATTGAACACATTGCTTTTTGAGGAGCTTAGATTTTTAGAAACAAGATACATAAGAGATGGTGAGAAGTGATGTAACCAAGACTAAATACAGGGGTGGCCCAGAACTGCAAGAAGATTGTCTTGAAGATTAATGCCCAGCATAAAGTAAGATCTGAAGAAGTGACCGAGGACAATAAAAGGCTCTGAGAGGAATATTCAGAGAGAGCACAGCAAGGGCATGGCAGGTAGTTCTATGATAATAGATGGTGGCAAGAAAGAAGAAGGCCACAGTCCCATGTTTCTTCTAATTTTACCTAGCAGAGGATTGCTAACCTAGAAAGGGTTCAATAAAAAAAACTAACAAGACAACAGATTTAGGCCAACAGAAAAAGCAAGACCAAGAGAGTTAAGGAGATAGTAATAATGCATATCATTGCTTTAAATGTTTTAATGTTCTTAACTACCCACTTGCAGACAAATGGAAAGAATTTATAATTAGTTGAGATGACAGAACACCACCAGGCATTCCCAGGACCTTAGAGAACAGGAAGGGTGTGAAAAAGAAGCTGTTGAGTGATGTATTAAGTTTCCTATTGCTGCTGTAACAAATGTATACCAATTTAGTGGTTTAAACAACACGAATTTATTATCTAACTGTTTTGTAGGTTGGAAGTCTGAAATGGGTCTCACTGGGCCGAAATCAAGCTGTCAGCAGTGCCATGTTCCTTTCTGGAGGCTCTGGGGGAGAATCCATTTTCTTGCCTTTTGTAGCTTCTAGAGGCTGCCCATTCCTTAGCTCATGGTCGTCCCCTTTCATCTTCAAAGCCAGCAGTCGTGAGTCAAGTCTTTCTTACATCACATTATTCTGACACTGATTCTACTGCCTCCCATGGCTATTGTTCTGCCCACTACAGGAGATAACCTGTGATAATTTTCTTTCCAAGAAAGAGAAAGAAGTAGATTCTGAGCATTCTGCATTGATAATTTGAAGTTGATTCTTGCCTAAATTCTAGGCTAATCTGTTAAAGCTGGTTAGCAAAGTATGAGAAGAGAGGAGAATCTCTAATAACCTCTATGGATTCTCTGAAAATAAGCTATTCTAAGTTAACCTCATTTTTTGTTCAATTTTATTTTTTTTTCAAGTGTAATATATCAAAGGAACAGTGCACATCGGTGTATGGCTTGATGAATTTTCTTGAATTGAACACACATGTGTAACCAGCAGCTACATTAAGAAACCAGCCCCCCGAACCTCTCCTGTGTTCCACCCAGTCATAACAACTCCACCCCACCTCCCAAGCACACATGAAGGGAAATCACTGTTCTGACTTCTAGTAGCGTAGATTAGTTTTGCCTGTTGTTGTTGTTGTTGTTTTTTTGTAAATAGATGTAAAGGATATGTACTCTTTTGTGTTTGACTTGTTCACTTAACCCCTTTCTTGTTTGCCCTGAGAACACTTGCGGATTACAGTCCTAACTTTACTCCTAAAGTTTGCCGCAATATTGTGTGTGGAATATGATGTTCCACTTTGTGTTGTTCCGTGCTTTGAAATTTACCGCACACAAAAAATTATTGAATACTGATTGTCACATACAATTCTGTTACATTCGGATTAGAGACAAGTTTCGTTTAGAAATAACTCCAAGAACAGTTTTTATATTTTATTTTCACATTGAAAACAAGTCAGATTTACTTCAGCCTCAAAGAGCTTGTTTATGTAAAAATAAATTAATGCTGGCAGCAAGCTACGCTTTTTTTTTTTCTAAATAGGAAATAGGTTAATTTGGGCATCTAAATAAATCTGGGCATCTGATCCTGAGTGGACCTGCAAGCTTTGTTCTGTTCTAGATCAACCTAGGTGGTGCTTTCCTGGTTTTTAGTTCCAGAGTTGATGCTGGGCCTTAGCCTCCTACTCCAGGGAAGTCCATGTAGGCTGGGTTTGATTATCCACCCAGGAGCATCTCTTTAGATGATTATAGTGATTTTTTTGCTTCTCCTTTCTCCAGAGCAAGGGTAAGGGCAGGAATGGAGCTGCACCTGAGTCAAGGGTCCAAGGTGATTTCAATGCTTTCAGGCCATCTTCCTGTGGACTTGGCGCAGTGTGTTGGGTGGAGACAGAAATGCACCTAGAGGTAGAAAGGTAGGCCATCTCTGTCCTTGAGGTTAACTTGCATTTGCCTCTACATTCTAACCCCATGGTCTCCCCTTTCCCTGCCTCTAAAGCAGGAGGTTGGGCTCCACTTCAGGAGCATTGTACTTGGCTGGGCTCTGGGACCTCTGGTCAGCTGTATCCTCTGGGGGTGGGACAAAGAGCCCAGTCAGCACTACTGCCTGCCATACCCATTTCCTGTTCCATGACCAAGAGGCCCTGGGGGAAGCTGGGTTTTGAGGAAGGTGAGGGCCAGCTCTCTTCAGGCAGTTTCTCTGCTTCCTGGTTTCTTTCCATAGGATTCCCTTCTTCATTCAAACTTCATTCAATACAGAGGGCAGATCAGGGCAAGATGGTGGGACAGTGGCTGAGAAATAAGGTTCAGGCTTGGGGGTCGGGGGGAACTGGTGGGTAAAAGGAGATATACAAATGGATGGATATGGGAATAGAGTACAGAAGCAATAGGGATTATTCATTTATTTATTTTTTATGGTGACATTGGTTAACAAAATCTAGTAAGTTTCAGGTGTACAATTTAACAGTAAGACATATATATGTTACATTGTGTGTTCACTTCCCATGGTTAGATTTCTTTCTATTACCACATATTTGATTCCTTTTACCCTATCTACTTCCTCTCTCCCCACTCCTGCAATAGGGATTAAAATGTAAACAAATCCATGTATTTTCTTTTCACAGTTTGTCGTAATAAAGGACGATGAGCTGACTTTTCTGTGCCTACATCCCTGGATAGAGCTGAGAACAGAACCTTGTGGCACGCAGCTGCAGACTGACTCTGAACCAGAACTAGTCCGTTTAGCCTGTTCTCGTTTGGTGTTGCGCTCTAAGGGCTAACCATGAACTTTAAAATTAGGGGATCCCATTCCCTTGTGACTAAGGCAGCATCAGTTGTCCCTGTGTTTTTAATTGGAAACCTAGCTCCACTTCTATTTATAAGCCAGCAGCAGAGCTCCAGGGGTAAGGGTTACAGGAGAGAGAGAAGGGACATAAAGGCTACCAGATGTCTGAAGGCAGAAGTCCAGTAGGGAGTAAAGGATGGGTGACTGGCTAAGGAGGATCAACAGATTTGAGAGATTTGTGGAGGGTAAGATACAGGCACTTTGATCATTGTGTTGGATACTTGTGCAGACTGTATACTTGTATCTTTAATTATTAACTTAGCACAGGGGTGGCCTAGAGTTATGGGTGCATATCTGGCCAGCCCTGTGATAAGATTTGGTTGTTTATTGTCTTGTTTATTGGGCAGAAAAGTAAGTGTTCATATGGGACAGGAATATCCCTTTTCTGGAAAGAGCAGTAGAGAATTTGGTCAGCGAGCAGAATAGGAAGGGTATAAGGGATGAGGAGGTAGAGACAGAAGAAAGGACAGCTATTCTGAGAGGCTGGTCTTTCTTGCTTCTTGGGATGAAGTAGCCTTTGATCAGAGTGTGCTGAGGCCAGGGCACAACAAAACAGGAGGACTAGGGACACTGAGGGACACGCTACTGCAAGAACTGAGACAGGGAGTACTTCCTGTGTTGGTGGCCTGAAGCGGCAAGCCCAGCACTGGGCCTCACTTTCTCCACTGATAAGGCAGACTGATTCTGACCTTGCCCTTGGAACTCTTTGGAGAAAGGCTGTAAAGCCATCCTTCTCATGCTCCAGTTGCTGAGCTAGGAAGGAGGGAGCAGTGAAGCAATTCAGTCTGCCACAGTGGGGAAGGTGCGGTGAATGTGCATGCCTGCCTGCCTGTTTAAAGATTGATGGGGGATTGTTCAGAGGAACATTCTTCTGAGTTTCAGAATTGTTTCTTTTGACTTTCTTCCTTGCGACATCCTGGGGCTATTGGTCAACCTCGCAGCATGTGTGGGCTTCCTTACTTGAATTTCTGCTTCTGAAGTGGACTGTAACTTTTTATGGGGTAATGGATTTCTCTGAGATCTGACAAAAGCGATGGACCTTTTTCTTAGAAAAATGCATATGCTTTGGACATAGCTACATAACACTTTAGAAAGAATTTCAGGCCTTGCGGAAGCCATAGGTTAGGCTCAAAGGGTGATCCATGAACTTCACTGAAGCTCATCCAGGTAAAGGGATTGCCTCTGCCTCAGTGTAGAAGAACTTGAAGAATGTTTGTTTGTATCTCTTCTTTTTGCCAGTCAGAATAAATGCCCTGTCCCCATCCTATAGGAACCTTGGTTCCGAGAATCTTTCTAAGCATTAAAAACAAGTAGCTGTCCTGGCAGGCAGTAGCAGGAAGTCTGGCCTCCATTCTAATCCTTGGCCACATGTCCTGACCTGTTGGCCCAGACATTGGGTAAGTCAAAACAGGACTCTTGAAGACTAACAGTAATGTCACGGCATCAGAGTGCTGGGACCTGGAGTCCATATCAGGGGCTAGAGGGATGGAGAGGAGAGAGAAACCGTGACTTTTCAGTTCAGAGCCAACAGCTGGAACACATCACTGTTCTCCTATAGCTACCAGTTGCCTCCCATTGCTGTGAGCACTTTTGTATGTAAGCAAATCCACAGTCACTTTGTTTTATGTTTCCCATTCGTGTCATCCTGCTGAGGGTGTGTGCGTGTGTGTCTGTTTCTATGTGGTGCTGTGTACACAGATGTTCAGCAGGTGCCTTTTAATGATAATGGTGAGGACCTTCTAGACAGAGGTTTCCTATATGGAGCAGGTCTGAGTCCAACATTTCTGTCTTTAGACAAATGTCTATTTTAGTGACTGGTACTAGAAAAATTGCTTGGGAGCCTAAGGCCCTCTGGATGGTAGAGTCAGTCACCAATCAGTATTATTTTTCTTTCAGGTCTCTTAACCTTCATTAACTGTGCCTATGTCAAGTGGGGAACGATGGTACAAGATATTTTCACCTATGCTAAAGTATTGGCTCTGATCGCCGTCATCATCGCAGGCATTGTTAGACTTGGCCAGGGTAAGAAATAATAATAGCAGCTGACATTTGTTAAGCATTTTCTATGAGCCACACTCCTCTAAGTGCATTATCTCATTTGGTAGGTGCCATTATTTCCATTTTATAGATGAGGAAACTGAGGCTGCAGAATTAAGTACCTTGCCCAAGTCCCTAGCTAGTAAGTAGTAGAGCTGAAATCTGTACTCAGGAAGACTGAACCTAAGCCTGTCCTTTAAATTCTATGCATGCTGCTTCCCAGATTCCCAGAGGAGGCTGATCAGGGCAAAAGGGCTGACAGCCATGCCCTGGGAGGTGGCTTTTGCAGATAGTCAAGCCCAGTGCTATGGCCACGATTGTTTTCTCCTTGGAGCGGGTAAGGGCAGAAATGAACTTCTCATACCCACTCCTCTCCATTTTCCAGGTCTGAACACCTCTCCTACAACTACTCTGTTGACCCGGGCATATTGAACCCTGCCCTTCTCTCACCCCGTAACTGCTCTCTCTGTTGTTGGAAAAGGGGTGGAATCCGGCAGCTTGCAGGGCAGGACAGAACTGCATTACTCCTGTTCTCCAGCCCTTCTACTCCTAGAAAGTCACCCTGAGTCCTTCCTGTCTAGATCCCCTGCATTTGGCCCATCACTGTAGATGTTGCTCTTCTGTTCCTGATCCCTTCACTAGGATCCTTGCTGCCAAAATTGCTTGGGAATCAAAGGCTCTTTGGACGGTGGTCAGTCACCAATCAGTATTATTTTTCTTTCAGGTCTCTTAACCTGAAAGCCATTTATCTACTGTTATTGTCAAATTCTTTCACTCCTTCACTGGATTGCCTTGAGGTTGGGGCTAGGTTACTAATCCCTCTGCCTTTCCATATTCTCTGGGTTCCAGGAGCTTCAAATCACTTTGAGAATTCCTTTGAGGGTTCATCATTTGCAATGGGTGACATTGCCTTGGCACTGTACTCAGCTCTGTTCTCCTATTCGGGCTGGGATACCCTCAACTATGTTACCGAAGAGATCAAGAATCCTGAGAGGTAGGTACCTCACCATCAACTTTCCATGGTGATAGTGACAGCCATCATTTACTGAGCTGCTGCTGTGCTCCAGACAGCATACCACAGCTGCTGAGACAGATTTTTTATCAGCCCCGTTTTAATAGATGGGAGGCTTGAGGCCCAGAAAGGTAACTTGTTTGTGATCACAGTAACATAGCTGAGATGTGAACTTTCTTATGTTAAAACATTTTTTTTTTTTTTTAAAAAAAGGCCTTTTCACATTTTTTATTTATTTCTTCTTTGATTAAGGCAGGTCATATCATGTGCTTTTGTATGCTTTTTAAAAGATTTTTCTTGATAGGCCTTTCACTCACCCTTATTCCCACGTAGAGAACTTAAGGTCATAGACTCCTTGAAAACTCTTTGTTTCCCTTCTTATCTTTTTCTCAAATTCACACTGACACAGTGGTCCTGTTTCAGTCATATACCACTGTTACTCTACATCACCCTGTGTTCGTGCAGAGTGAAGAGCACTGGACAGGAAGTCAGAGGGTCTGGAACCTGTTTTTCCACCGATTTGTTGGATGACCTGGAGGGAGTCTCCAACATCTGTCTGTTCCCTTATCTGTAAGAGAGGGGGTAAATTGTATGATCTCTAGAGCCTTTCCTGGCTCTAAAATTTAGTGATTCTGGGAACTAAGATTTGCCAGGGAGTGAAGTTTTTATAAACTTCGGCCAAAAAAATTAAATAAACTCCTTTTGGCTTTGAGAAACAAAGAACGCTCTTGGTAACATATCCAGTGTTAACTCTGGAAGCAGGTAATAGAAGCAGGACCAAGGCCTGGGTGATGCTTCCACCTATCGGATAAAAGCTGAATAACTTGAGAATATTTGCCCCTCTCCTTTTTTCTACCCCCGAGTCTTGCTGTGAAGAATGTTTATAAAGATCGTGGCTTTATTGGGCTAGAGGGACCTTAAGAGGTCTTTGCATCTTTCTCTTGGCCACCGATTAGGATGGTACCCAAAGTTTTAAAACTAAGTAAGGGGGTGGGGTGCTCGTATTTCCCAGGTTGGTTGCTCAGATACACACACTGCTCTTACTGAAGGGTTATCTTATTCTCTGGAGATGTTAGATTCACATTTCGCCTCCATAATTTCTTCTGTTTCTCAACCTTAAGACACATTTTCCAATGTTTACATTTTAATTTTTTTTTTCAATGTTTACAATTTTAGAGAAAGAATCCTTGGATGTAAAAAGCAAAAATCTTCCCATCTTCCTGTGCTATTATGATATTGTGACATAGTTATTTGCTAATCCTTTTTTTTTTTTTTTCTCGTATAGCCCTTTCTCCAATGTGATATGCCTTCCCCTTGATGATCTTTAATTCTTAAGAGTCCAAAACTTAAGCCACTTTCCTAGGCAGCAAAGGCACTGGGGAAATGCCACAAGTGTGACAGAACCTAAGGATTAAAGGAGAGATGGGGATGTGACTGTGGGACTAATGTATCCATTATTCTACTTGGCTGTAGGAATCTGCCCCTCTCCATTGGCATTTCCATGCCCATTGTCACCGTCATCTACATCTTGACCAATGTGGCCTATTACACCGTGCTAGACATGAAGGACATCCTGACCAGTGATGCTGTTGCTGTGGTAAAGGATTTTCAATCTGGGTATATTGCAGCTCTTTAGTCCTAGAAAAGGGGTAGTCCTTGAAAGGATACTGGTTTACTGGGCTTGCAAGTTCCTGTTACCCCTGCTGTGGAATAAGGGTTGGGTTCCTAGTAGTGGGACTGTGGGGGCATTGCTTGTCCATCCCGAATGACTCTTTTCTGTAGACTTTTGCAGACCAGATTTTTGGAATATTCAACTGGACAATTCCACTGGCTGTTGCATTATCCTGCTTTGGTGGCCTCAATGCCTCTATTGTGGCTGCTTCTAGGTATGAATGGCATCTTTTACTGGAGGGTATTGTGAAGAATTATGGCAGGGGGAAGTAGAACTTATAGGACCCAGAATTTATTGTGCTCCCCAATGATATTCACAATCTCTTTGCTCTTGTTTCCATTAGCAGTCTCTAGTTCTTCCTAATCTCAACTGAACTCCATCCTGTATTAATCAGACTCTTTTGGAGGGGAAGGCAAGGAGGGCTGTGTAGCATGTGAACCAGGCCACACCCAGTGTCCGTTTTTCAGTCTCTCATCTTACCCAAAATAGGCTTTTCTTTGTGGGCTCAAGAGAAGGCCATCTCCCTGATGCCATCTGCATGATTCATGTTGAGCGGTTTACACCAGTGCCTGCTTTGCTCTTCAATGTAAGTGATCCCAAGGATGAGGCTAAAAGCCAGATTGTGGGGGAAACTTTAGTAAGAGCAGGTGCAACGGTTCTAAGCTTCCTGAAAGCTCTAAAAGAAATTCTAATGGGAAAACTATTGATGGAATATTCACTGTGGGCAAGGCACTGCTGCTACAGCGGTTCTCAAGAGAATCTATCTTCTCTAAGGAATGGTAACCTCTTTTGGCCTAGGATAAGGCGTAAAACACATGGGATACATTGTAAAGACTGCCACGGTAGCAACTAATGTAGTGTTTAGGGAAAGTATCACTTCTTGGGGAGCAGAGGGTAAATGAGGAAAGACTTAACTAAAAGCATTGGAAGTGGGTTTTTAAGGTTAGGGTTGCCAATAGCAGAGATGGACTTTAAAAGAAACAGCATCAGAAAATTCTGAGGTAAAACGGTGGAACTGGGTAGGAGATAAGCTGAAATGTAGGTTGGAATTCTTATGGGGAGGCTCTTAGGGACAAGATTTTTGAAGAACTGTTTTGAGCTGTGCTTTATAGGGTGTTAACTTGGCAAAGGCTTGGCCGAGAGACTGCTGACTTAATAGAGAAGGAATGAGATATTAAAACGGGTGCTAAAGAGGATGAGAACAGAAAAGGATAAATGGGGACACTCTGAGGTCTTGACAAGGGGATGGGTTTGTGAGAGGTAGAGTGAAAAGTGACTTGAGTAACAAAGGCCATGGGAGGAGCTGACTTGAGCTTGTGCTCACAGGGTGTCATGGCACTGATCTACTTGTGTGTAGAGGACATCTTCCAGCTCATTAACTACTACAGCTTCAGCTACTGGTTCTTTGTGGGGCTCTCGATTGTGGGTCAGCTTTATCTGCGCTGGAAGGAGCCTGATCGGCCTCGTTCCCTCAAGGTAACTCACCTCCATTCTACCTATGCACCATCTGCTCTGGAGATGCTTACACGACAGTTTATTCAGAAGTCTCTGTCTAGGATGTGCTGGTGATACTGTGATGGAAGGGATGGAAAGGTGGTTCAGTGCTCTGATCTTCACAGGAGGTAGGGTCATTTTGGTTGTCAATCCTGAGCTAACTTCACTGTTTCTTCTGTCCCCTTAGCTCAGCCTTTTCTTCCCCATTGTCTTCTGCCTCTGCACCGTCTTCCTGGTGGCTATTCCACTTTACAGTGATACCATCAATTCCCTCATTGGCATTGCCATTGCCCTCTCAGGCTTGCCCTTTTATTTCCTCATCGTCAGAGTGCCAGAACACAAACGACCTCCTTGCCTCCGAAGGATTGTAGGTAAGCCTTGGATCCTCAGGTTGGTTTGGCTAATTTACACTTTTTTTTTTTTTTGCCTTTTCTACATATCCTCTCCCAAGTTACCTTTGCCACAGCCCTCTCCTGTTAACCCCAAGGTTTAACTGAATCACCCCTCAGGCTCAACCCCATCGAGTGCCACTTGAACTCAGCCCAGCTTCTCTCTTCCCAGTTTTGACTCAAACTTCTCTTTGTAGCATCCACCACATGGTATCTCCAGGTCATATGTATGTCAGTTGCTGCTGAGATGGATTTGGAAGATGGAGAAGTGCCCAAGCAACGAGATCCCAAGTCTAACTAAATAACCCTGGAATCCTGAGATGTGAAAAGCAGGGGCCTCTCGTCTCCTACTGGCTGGAGCCAAGGAAGTTGAAAAGGAAAGCTCACTTCTTTCGAGGCAACTGTCCAGAAGCCTGGTCTAGGCAGCTTCAGCAACCTTGGAACTTGGTTTTTGAGAGATGGACAGTAATTTATTTGTTTTGCTAGATATTGTTCCAGATTTTTTTAAAAAAGGATGCTAAAGCAGACTGTGATGGGAGCATGTCAGGTGTGGGCTTGGTTTTTCTAAAAGCACATTCCCATGTGTTAAGATATTCACTCACCTCTGGGTGCACACCTTTTCCTTTAAAAGGGTAATGCTCCAAACTTCTTGTCTCCTTTGGAGAGACATGAAACTAATAGGTGCTGGACAATAAAAGGGTTATGTTCCTAAGCTTTGAGTAGCTTCATTTTATAAGTATCTGAGATAGTTCTTATAAGTCTGGCAGGAAGGATTGTTTGAAAGTATCGAACCATTTCTTCCCTCTCAAGCCAGTTGCTAAAGACTGATGTAACCAATGTCTACACAGAAAAACACTTAAGTTGCTACAGCAAAACGTTAGGTTAGATAAAAACGACATCAACTTCCATTCTTAATTACCAGTAAGAATTTGAGCATATCTACTTCTAGAAGGATATTTTATAGGTAATCTTGGGGTACTCTATTTAGATACAATCTCAGCTTATCAGGCATATCTCTATGACTGCAATGCAAATATGGCTGGAACAACACGTTTATAGAGTAGGGTCACTTAATACCAGGTCACTACACTAAGACACTCCCTAAAAGGATGGGCCAGCAAGAGCAGTCACCACTCAATCTATTCTTCAGTTTTCTGAATCACACAATCCATCTCCCCATTTAATAAGTATCAGGAAGCAGCATATAGCACAGAGGTTTACTAGTTCTGTGGATGGGAAGATCACTTGGCTCCCCAATGCTTTTTTATGCTTAGGTGTGACAGTCTGTAGCGGAATCCACTTTTTAAATGAACGTCTCCATGTCCCACAGTTTCTAGGTCTGGGGCAAGGACCCAGTGTCAAATCTTGTTCTAAAGCTGAATCTTTGAAGAGAGTTCCTGCCAGTATGAGCAGGGAACAGAATTCAGCCAAGTGTGTCACGCCAGGGCTGCTTTGAGTTCGGTTTGTTGTTGCTGCTGTTAAGGGTGTTGGGAGGGGGATTTCTTCCATGCTGTAGCAGAGGGTTGTGGGTGAAGGTCTGTCGTAAAGGACCTGGGGGAAGAAGAGAATCTCAGTGAGCAAAGGAAAGGAAGAAACAATGACAGAATTCTGCCTGAAAGGGTTATTTACCTCTGGCTGCTAGCTCCAAGTGATTCTGCATGCGCTGTTCACGCTGTTGTAGCTGATGGGTGATTTCAGCATTTTTCCAGCCTATGTAAAAATGAGTAAGACCAGAGGTTTTCATACTCATTTTTAGACCACTTTCCCCTGGTCCTGATTCTCAGAAGATAGGCTGTTACCTTTTTTGAAGCTCTTTAAGAAGCCTTCCTGTGGAGGTAATTTGTTAGGGTCATGAACAACACGCTGGGGGATTTTAAGTACAGTGCGTACAGCTGGAATCCGGAGGCAAGCCACCTGGACCAGGGAAAACACATTGGAGGAGAGCCAATACATGAACACTGCCTGAAAGAGAAGGAAGAGAGGGTCCTCAGAAGCTGCATTTCTGGTCAGCTTGCTGGGAGGCAGCTAGGCTAGGTGGAAAGAGTTGGAGCCAGCCTCTAAGCCATCACCTACCGTGGGGAAATGGACAGTTATGGGCAAGACTGCCAGGGGCATCAATCTCATAACATTTCTCATCCACTGAAGGTCAGAACTTTGCACACCAGTCTCAGCACCTAGCTGCCAAAAAAAAAAAAAAAAAAAAAGTAAGAGTAGCAAATGCATGTCAGTTTTAGCGACTGTAGTTCAGATTTCTTACCCATCAACTCTATTTCTCCAGGGAATGAAGAATGACTATTCTGCAGAACTACTTTACTCCTACCACCAGTTCATTTTGCAGGCCTGGCACTTGGCCAACCTAGGCTTACCTCAAGGACGCCCCACATTGTAGCAGTGACTACCAGTGGTAATATGTAGGTGGGGTCAGATAGTGTGAGATCCTGGAACCACCAGAGGCCACCTGTCTGTAGGCTAGGCACAGGAAGGTTGGCCATTTCTCTCAAGGAAATGAAGAAGGAGATGAAGATTGGGGCCTGTAACAAAATAAGCAGTGTTAGGACCCTTCAGCAGAGAGAACACTTTCATTATTCTATTACTGAAAACCATGTACAATACCACCAACCACCACCTGGTGTTTGGGGATCTAGGGCATGGGAAACAGTGTAGATAATCTGATTGGATAAAATAAGGGAAATGTTTTTGCTCACCTGAGTCAGAGGTAGAATGAGAGGTCTAAGGAGTTTAATGTCATGCTTTTTCTGATAAAATGTCATCTCCGAGGAGGCCCTGTAAACTGTGAATGAGGGGAAGTTAATGGTTGGGCAGACGGTTGGTGCAGGTGACTATCCTCATTGCCTGGCCATGACATTTCTCACTGACCCTGGCCAGTCACTGGAAGCATTAGGCCTAAGAAGAAGGTAAATTTTTAGGACCTGCCCAACTGTAGGAACTCTTGATTTAAGTTGTTCCTTTCCCTCAGCAGAATATCAAGAAAAGTACAAATGTAGTCCTCTCCCACGCTCATTCTGCAACTGACTCACACTCCGCATGGTCTCCTGCCAACTTGGCCTCTCTGATTCGAGTGGAAAACTTCTGGATCTCTGGCAAGTGGTTGTGGATCTTGGCTGCCTCTCGTTGGCCCTTCACGATGAGAGGAAACACCAGGCAGCGAGCAAGAACTGTACCTGGAAAACACACACTAGGATTGGAGTAAAATTAAAGCGGTTCTGCAGCTAGAAAGCTGAAGATTTTTAAGTCCTTACGGAAAGGGGCTCTCTTATTCTGTCTTTTCCACACTGTGACTCATGCCCAAGGGGCCCAAAAGTAAGGGCAGGGGCAAGACTTAGTTCCTTCAAGCCTCATCAATCCTCTGCTTTGACACCACAAAAATCTAGCATGAACTTCTCTAAGAAGTGACCAGGAATCCTGTTTGTTTCCTTGAACAAAAGGTCTTAGGAGCCAATTTTCTAGATCAATGGTTTCCAAAACTTTTCTATTATCAATTGACAGCCCCCTAATTGTAGTCCTAATATACATAACATTAAATCAAGTTGCCCTAGGTGATGGGGTAGTCTAGCCATAGGATTCTTTAAGCTCTGGCCTTTGCTTTGCTCAGAGGTATTTTTATAGAACTCTGGGGCTCCCAGGAATGAAGTCTGAAAGCTGCTGTCCCAGAAAAATTTGGAGTAGGAGGTAATCTGGTGGCCTACTGCTTTATATTCTTCCTATTTCTTAACACTTCATATTTCTTGATCATTCCAAATATTTAGTTTATGGTCTCTACAGGCAAGCAAGTGGGTCTGGGCTAAAAAGAGATGGGGGAGTAGAGAGGAGATAGTAGGTTTAGGCTCTAGGAACATGATGGTGATGTGCAGTAGAAAGAGCGGGGCTAAGGATGGAACCCAGGATACCAGCACTGAAGGGGTAGTCAGTCTGCTGGGCAATGGAGATGGGAAGGTGTGGTCAGAAACACAGGAAGAAAATTAGAGAAGAGAGTCACAAAAGCTAAGGGATATATTTCAAAGTCTAAAGTGTATAAAAGAAAGGTCAAGTATGAAAAGAAGAGTAGATTTTGCAATGATGTGTAACTGGCAGTTAGAATGAAATGGTATTAGTAAAAGTCAGATTGCTGAGGGTCTCAGAGGGAAAAAAAAGAAGTAAGCCACTGGATATGGAATACTCTTTTAAATAACAGCTATGAAGGAAAGAGAAAGGAAAGAGAAAGATAGTAATTACAAGTGAACTAAAGATGAAGGAAGATTTTCTTCCAAGAAACACATGGTATGCTTGAGCATGTTTATTATGTTCAGAGTAGGGCAATAAAGAGGGAAACAAAGGATGATCACTGGAGCAAGGAAGATACAGAATTTGAAGCAGTTTTAGCCTATGAGAGGAGCAATGTGTTTTCTGAATCTTGAGGTTTTAAGTACTTGACCTGAACTTCTACTCTCCTAAACAAGGGCAGCTTCATCACTGTTAACAGGTCCCCTTACTCCGACACCATGCTCACATGCAAATATCTACATGTCTTGAATTGCAATTATTCTAGTAGTTTTATAATGCCCTTTCGGAAATATAGGTAGAATGCATCTAAGTATCATAAGCCTCTATCCCTCACTTGAATCATTTGCTTTTTCGACCCCTAAACTTCTGCAACTATTTCCTTGATCCACTCACAGAACTGCTTTCTTTAATGTTCTATCCCTAATCCCCCACCCTCGACCAGGATGTTTTCCACTTACATGCAGCAATGGCCCCCCACCAAGGAAGGCCTATGTTAACATGCATAAATTCTAGTAGGTTCTGGATCAGTCCCACTGGGGTATATGACCCCAGCCCCAGTTCAGTGAAGCTCTGTTCCGCGGCAGCTTGGACTATATCTGCAGTTTCTCCAGAAGCCACCTCAGTTACTGAAGTGGGTGAAGGAGCTGCAGGAATGACGGGAGGAGCCTGAACCTGTGTAAAAGGAAGCCATGTGTAATATTCAGTAGGCAGCAGTACACAGAGAAACTGCGTGTCCCCTTATGACCACCAGTATTGCGTTGTTTATTTGACTCCCTTCTTCTCGTTCTCTCAGGTTAGCCTACCGTGTCCACAGAACTCAAAGCTTAAAAATGACATTTTATTTTGCCCCCCTCGGTAAGAAAATAAGTTACTAAGAGTAAGATTGCATGACTACCTTTCAGGTTGGGAAGTTATTTCTTGTATCAGTGTTTTCCAAACTTCAGTCATTTGAGTATCACTGGCACAATTTTGCACATACTAAAACTATTATTCTCATAATTTTCCTTTAAACCAACTCAGGTTTTTTTTTTTTTTTCCACACCTATAACACCTGGTATTCCTAGGTGGTCTCCCATCCAAGTACTAACCAGGCCCAACCCTGTTTAGCTTCCGAGATCAGACGAGATCTTAAATGTTCAGGGCAGCATGGCCATAGACCCAACTCAGTTTTTAAGACCAAAATATTTACTTGGTCTCATCCTTAGAAATATCAATATCCATGAAATCATGTATATGATATGCAAGTTAAAATTTTTCTAATACACACGTCCCTGAAGTCACATTCTCTCTTGTTGTACTCTCAATCGTTTCCCCAACTGATACGAAAATATATCCCAAGCAAAGATATATTTGGGGAGCTGTGTGGAGTGTGGTTAAGAACTCTCCTCCGCATTTCACTTCCTCCTTGTCAAAACAAAATAAAAACAAATCAACCAAGAAGCACCATTCCTAACGCTGCGGGGACGAAACGTGTTTTACCTGGGCTTCTGCAAAAGAGATGGCAGAGATACTGAAGCCCCGGGGGATAGGGGTCGCGAGGAGGACATAGCGCGGGCGCCTGCAGCACCGGCCGACTGGGAATAAGAGCCCTGCAGTCTGTGGTTTCCGGGGCCACTGCGAGGGTCCAGAGACGCTGTGGAACTGAGAGGGGAAAAGGAGGATTAAGTCATTTTATGGGAAGCATAAGTCGCTCATTATGCTCCCCAACTCGCTCCAAGAAGCAGGCAGCCCGCTACCATAGGTGAGGACAATGCGACTCTCCGCGCGCAGGAGGCTGGACCCAAGGCATGTTGTGAGTCCTCGATCTCAGTTACTGCAGGCCCACCCCGGGGCCCAGAAACCGAGGCTGAGGTCTCCTTGGCAGGGGTGAAGTCTGTTCCCGCAAACAGACAGCGATACGGAGCCGCTGAGCCCGCGGGGGTCAAAGAAAGTAACCCTCTGCGTCCTCACGCGACCTGAGGTCACGGGACGCAGATCCCGGTGAGCAGGTCTGCGTCTCGCATGCCCCCAGCACGAGTTGCCCCTGGCTCGGGTCACCGGGACACAGCAGCATCCGGACGCTCAGCCTTGGGGCATCCTTACCTGACGCTGCGGCCTTAGCAGGCGCAAAAGCTCCCGGCGTCCGCACATCAACCCCACCGCCATTTTGCCGGGAAGAGGACTTGCGTTCGCGCCTGCGCATTCAGAGCCGTAGGCCTGCGGGAGGAGGCCCTTTTGGAAATGGGCATGAAGTCGGAGCTGTCGCCACGTTCAGGTTGTAAAGGAGACTGGAGCTTGGCGGCCATATTTGAAGTGGGTAGGAAGAAGCAAAGGACTGTGTTTACCTCGCATAGAGTTTTTCCCGGAATTGACGTAAGAGCCACGCAAGTGGCAATAAACTGGGCAGTTTTCCTCCGTCTCTAAATCCATGATGGCTCTGCGATTTGTTGAGTTAAGAAGTAGCCTCGGGACAGTTTTGACTGTGCTTGTTGTGTTTTTTTTCTTGCCCGGTGAGGTTTGATTCTTATTGCTAGCTATTGTAGTTGCAGATCCAGTGAATTTTGAGGTAGTCTAAGGTCTGACAAAATTATGGAAAGGCAGCTTCTAGGAAAAACAATTACCTCCCAGATAGAAAGACTCGATATTTCCCTTTTTCTCTAAGTGTAGTTGTGTGAAGAGCAGCTTGTCACTATGAGGGGACAAATGTAAAGATAAAAAAAAAGAAGTTAACATGCTGAAGATGGTTGTGTGGAAAGACTGAAAACCCTTGAATACTTGATAATGTCATTGAGCTGCTGTGTCAAGCTCGGAACCACCCATCTCTTGACTTGTGTAAGGTAATTGAAGGTCTTTAGTGTCGACTCTGAGTCTTCGTTGCTTGGGTGTTCAGTTTCTTGAAGTTGATAGCATTCCTAAAGATTCTTGAAGTTGATAGCATTCCTAAAGATATGTGAGGCGAAGTTCCTTTTGTCCAAAGAAAAAAAGTACAACTTAGGTGGAAGTTGATTATATTTGAACCCCCCAAAAGTCTCTCAACTACAGAGTGCTTTTTAAATAACAGTGTATAATTTGGGAAAGATACAATAGGCTGAAAAAATTTCAATCACTGCTATTTTGGGTTGGTTATGAATCTACCTGACAGAAATGGTAAAAACAAGGCAAAGAAAAATACAATTTTAGTAATAATTAGATATATAACCTATTAGTCACATATGTTGGATGTTGGATACTCTTATTAACAAGTTTTTTTTTTTGGTTACTTTAAAGAATACAGTTAGAGGTGATGACAGCTATACAGCTACAGGACACTTGGGCGGGAGCGGTAGGTGCTATACTGTAGTATATTGTTACTCTGGTGGCTCCTAATAAATTATATCTCCTAGTATTTGCATCCTCGTATAGCTTTGTACAGCCACTGTATAAAACAGTATAGAAAGTCCTTAAAGAACTAAAAATAGGACTACAATATGATCCAGCAATTCCACTTATGGGAATATGGAATTTCCTTTCCAAAAGGAAAGAAAAGCGCTGTATTGATGAGATATCTGCACCCCATGTTCATAGCATTACCTATAATAGTTAAGACATGGAAACAACCTAAGTATCCATCCACGGATGAATGGATAAAGAAAATGTGGTAAAAAAAATGTGATACATATGTATAAAATGGGATACAATTTAGCCTTAAAAAAGATGGAAATCCTACCATTTGTGACAACATGGATGACCTTGAGGGCATTATGCAAAGTGATATCAGTCAGACAAAGACAAATACTGTATGTTCTCATATGTGGATGCTAAAAAGAAATTATCAAACTCAGAAAAAGAGATCAGATTTGTGTTTATCAGAGGCAAGAGTTGGGGGGCATTGGATGAAGGTGGTCAAAAGGTACTAACTTCCAGTTACAGATAGATAAGTACTGCAAGTTTAATGTACAATATGATGACTCTAGTTAACACTGCTGTTATGGTATATTTGAAAGTTGTTAAGAGAATAAATCCTAAGAGTTCTCATCACAAGGAAGAAACCATTTTTTTTTTTTAGTATCTATATGAGATGATGGATGTTAACCTACTGTAGTCATTTTACAATATATATAAGTCAAGTCATTATGCTGTACACAAACTTATATAGTGCTATATGTCAATTTGTATAGATGTATGTGTAAGCAACATGAACTCCATCTCTGTGTTCCTGATTTCTTTCATGCTGTGACCTTTGATCAACTTCACTGTCCTTAGCAAACATATCAAAGCCTTCCAGTTGATAATTATCTGTGTCCCATAAAATGTAGCCATAAATATTTTTGTTAGTAGTGGCTGGAATGGCATGCCAACTGAGATATGTAACAAAATGGTGATAATATCGATTATAAACAATCATCTATCACAAGACCACCAGGAGATATGGCCCGTGGAGTGTATTGCATTCTCTGTCCCACTGTTTTGTCAACCATTAGTACCTCAGTTATACTATTAAAAAAGTACTGTAACAGGGGTCTGTTAGCAGATAATCATTTGTGCAGAACTGCTGGGTCATAGGTCTGCTCCAACACCTTAAAGTTACTAATTTTATGTCCATTATATCTCAGCAAAGCAGGGGGAAAAGTTCTGAGGAATATACAAAAAATTTCTACTATAACTAATATGTAAATTTAGTAAGGTTGTAAGATACAAGATCAATATAGAAATGCAAATCAACTGTATTTCTGTATGCTAATAATGAACAATTGGTAAACAAACCTATTAACAAGAGCATCAAAAACGAGATGTTTAGGGGTAAATTTGAAAAATATGTGTGAGACTTGTACACTGGAAGCTATAAAACATTACTGAGAAAAAAATTTAAAAGACCTTATTAACTGAAGCGATAGACCATGATCATGGATTGTAAGACTCGGTATTGTTCAGATGTCAATTTTTTTCAAAATGATTTTCAGCAATCTCAATAAAAGCCTTAGCGTTTTAATGGAAATTGACAAGCAATTAATATATTTATATGAAAAATGTAAAAGACTAGGAATAGACAAAATACTTTTTGAAAAAGAAGAACACAGTTGGAGGACTTATAGTACCTGATTTCAAGATTTGCTATAAAGCAACAGTAATCAATGTGGTTCTGGCATAAGAATAGACATTTAGATCAAAGAAATAGAATCATTTCCAGAAATAAATCCACACATAGATTATCAATTTGTTTCAATAAAAGTGCTAAGGGAGTTCATAGAGAAATGGAATAATAGGATATTCCTGTAGGAACAATTTAAGCCCCAACACTTAGCTGTACTATTTATAAAAATTCACTTGGAATGGATCATAGTCCTGAAGTTAAAGCTAAAACTATAATTTTTCCAGAAGAAATGAAAGAAAATCTTGGGTCTAGGCAAAGATTTCTTAGGACACACACACACAAAACACTAATAAAAGAAAAAAATGATAAATAGGACTATCGAAATTAAAAACCCTCTGCTCTTTGAAAGATACTATTAGAAAAATTGAAAGGCAAGCACACTGGGAGAAAAATAATAACAAAATATATATCTGAGAAAGGATTTACATCTAGAATATGTAAATGAATTTTCTTACAACTTTATAATTAAAAGCCAAACCAATGAAAATGGGCAAATATTTTGAATAGACATTTCACAAAAGGAGGAATCCAGAAGAAATAGCCAAAAATCACATGAAGATGTTTAATATCATTAGTCATTGAGGAAATGCAAAATAAAACCAACGATATACCATGACATATCTACAAGAACTGCTGAAATTAATTGATTGACAATACCAAGTATTGGCGAATATGTGAACTAACTAAAACTTTCATAAATTGCTGGTAGAAATGAAGAATGGTACAATTACTTGGCAGATTCCTATAAAATTAGATGTACACTATATAACCAAGCAATTGTACTCCTAGGCATTTATTCAAGAGAAATGAAAATACATGTTCACAAAAGACTTGTACATGAGTATTCACAGCAACATTATTCATAATAACACCAAACTGGAACCACCTCACATATTTATCAATGTGAGACTAGATAAATTTTAGTATATTCAGATAATAAAATATTACTCAGCAATAAAAAGAAATGAATCACTGATAGACACAACAAAATGAGTGAATCTCAAAAACACTATGCTGACTGATAGAAGCCAGACAGAAAGAATACATGATCCAATTCCATTTACATGAATTTCTAGAATTGCAAAACTAATCCATAGTGACAGAAAGCAAATCAATGATTTCTTGGAGTTGCAAATGGGTGGGTGAGAGTAGAATAGACTCCCAAGGGGCATAAAGGAACATTTTGTGATGATAGAAATATTTTATATCTTGATTGTGGTGGTTGTTATATAGGTGAATACATTTATCGAAATTCAACAAACTATTCACTTAAATGGGCATGCTTTCTGTGGTATGCATCGATAAATTTGATTTATAAGTGAAAAAGTTTATAGAATTAATCATTCTGCCAAAATAGTATATTTGCCTCAGCTATCTATATATTTCGAGTAAAAAACAAAACAAAACAAAAATGTAGCACCTGAAACTAACATAATATTGTATGTCAATTGTAATTGCGAAATGAAAAACTATTTTTTAAAATTTAATTCTCTGGATAATTTCTTTACTTTTCCACCCAGCATGGATATTCATTCTTTCGTGCCTTATGAGACATACAAATACAGTGCTTTGGTAGTTGAGGAGAGAGATTGTTTCTACCTAAGAGAACACTGGGATGGCTTCACTGAGGAAACCATTTTTAATCTTGGCCTTAGTTAATAGATACACAGAGCTAGATAAAGAAAGTAGTATGGCATTGCAGGCAGAATGAACGATAAAGCAAAGCAATATTGCCTTTTGCAAAAAACACCTTATTTGGAGAGTCTCCAAGTCTGTATTTCACTGTTTATTGTATTACGTCTCTATATTAGACACCTATATGTAATTTTGTGTCAGTTTTACTTACACATGGATGATTTCTCCCTAAGCAGAATGCTTAATCAAGAAATCTTTTAGAAGATATAGTCTCCAGGAATTTATTAACTTAAAAATTGGACCTAGCTATGTTACAACTAAGTAATTCCTACCAGAGTGCCATGTAAAAGGCCGTTCATTCATTCATTCAACATTCATTTATTCAATAAAATATTTGTTGGGTGCCTGTTATGTCCCTGGCACTGTTCTAGGCAATAAAAACCACTCTGTAATGAATGAAAAGCCACTTTGTGTAGAGAGTTTAATATCAATAATCCTATTTAGTCTTCCTTTTAAAAAGATAAATATTTAGAATAGTTCCAGTCGAGATTGCAGAGTAGGTAAATGCTGTGCTCGCCTCCTCCCACAACCACAGCAAAATTACAACTAAATTATAGAACAACCATTCTTGAGAATCACCTGAAGACCAGCTGAAAAAAACTCCTATAACAAAGAATATAAAGAAGCAGCTACATTGAGACCAGTAGGAGGGGCAGAGGCCAAGTGGGTTGGTCCCACACCCACATGTGGCAGTTAAAAATTGGGAGGGATATCTTGGCTGTGGAGGTACCCCTTGAGGAGCTGGGGGTCTCAGCCCCATACCAGGCTCCCGAGCCTGTAGCACTAGTGCCAGGAAGAGGAGCCCCACAACATCTGGCTGTGAAAATCAGCAGGGATTCTATCCAGGTGACACAGAGGGCTGCTGTAGACTCAGGTGTCCTCTTAAAGAGTCTGAGCACAGATTCACTCTCTTTCAAAAACTTGCTTTAAGCTCCAGTGAAGGGACAGCAGCTTGAAAAGTGACAGGGACATATGGGGAGGAACTGAATTATTTGGCTGCAGGGTGAAGGCTGGAGGGGCAGCTCTCTTTGGGACAGAAGTGCCAGCAAGTGCCATTGTTTCTTTGCTGAGTCCTTTCCCCTCACATCCTAGAGGCACGGGCAGTCACCAAATCTCAGTCTCTGTCAATCTGGCTAACACCACTTGCCCCACCCTGGTGATTCCCTGAGACACTGCCCCACCCAACTAGCACACCAGCCCAAACCTCTTTCAGCTGTTCCTCACAAGAAGCCAGTCTTGGCCTATGCTCCAGACTTTCCTAAAATCTTTCAAAGGTCTGTAAACCTTAAACAAGAAACAGCTGGCCTTGGTGTGCCCTATACCTCTTGCTAAGTGGTCCCAAGCCCGGCACTAGTGTCAGTCAGCCTCAGTTCACAGCATAGCCTCTCCCAGGTGTCTCTAAGTCCAGCACTGGCAGCTACCAACTGTGGATCATTTTGTAGTTCCTACTAGGTGGGCCTGGGCGGGGCACAGGCAGCAGCTGACCTTGGCCTGCACCAGACCCCCTTCCAAGAAGCCCCAGACTCAACACACCTGGTGACTAGCTTCAGCCAACATCAGAACACCACTCAATTAGCTCCACAAATAACACATCTAAAGGGTAGACTCAGTAGGCACTCGGGCCCTGCTGGGGCTAATCCTTCTCTGTGGGATCAGCGTCCACACGATAGCTATAGTCTCAGCTAGTCCTCATAGCCAGTCAGCCTGAAGGTCAATCCTACCCACTGATGTGCCAACAGCAATCAAGGTTCAATTACAATGGGAGGACACACACAACCCACACAAGGGATATCCCTGGAGCACCCAGCTTAGGTGACTAGGGAGACTGCACCACTGGGCCCCACAGAACACCTACTACATAAGGCACCCTGCCAAGACTGGGTGATTTTTATTTCCATCTCTATATTTTTCTATAATTTTAACATTTCTTACTGTGATCATATATTATATTTATATTCTTAAATACTATTTGCATTAGTTTGTTAGGGCTGCCATAATAATATACCACAAACTAGGTGGCTTAAACAATATAAATTAATTTTCTTATAATTCTGGATGGTAGAGGTCCAAGATCAAGGTGTCAGTAGGTTTGATTTCTTCTCTGAGGCCTATCTCCTTGGCTTGCAGATGGCCTTCTTGCTGTGTCTTTACAGGGTCATCCTCCTGTCTGCACCCGTTTCTAGTGTCTCCCTGTGTGTCCAAATTTCCTTTTCTTATAAGGACACTGGTCAAATTGGATTAGGGTCCACCCGAAAGATCTCATTTTAACTTAATTGTCCCTTTAAAGACCTTATTTCCAAATACTGTTACATTCTGAGGTACTTGGTGTTAGAATTCAACATATGAATTTTGGGGGGACACAATACAGCTTATAGCACTATTTAAAAATTGGTATGTTATTGGTAATATCAGAGACAAAAAATAGGGTAAGTAGGAAGCTATATGGTGGATAATGATGGGAGAATAGGTTAAATAACAATAACAATACCTAAATTATTGATTGTTTACTATGTGCTGGGCACTGTGTTAAGTTATAGTCACTATTTCAACAAATCGTTGGCTTAAACATTAATTTAATATGGCACCAGTTTTGGGAAACTGTTGAATCATGACAAGCTGTAAATTTTAGATTTTATCATATGGACATGAAGAATAATTCGAAGGTAGGAAAATGACGCATGGAGAGTGCTTGAGGAAGGTTAGTTGTTGCTATGAAATAGACTCTATTCCACTCCAGGGGCTGGCAAACTTCATCTGTAAAGGGCTGGGGAGAGTAAACATTTTAGGCTTTGTGGGCCATATGGTCTTTGTCACTATTACTGAACTCTGTCGTTGTGTGAAAACAGTTACAGACTATATGTAAACAAATGAATATGGCATTCCAATAAAGCTTAATGTACAAAAATAGGTGAGCTAAGTATAGCTTATTGGTCATGGTTTGCCGATTTCTGGAATAGACATAGATAGCAGCAGAAAAAAATTGGAGGTTCTAAATTAGTTAGGGGGAGACCATTATACTAACCCATATCCGCAGTGAGAAAGGCCTGAATTAAGTTGGGCCAGTGTGATGAAAAGAGATATTGGAGACATTTTTAAGAGAAAAGCACTGTAGATCAGATTGGGTCAAACACTAATTAGATGTGGGCATTGAAGTTGAGGAAACTAAAGATAACTGGGGATTTTGAGCAGAGAAGTAAAAAAAAAGAAAAAAAAAGAAATAGTGGCGCCATGGACATAGCTGCATAAATTAGGACACTGGTCGTTTGCCTGCTTGCTTCTCAGATCCTGCTCTGCCCTTACCCTCTCTGTCTTGTATCACATGGAACTACATTTCCTTGCTTTCTGGATTCTGGATAGGTCTGGCAATGGAAGTCACTGGTGAAGAGTATAGAAAGAGAGGAGACAGAATCCAGGGTATTTCCCTCTTCCTTTCTCTGCTTCTTGCATTATTTCTAGCAGTTGCATCTCCTCCCTCCTTGGCCAGACAGCCTTTCTCTTCATGATCCTAGCTCCCTCCAGGTAGACCTTGGTTGCCATAATTTGAGTGCCCTCTGGATGCCCTTAGATTCTTGAGCTCTAGTAACACCGCTACCTCCCATTGTCCCTCCAGCTTAGAGTTCATTGACGGCTGCCTGCTATTGTCAATTTCTGGATTGCTTCATTGTTCCCTGTTTGACTTCCCAGTCCTTCTACGACCCGTATACCAATTCCTTGTGATAAAATTCCTCTGAGATACTTTGCGGACCCTGTTTTCTGGCTGGACCCTCACTAATATAGCTCAGAATCTGTGTTGGTTATCAGGTAATTGTGTCTTAGCTCCAAAACCAACTGCTTTGTGATGCTGGGGCCGGTAATCTACAAACTGCACTTGTGCTTCACCAGCTGGCTCCCTGTTCAGCTCTGCCAGTAATGAGTGCTAGAGGGAGGCCGAAAGGCTATAGGGGAGAAAAATGACTAGCTCCTTCGTGTTTGTTCCATGTGGTTTTCCTAATTGTATTCCCTGTGAGCAGCATCCCAGCAGCACTTCTTTACCCCAGCAATTCTTCTCCTAGCAGTTGTTGAATCCAGTTTTTAATTTTTTCCCAATACTTGCAGAACCAATCTTATCACATCCCCTCAGAGACACTAGCATCAGCTGGCTTGTACTCCCTCCTCAGATATCTGAATTTCAGTTCTAATGGGGCCCTTCTCTAAGCTTCAATGTTCAAATAACCCTAGCCTCTTCCTTTTGTTCCTTGGGCCTTGAGGGTTAGCTGCTTTCTGCAGTTGCTACTTCTGTGATACTTTAGAGTTCTATTCTTGTGATTACACAGTTAACAACGTTAGGCCTACTTAACAATTCTTTATATTCAACTCTCTGTCCAAATAACTGGTGTGGTTTCTGTCTCTTGACTGGATCCTGACTGTAGCAGTACTGGAGCTGGATTTTTGGGAAGGTGTCAGGTTTTGCTTTGGATATACTGAATTTGTAACGACAGTGGGCTATCCAAGTAGAGATATCTCGCACATAGATGGAAAAATGGCACTGGAGTTTGTGAGAAATATGCGAGCTGGAAATATTTTGTCATTGTCAGCACTGATGTGATGATGGAAACTGTAAGACCGTGTGGATTCTCTAGATGAATGATGTGGAAAGCTAAGAGCAGATGGTTGACAATGGTCTTACATATACTCACAAAGGAAAAATAGAAAAAAAAAATTGCAATCTTGAAGACACAATGATAATTTTATGACAAAGCATTAATAAATGAAGTTCATACATTTTTGGTACACTTATCTTCTTGTCCAGCTTGTATTTCCAGTTCTATCCCAATATTGGGGCTGTACTTACAAATAAAAGTCTAGGTGGCCTGGACCTTTTACTTTTCCTCCAAGACCTTTGAGGAAAGTTCCCAGGTTACAGTGAAGGCAGTGTCTTATCTATCCTTCCTGTATCTTTTGGTTCTGCCAGTTTGCTACTAACGCTTTAGTGGGACTGCAGAAGTTTATAAAAATCATGAGAAAATTTTATTACTTAATGAACTGGGGATCTCTCTGTTACTTGGCAATAATTTTTTTTCATCTTATGAATTTATTCAAATGTCCACTGAGTGCCTACTTTTATTTCATGTGTAGTTTACTGCTCACAGGGGTTCTAAGCCTTTTCTTTCCTTTTCTCCCCTCTGGATGCCCCTTAGCACTCGTATCTTCTTCCCCACTGACAGGGGCTTTTCCTCCTACTTTCCTAACAAAATAAAGAAAAGACCATGAGGGATGAGTCTTTTAATACATTCCAAAATAACTTAGTAACTGTTTCTTTCTCTCTCTCTCTCTATCTCAGACATAAACGAAATTTCTTCTTTCTAAGTGTAAACTATTCCAGTGCTCTCAATCCTCTTTGTTTTCTCAATCCTCTTTTCTTCCTCATGGGTGCTATAACGTCTAGAATGAAAGTTTTTCCCCCTTAATTATCTCCTTTTTGTCTAGCTTAAGCATCTTTAATTTTCTCTTCTCTCCTCTGCCTATAGACATAATCTGCTTTCCTGTGCTAAAAAAAAACACAACACAAAACAAAACAAAACAAATCAACACCAACTCTCCCCAAACCTTTGTTTGACCTTGATGCAACTCTCAGTTTATTCTTCTCATCCTTTTATTGTTGCGTGTTTAAAGATGGAACTTCATTTTCTCAATGCACAGTCATTTCTAGTTCTGCTCTCTTGACTCCTGCTGTTTCCTTAGCCTCTGTGCTTGTCATTCAACCTGTTCCAGAAAAGCAATCCTTGCTTCTTAATCACAAGGCACAGTGGATTTTTCTCAGCCCTCATTCTCTTAGAATTCTCAATGGTATTTGATACTGTTGATTACCCTTCTTTCTAAAACTCTTCTCTCTTGGTTTTCACAGTAGAACATGTGATTTTCTTCTCATCTTTTCGCTCTAACCTTTTCAAAAACAGTTTGGATGGCTACATATACTGAGCTTAATTTCCAGCATATCTATTGCAGTTTGAAGGAGGCATGAAGAAATAGAGGAGTGTCACCAGAAACTGCTGTTCAGATAGGCTGTGTAGGAGGTTGTTCAATAATGTTAAAAGCTTTCTCAGCTTGGAAGTTTAGATATTTGATTGTGTCTGAGGCTGGTTAAAGTATTATAAAAGACAAACACTCCCTATGTAGTTTCTTCCTTGAACAATGCTAGCTGGTTAAACCCTGACAAACCTTGCCTTTCTAATTCCCTTTATTTCTGTAAGTTTCAGCCTTTCAGATTTTTTAATTTATAGATATATTAATTCTATTATTTAGGCTATGGTTCTTTCTTCTGACTTTTTACTTTTTACTTCCTAATCATATGTGTTGATTTTATTTGTCAAATTTTTAGAGTTCTCAAGGTGTTAATTGTCAACCCTAAGTGCAACTCACAGTGCTCTGTATAAGAAAAAAGCCACACTTTGTTTGACAGGCTTTTCTCTCTTAAATGTTGTAGTTATTTAACATGAGTTAGCTTTTGAAAAGTAAAATGCTTCTTGCAGATTTCATGTTTGTTATTCAAGATGCAGAAAATAGAGTTCATTGTTGAATGAGAAGAATTGTCTCTCCATAAATAAGAAGTGATGATGAAAAACATCATCATCCTACTGAGACTGTATAAGAATTAGAAAAAATTACCTGGTCTTATAAACAGGTTTTTTTTGTTTTTGTTTTTTTTTTGCATTATGCTAAGTTATAGGGGAACTTCTAGCTCTTATTGTTTGTTGATACTTATCACAGAGCCTTAGGCCAAATGGAAAGATAG